>NC_141085.1:3096125-3421125 GCF_041138505.1 Cibotium barometz
ACAGTACCATACAGACCTCAACAAAATTGTGTGGCTAAGAGGAAGAATAGGTCTCTCATGGAGATGGCACGATGTATGGTGAAACCCAAGATTTACCTCATGGTTTTTGGTTAGAGGCAACTATGTGCATAAACTATGTGTTGAAAAAATGCCCTACCAAGGCCTTGTAGTCTAAAACTCCTTATAAAGCTTGGCATGGGAAGAAGCCTTCTGTGGCTCATTTGCGTGTTTTTGGTTGTCTTGCTTACGCTCCTGTGCCCCAGCAACAACGCAGTAAGCTTGATGATAAGGCAGTTAAATGCATATTTGTGGGATACAGTTTAGAAAGCAAAGGGATATAGACTCTACCATCTAGCCTCAAAGCGGATTTTGGTAAGTAGAGATGTTTTTGTCAAAAACTCAGTTCAGCCCATGCTTTTATGCAAAAAACAACAAAATGTATACTCACATGACATGTTTGATTCACTCCTACCTTTGTTTAATGGTAGGCAGCCATATGTAGAGAAATTGAATGCTTAACCAAGTGCTAAAATTTAGCCTTTACAGGTGCAAATCAGCCTTTTGATGAGGCAATTATTGAGGATGTAGTGGATGAGGAGAGAGCAACCATAGAAGAATCTAGGCGTATGCCAAAATGGCTTGACATTGAGGGATAGCAAGTTGGCAGCTCCTTTACCTAGCAGAACTTGTGCAAGTTCTCATCATGCAAATTATTCTCATGTGGATCATGTTCTCATTTATACTTTATGTAATGGAGGAGGAACCTGTTTTCTTTGAGGAAGCACAGGATGATGATCATTGGATGCATGCTATGCCACGATGAGTATAACTCTATCCTTAAGAATGACACCTGGTATTTGACAGATCTACCTCATGGCAAGAAGGCCATTGGTACTAAGTGGGTTTACAAGTTAAAATGCAAAGCAGATGGTAGCATTGATCACTACAAGGCTAGACTTGTTGCAAAGGGGTATGCCCAGCAAAAGGGCATTGATTATGATGAGACCTTTGCACCCATATCTCGTATGACTACCATTAGGTATCTCATTGCTTTGGCAACACATCATGGGTGGAATGTACATCAGTTAGACATTAAGACTGCATTCTTGAATGGTGATTTACATGAGGAGGTGTATGTATCGCACTCCTGGTTTTGCTATGAAAGGAGAAGAATCTAAAGTATGTAAGTTGAAAAAGGCTCTTTATGGCCTTAAGCAGGCTCCTAGAGAATGGTATGAGAAGATTCATACATACTTGGTTGCAAATAATTTTTACAATAGTCCAACAGAGAGTACCCTCTATGTGAAGAGGAGTAAGAACACATTTTTGGTCATCGTTCTATATGTTAAAGACATGCTACTTACGGGACCCGATATAGATCAGATTTTAGCCTTTAAGACTGAAATCTTTGGTCATCGTTCTATATGATGAGGCATGCACTGGTTGCTAAAGGCCTTTGGAATGTGGTCAATGGTAGTGAAACTCGTCTTGTTTCACAACTACTAGTGCAACAAGGTACTGCAGGTACATTTCAAGTAGAATCTAATATAGATGTGGCTCCTCCACATGCACCACCAGTACATCCCACTGCTACTCAAGCGAGATGGGATGGAAGAGATGCACAGGCACATGCATTGCTTACACTTTTTGTGAAGCGAAGAATTATTCCTCATATTCAATCATGTAAGACTTCAAAACACGCATGGAATGCACTTGCTACATTATACCAGGTGCGCAATGAAGCACGTGTTGCATATCTGTGCAAACAATTAGAGTCTGAGCACATGAATGAGGGAGAATCAATGGATAGCTTCTTGACCAAGATCAAAGATTTTAAGGAGCAGCTTGCTAGTGTGGATGAGATATATCCTGATAGTACATTGGTGCCTACAGTTCTCAATGCATCACCGGATTCTTATCAGAGTTTTGCCTCTACCCTTAGACTCATGATGAAGGGAAATCCAAATGCCCTTACATTTGATGAGCTAGTTTCAGTACTCTTACAAGAAGAGCGGTCTAGGCAAAAGACATATAATATGCGAGTTGGTGACCAAGCTTTTGTTGCCAATCAAAAAGGCAAAGATAAAGCTTCTTCGCATAGTGGCTATAAGCCAAAATCAGAATCCTCAGGTAAGGATGCAGAGAAAGAAGGTGATAAGCCTAAAAATAAGGGCAAGTGTCACTATTGCAAGAAACCAGGGCACTACATACATGAGTGCAAGAAAAGGATAGAGAGAAGGAGAAAAAGAAAGAATCGGGCATGGCTATGGTGGCTGATGCATCTGCACACAGTGCAGAGAAGAAGGAATCTGCAAGTTTTGCTCAAGATGATTGGGCATGGACTGTACATTACAGTTATGACCCTTTTGTTCATGATGTATGCATGTCAGTGCAGAATCAGATGCTTTGGTACTTTGATAGTGGTGCTAGTAAGCACATTACTTCACAAAAAAATTTGTTCTCATCTATGGAATCTGTCCCAAGTGCAGGAACCGTCACATGTGCAAATGGTTCCTCATATCCTATTAAAGGAGTTGGTAGAGTTGTGCTCACTGCTGCAAATGGGGGTGCATTTACTCTTTCTAAAGTTTTATATGTGCCAGGCATTAAGAAGAACTTGCTATCAGTTTCAGCCTTAGTCTTGTCAGGCTTGACGGTGAAATTTGTGGATGACAAATGTATAGTTTATGATAGAAATTATAGTTATTCTATCATTACCTAGGTACCTTATTTCATGGCCTATACTACAAGATGGATGTATTTGAGAAGTTGCAACATGAATGATGCTTACTCAGTCTCCACGACTCGCGCTATGAGTGATGTAGAATTATGGCATGCACGATTTGGCCATCTGAATTATGGCAGTTTGTTACACCTTCAAAGGCATGATATGGTGTCTAAGTTGCCAACTCTTGAGAGCCCTACTAGACATGTATAGGAGGGGTGTATTCTTGGTAAAATGCATTGGGCATCATTTCCAAAGGATGGATCTGTGAGAGCTGTTAAAAAATTACAGCTTATACATAGTGATGTATGTGGTCCTATGAGGACACCATCTATTGGGGAATATCTCTACTTCTCCACTTTTATTGATGTGACTACTCCAGATATAGCTGGGTGTATCCATTAAAGCAGAAGTCAAAGGTGTTTATATGCTTTAGGCACTTTGTATCCATGGCTGAAAATGCATGTGAATGTAAATTTGGCACCCTTCGTTCAGATCAAGGGGGGGGAGTATATGTCAAGGGAATTTCATGCATATATGGCTGGAAAAGGCATAAGGCATCAATGTACAGTACCATACACACCTCAACAGAATTGTGTGGCTAAGAGGAAGAATAGGTCTCTCATGGAGATGGCACGATGCATGGTGAAACCCAAGATTTACCTCATGGTTTTTGGTTAGAGGCAACTATGTGCGTAAACTATGTGTTGAACAAATGCCCTACCAAGGCCTTGTAGTCTAAAACTTATAAAGCTTGGCATGGCAAGAAGCCTTCTGTGGCTCATTTACGTGTTTTTGGTTGTCTTGCTTACGCACTTGTGCCCGAGCAACAACACAGTAAGCTTGATGATAAGGCAGTTAAATGCATATTTGTGGGATACAGTTCATAAAGCAAGGGATATAGACTCTACCATCTAGCCTCAAAGCGGATTTTGGTAGAAGAGATGTTGTTTTTGTCAAAAACTCAATTCAGTCGATGCTTTCATGTAAAAAATAGCAAAATGTATACTCACAAGACATGTTTGATTCACTCCTACCTTTGTTTAATGGAGGGCAGCCATATGTAGAGAAATTGAATGCTTAACCAAGTGCTCAAATTTAGCCTTTACAGGTGCAAATCAGCCTTTTGATGAGGCAATTATTAAGGATGTAGTGGATAAGGAGAGAGCAACCATAGAAGAATCTAGGCGTATGCCAAAATGGCTTGACATTGAGGGAAAGCAAGTTGGCAGCTCCTTTACCTAGCAGAACTTGTGCAAGTTCTCATCACGCAAATTATTCTCATGTGGATCATGTTCTCATTTCTACTTTATGTAATGGAGGAGGAACCTGTTTTCTTTGAGGAAGCACAGGATGATGATCATTGGATGCATGCTATGCACGATGAGTATAACTCTATCCTCAAGAATGACACCTGGTATTTGACAGATCTACCTCATGGCAAGAAGGCCATTGGTACTAAGTGGGTTTACAAGTTAAAATGCAAAGCAGATGGTAGCATTGATCACTACAAGGCCAGACTTGTTGCAAAGGGGTATGCCCAGCAAAAGGGCATTGATTATGATGATGAGACCTTTGCACCCATATCTCGTATGACTACCATTAGGTATCTCATTGCTTTGGTAGCACATCATGGGTGGAATGTACATCAGTTAGACATTAAGACTGGATTCTTGAATTGCAATTTACATGAGGAGGTGTAGGTATCGCAGCCTCCTGGTTTTGCTATGAAAGGAGAGGAGTCTAAAGTATGCAAGTTGAAAAAGGCTCTTTATGGCCTTAAGCATGCTCCTAGAGAATGGTATGAGAAGATTCATACATACTTGTGTGAGATCCCTGTCCCCACCGCGCAACAGTTTCAGGGGTACTAGCAGCAGAAGTAGCACTTCTTGCGCGGGGCAGGGTCCCACACTCGAGGCCTCGCCCACGGATATCCACACAAGAGACTAATCCATCGGTTTTTCCAAAACCAAACCCGAAAAAACTTCCTTTGCCCGGAAAGCACGGGCGATTCCACTAGGATAATTTTTTTCTAACGTAGTCAAAAGCCTTAACTAACTGAACTGATCTGACCGAACTCGTAAGTTCCATAGTCAGATCAAGGGACAGATTGCACTTGGATCATAGAGACCAACGCTTTTTTCCTCATCGAGAGGCACAGCCGTTGATTCTTTTTCCATAGAACAATTTGTGTCTGGGATTTACTTCATCTATCGAACTAAACAGAAATTGAGTCTCGATTTACGGATCCATCAGTCCAGCCTAACCCCATCCAGTCCCATGGGTTAGCCAGCCGCCCAACCACTGTAGTGATGGGATCCAATTAGGATTTTGGTTAGGTTTTGTCTCGGGTACTAGGGAAAAGAGTTCCTAGGTCCCGTAGCCGGATATTCATGCAAACATAAAACTAGTCACACCACTTACACACCTAATATGAAATTGTCTTTTTCTCAACATCAACTATCTTTAAAACAATCCTTTAATGAAACTATTGTGTCACTGATCACAATCCTCAAAATCTCTGGTTGAATCCTTATTTCCAATCATTCCTTCATCGGTGTACTTATGGCATCATTGGCAACCAGAACGCTCACCACCTGTTCACTCAGGGGTCTTTTCAATAGTTCCTAGTTCATAGTACCCGGCAATATAATCACTTATTAAAATCAAGATGGAATCTCCATTGAAGATCAGCAAGATCAACCAATAGATCCATATAAAAGAGCCATGGACTCATCCGTTGAGGACCAGCAAGGTCAATCAACCAGATCCATGCCCGGTTTCAGAAAACAACTCTTACTCCTTGTTCTAATATCTTCCACGACATACGTGTGGGTATCTTCGGCGACCCAGAGCCCGAGCACCGTATGGTCAGCACCCTCTAGGATCCTTCGCAGGTCACCTAGCACTTCACTCATAGGCCGCTTCCTTGGTCCCTCATCCACCGTACCAGAAGCTCACCATTTAAATCGTACCGAGGCTGGTCAAGACCTCGACCGACCTTGCTACGCGAGACATCCTCCATTGACTCTCCGTCATCAACAGTGGCAATTTATCAGCAGTTAGGCCTCCACAACCTTAATCACAAGACGGTCAAAATGCTTCCCCAGCATTCTTGACATAAAACAGTCATTTACAAACAGGTCACAAATACAGTTTCTATATTGAACTCTCGTCTTTCCACATTATCCCTCATCAGTCCACATTACTTATTCCACATTCCATTCATATATGTATTCATTCTCATCTAATCACATCATTTTCCATCTCATCACCTCAGATTCATTCATATCACATATCATATATTCACATCCCAATGCACATGTCATCACATCTCATCCATTCACTCATATCGACGACACATCATTTCACATACACATTCGCATTTATACATACACATCCATATCCACATCCATACATTCATACATCCATACATCCACATCCACATTCATACATCCATATCCACATCCACATCCATACATCCATTTCCACATCCACATCCACATGCATACATCCATTTCTACATCCACATTCATACATCCACATCCACATTCCATATCTACATCTATACATCCACATCCATACCCACATCCATACATCCACATTCACATTCACATTCACATTCACATCCATACATCCATATCCACATTCCACATTCATACATCCATATCCACATTCCACATTCATAAATCCACATCCACATTCACATTCATACATCCATTTTCACATCCTCATTCATACATCCACATCCACATCTACATTCATACATCCACATCCATATCCACATTCAGAGCCATACATCCATTTTCACATTCCACATTCATACATCCATGTCCACATTCACATTCATACATCCACATCCACATCTACATTCATACATCCACATTCACATACATACATCCACATCCACATCCACATTCACATTCATACATCCACATCCACATCTACATCTATACATCCATTTTCACATCCTCATTCATACATCCACATCCACATACATACATCCATACATCCACATCCACATTCATACATCCACCTCAATATCTACATCCATACATCCATTCTTCGTTCATTTACATCTATCTGATTCATTACATTCTCATATCTATTTATAGAATACAAGAGAATTCTTATTTTTTTGATATAAGATTTTTTTTAACGTATCTATTTATGCATAAATTCTATTTTAAAAGGAGAATAACACTTTCGAAATAAAAATCAATCTTTTATGCATCTTCCTATGCATAAATTCATTTTAAATGAGAATGACACTTTTGAATTAAAATTCAATCTTTTATGCATCTTCTCATGCATAAAATCAAAATTGATGAAAATAACTCTTTTGAACTAAAAATAGATTTCTTTATACATCTTTCTATACATAAAATCGAAATTGATGAGAATAACACTTTTGGGTTAAAATAAATTCTTTATGCATCTTTCCATACATAAATCCAATTTAGTAGGAATTACACTTTTAGAATAAAGGAATTTCTCTTATATACATCTAATTTATGGTCATTTATGATGAAAATCACACTTTTAATATTAAAAAAATATCTTTTATGCATATGTTTACGCATACAAATCATTTATGATGAAAATCACTCTTTTAATATAAAAGAATTTCTTTTATGCATCTAATTTATGCATAAAATTATTTATGATAAAAATCACTCTTTTAATATAAAAGAATTTCTTTTATGCATCTATTTATGCATAAAATTATTTATGATGAAAATCACACTTTTAATATAAAAAATATCTTTTATGCATACAAATCATTTATGATGAAAATCACTCTTTTAATATAAAAGAATTTCTTTTATGCATCTAATTTATGCATAAAATCATTTATGATGAAAATCACTCTTTTAATATAAAAGAATTTCTTTTATGCATCTATTTATGCATAAAATCATTTATGATGAAAATCACACTTTTAATATAAAAAAGTCTTTTATGCACCCATTTATGCATAGAATTCAATAATGATAAAAGTAACACTTTTATAATAAAAAAATAATCTTTTATGCATACTTTTATGCATGAAAATCAAATATGATAAAAGTAACACTTTTATAGTAAAAATAATCTTTTATGCATACTTTTATGCATAGAAATCAATAATGATAAAAGTAACACTTTTATAATAAAAAAAATTTATCAATAAGTATCTTTCATAGAATTTAATTCTATTGAAAATCATTCTTTTATAAAAATAAATCAATATGTATCTTTTTATGCATGAATGAAATTGACACTTTTAGAATACTCTAATGATGGGGATCACTCTTTTTTATTAATAAAAGATAAAATTTATTTCTCAATTGTTTAGAAAATTTCACCATAACCTCCTTTGTATGGCTGACCATTTTTCAAATTTTAACTTACTAAAATTAATTAGAAGTTTACCAAGAGTATTTAAATCATTCTAATGTAAACAATCAAAGAGAAACATTATAAAAAACTTGATTTTATTCATTAATCATTCATCTAGGATAAGAATGGTTGGATTTACTAAAGAAGAGAGAGGAATGCCTTTTTTTCAACGAGGCATAACATCATTTGCAATTTAGAGAAGACAAAAATCATAAAAAACCATAAAATGAATGGAAAAGAGTAGAATCTCCAACTTACTAATGAATTTGAGAGCTTTTCTTTGGCTTGATGGTTTGAGGGTTCTACTCTTGTTTGAAACAAGTGTGGCCACCAATCTTTTGGAAGAGGGAAGGTCAAAAACTAATGAATTATGAGTAAAATTCACTATTTTTGGCACTTGGGAGAGGCAGGGTAACCGTGCAAAACACTCTTGAGTTTCAACAAAGGAGAAGGCTTCTATTTGTAGGAAAAAGTGAGCTTCTAACCAAGCAAACTGATTCTAGAAATTTTCGGATCAGTTTGGTCAATTTTTGACCATTTTTAGGTCAGTTTTGCTCACTTTTTGGATCTAGTTGAAACAGGAGAGAGGAGAGATAAAAATATCTCATTATTTGGGAGTTTAAAACTCATTCAAGCATGTATGTGAAATAGGTGCCTCCTACATGAGGGGAATTCCCCCATACTGAGGTGTCAAAAATGCATCATTTCACCTAAATATCTCTCTTTTTTAACTATTAACCTTGTCCTTAGTCAACTCTTCATCTTATGTGAGTATTTACTCATTTTTGGGAGATTTTCCTTTTATTCTTCTATTTATCTCCTCCCTACATTTGGATGAATCTTATTGGTCCATAGGAACCTTAATTTAAAATTTCGAAAAAATCTTCACACCTAGGATAATGCCTCTTGAACAGATTATACTTAATTTCTAATGCACCTTATGGAAATCTTTTTGAACTTCTGTTTCAGGGGAACTTATATTAATAAGATGAGAATTTTTTCTATCCAAAAATATTCAAAATCTGAATAACCTCTCTCCAGAATATTTTCTCTCTCTAGGCCAAAACTAATAGAAACAAGATCTTTTATATTTCTGAAGAGGGATTTGATTACAGGGGAAGATATTAGACATCATGAGGGGCTAGGGAAGGATAATTTAAAAGTCATATCAACCACATTCGAATTCATCATCTGGATAGCATTAATGCTTATAATTTCAAGTCTTAGATTTACTCGTATATACTGCTAGTAAAGAGCTATAGTTATACCCTCAGTATATACGGGTAGTCATGGTTCTTGGAACTATAAGGTAAATACCATCATGTCTAGGCCTCAAGCAAGTCACGGATTCCATACAATTGCGGTACTTCCATCTGAAGACCCAATTACCAATTTACGAATTTCAGTTTGAATATCAAATTGTATGAATTTTATCACACAATTACAACCTTTTAGTGCTTCTTGATAGATTTTTGACATATTTGGCTTCTCGGTTGATCCTCATTAGCCAAATAGCTTTGATACCAAATGTGAGATCCCTGTCCCCCCACCGCGCAATAGTTTCAGGGGGTACTAGCAGCGGAAGTAGCACTTCTTGCACGGGGTAGAGTCCCACACTCGGCGCCTCGCCCACTGATATCCGGACAAGAGACTAATCCATCGGTTTTTCCAAAACCAAACCCGAAAAAACTTCCTTTGCCAGGAAAGCACGGGCGATTCCACCATGATAATTTTTCCCCTAACGTAGTCAAAAGCCTTGACTAACTAAACTGATCTGACCGAACTCGTAAGTTCCATAGTCAGATCAAGGGACAGATTGCACTTGGATCATAGAGACCAACACTTTTTTCCTCATCGAGAGGCACAGCCGTTGATTCTTTTTCCATAGAACAATTTTTGTACGGGATTTACTTCATCTATCAAACTAAACAGAAATTGAGTCTCGATTTACGGATCCATCAGTCCAGCCTAACCCCATCTAGTCCCATGGGTTAGCCAGCCACCCAACCACTGTAGTGATGGGATCCAATTAGGATTTTGGTTAGGTTTTGTCCCGAGTATCAGGGAGAAGAGTTCCTAAGCCCCCTAGTCGAATATTCATGTAAACATAAAACTAGTCACACCACTTACACACCCAATATGAAATTGCCTTTTTCTCAGCATCAGCTATCTTTAAAACAATCCTTTAACGAAACCATTGTGTCACTGATCACAATCCTCAAAATCTCTGGTTGAATCCTTATTTCCAATCATTCCTTCATCGGTGTACTTATGGCATCATTGGCAACCAGAACGTTCACCACCTGTTCACTCAGGGGTCTTTTCAATAGTTCCTAGCTCATAGTACCCAGCAATATAATCACTTATTAAAATCAAGATGGAATCTCCGTTGAAGATCAACAAGATCAACCAACAGATCCATATAAAAGAGCCATGGACTCATTCATTGAGGACCAGTAAGGTCAATCAACCAGATCCATGCCTAGTTTCAGAAAACAACTCTTACTCCTTATTCTAATATCTTCCACGACATACGTGTGGGTATCTTCGGTGACCCAGAGCCCGAGCACCGTATGGTCCGCACCCTCTAGGATCCTTCGCAGGTCACCTAGAGCTTCACTCATAGGCCGCTTCCTTGGTCCCTCATCCACCGTACCAGAAGCTCACCATTTAAATTGTACCGAGGCTAGTCAAGACCTCGACCGCGACCTTGCTACGCGAGATATCCTCCATTGACTCTCTGTCATCAGCAGTTGCAATTTATTAGTTAGGTCTCCACGACCTTAATCACAAGACGGTCAAAATGCTTGTTGCGTGACGAGTGGTGATCAAGGCAAGGATGTAACACAAAGATGGAAGCAGGAAAACAAGAGACTTAACATTCTTATTTAGGGCTCTTGTAGAGAGTTCCAAGTTGTGGGTGAGTGTGGGGGTGGGCTTGAGAATAATCCCACATGGGAAGTTTTGGGAGTTTTAGGAGTTTTAGTATAAATAGTGGCTCATTTGAGAGCTCACACACACATTGGGTTAAACTCATGCTTGAGCTCTCTTGAGACTAGCTCTCCCTCTTGTTCATAGAGGTGCAAGCTCTTCTCTCTCCCCATCTACACTATTGTATGAGCAATGCTCTTCTAATTCAATGCAATGAGATGATGTTTTTCTCTCTTCTCATCTCTATTCTCTAGTGTGCATGCTTCTTTGTTGATGCTTGTGGATTCTCTATTAGGCTTTGTGTGGTAGTGGATTCAAGCTTAAGCTTCTCCATAGTTTGTAGCTTATCCATGGGTAAGGCATTGCTTGAGTAGTGAATGAGAATGCATGTTTATTTCAAGTTCCATTAAGCTTCAAGGTTTGTGTGCATGCTAGGGAAGTAAGTGCTTGAGAATGAAGTGTGCTTTGAGCTTGTGTGTGCATTAGCTTAGCCTTCTTCTTGTATTGGATGCATGAATGAGTGGGATGATGAGTGAATGAGCTATGGCAAGATTGAGCTTGTGTGTAAAGTCTATGTCAAGGTAGTGGTGTTCATAGCATTTTCTCCATTCATGGTGGATAAGCTTCCGTGCACCGGTACGGGTTGAATCCCTAGCTCCGAAAGGGATTGCAAATCCCATTGGATTGAGCTACACACGGATCATGCTACTCTTGCTATAAGTGTAAAGAGTCTTCCGTCTCTCCATTGGCGCCGCTGCCGGGGAGAAGACTCAAAACCGATTGAGAAGCTTGCATTACTACCACTAATTCTTTTTGTTTTTAGGTTTAGGGTTAGCACGAGTGTGAAATCTCGGAGCTAGTGATTAGAAGAGAAAAAGTAGATTAGTACTTACTTGTGCGGTTGAGATCTACTCCCACTAATGTTTTTTGTTTATTGCAATGCTTTCATTCATGTTTATGCTTTCCATGGTTGCTTTCATTGTTGTGTTCATGTTTTGTTCATAGATTAGAGTTAGAGAAGGCGAAGGACCAGGAGCCCCAAGCTTGGCAAGCATCGCCCATCTCCTGCAGATGAGCTTGCACTCTTTGAACCTCTGCAGGCCGAAGACCTCAGCGTAGGGTTGGAAGGGCGTCGCTTTGATGTCAGTGGCGTTGTCCACCCTGGTCCTCCCGATTACATCTCCTGCAGGGTTCTTAGCGAGATTCTGGTTCAAAGAGTCGAAATCGATTTGCAAATACTCGGTAGGCTTACCCAGAGAGAGTGGGTCAAAGCCATAATCGCCAACTAGCATTGCAGCAAAGGCGGCAGATAAGAGCAAGGAGGAGAAGGTCGTGTCAGCTCACCTGCAGAAGCAGAGGGGGCGACGAAGGCGGGGCGGCGAAGCTGACTGACTGCAGGAAGAGAAGGCGAAGGTGAGGCCGGTGGCGTCAGCTCACCCGCGAAAGAGAAGGCGAAGGAGAAGGCGCAGCAGAGAGAGAAGAAGAAGGCGAGGAGGCGAACGCAGCAGAGAGAGCGAGGAGGAGAGGCCGGTGGCGTCAGCTCACCCGCAGCAGAGGAGGAAGAGAAGGCGATCGGATAAGGCTCAGTAGAGGAGGAGACATGGCCGCAGGGAGGAGAGCGGACGTGAACGGCGCAAAAAACGGAAACGATAAGGGCCAACGCAAAAAGGTTAGTGTTTTATTTTTTTTTTATTTTTTTTGTTAATCTTTAATTTTTAAAAATCTGCAATTTCCACATACCAATTTTCATGTTTTTTGTATTTTTAAAAAAAATAAAAATAAATAAAAATAAATAAAAATAAAAAATAAATAAAAAAATTCTATAAATTATGTGTTTTCTTTGGAGTCCATATTTTCTGCATATTCTGCATTTTTTTAAATTTTTGTAATTTTTTTGCATAATTAGTGTAATCTACATAATTAGCATAATTCGTATTTTTATGTAATTATTTAAAAAAATAAAATAAAATAAAATATATATTTACACACATATTCATGTTAGTTGCATTTAGTGGTTAGGTAGGGTTTAAAATATATATATATATATATATAATTCAAAAACTGGACACTGCAACGTGCTAAAAATAGCGTATACATCTACGCTCGGGAACTATACTAGGGGGACGTAACACTAGTGCACCATCTAGGGTAACCACTCAAGGGAGTGGCACTCAATCGGTTGTTGTTGGCAACTTGGAGAGCATTCTCGAGACATCTTCGGAGTCTCAAACAGAGAGCCTCTCAAGAACCGTGAGTGATATTTCAATGGACGTAACGAGTCATTTGGCATGAATAGACCATCCACACCCATTGGTATGGCAGATTCTGCTAATCCATTTGAAATCCCAGATGGGGAGTTGATTGACAACATGAGACTCCATTTCTTGTATATAAACGGGCATGGCGGTGATATCTACAAAGATCCAATGAGCCGGTTTGTTGTTAAAATTGCAGACATTCATTCTGCGTTTGAACCAACACCATGGGTAAACTACCAAGACGATATGTACATGGGTAGAAATGGAGTACGCTACGAGGTCACCAAAAATCCTGAACAAGTGGATGCTTTAAACCTAGTGCACAAGCAAAGCAGAAGAAGGAGCTTCCATCAGACGCAAATGTGCCAGGAACATCGCGCAGACCACCTGGTACGCCCATTTCTTTACTTGAAGAATTGTTTTCTGACCGGAATTGGGAGGATAGAGAAAGAACGGGAAAAGAAAAAGAGACCAAGAAAAACCCATGGGACATAGTAAAAGAAATTCCAGTAGTTAAAATCTATCAAGATGACTCAATTAAAGAGGTGTATAGGGATGTGGTAGAAACCTACTATGCAACCACTAAGCACCCGAGCTTAGAGCTTCCAGTCACGCATACAATAACTGTAGAGCATCTAGAAGGTTTCACTAAGCGTGTTCATGATAGATGGGGGAACGACTTTAGAACCTTTGAATGGCCAGAGGTTAGGGAAATGACATGGAAAGGAAGGCCCCTTTTCACTGAGGTGTCTACCTTAGACATGGCACGTCCAGATGAATCTGCCTTTCGAGGAGAAACACTAGCACCACCATGGGCTAGAACCCCAAGTGTGGCTCACGACCAGCACCTTCCATGCGAACAACTGCTAAAGGACCAATCTTTCCAACGATTGATCCTACGAGGAGACCCGAGGCTATTAGAGAATCTAGGGGAGAAGAAAGACCACGAGCAAGTGGATATGTACCTCCAAGAGAACTGACATTTGAAGAGCCTAGAGTTAGAGGCCGAGACTCATATAGGAGACATGACGATGAATATTCTAGAAAAGTGAGACCATCTGCACTGCAAAAGCTTGTCAAGAAGTATGACGGATCCGGTGACCCATATGACCATATAGCAGCTTTTAAGCAACTTATACATGCGGAGCAAGTCACGGATATGCATACGCAAATCGAAGGATTTGGCTTGACACTAGAGAGTAAGTCTTTATCATGGTTTCAGACTTTAGAGCTTGAGGCAAAGCGATCTTTCGATGGGCTGGAAAAGAGCTTTATAGCTGCGTTTTCAAAAATGGGAATTAAGCACAATGCGGTAGCTCAAATTTACGCTTTTAAGCAAAAAGATCAAGAATCTGTGCGAGATTGCGTAAATAGGCTAAAGCAGTACATCAATCGATGCCCTGACAATGAGAAGCCAAGCCAAGGAAGATTAATTTCTATCTTCCTGGAAGGCTTACGAAACAAGACGCTTCACGCTCACTTGTACGCAAAGAAGCATGTTATCTTCAATGAGTGTTGCATGGATGCCATGGATTACGATGACAACTTTGACATGACTAGCATGGGAAACCAAGATAGTCATCCGGACGATAAACGTAGCTCTGGGAAGGGCTCTGACTCTAGTGTGCCATTAGTTAATCTAGATCAGATTGCCGAGATAGTATTGAAAAAGATGGGGCAATACTACAGACCTTCCTACCGACCCCAATCATCATACATGCATACTGTACCTACAGGCCCCTACGTCTATGGAGGATGTGGAGGTAGCCATAAAACCGAGCAGTGCCCAACCTTCTCACCATTGGTTGGCAATCAACCAACAAAGAAGTGGCGAGACATAGGGAGTTTACAAGCTTTAATGTCGGCACCAGTTACGTGTACCATTCCACTCGCAGAGTTCTTAAAGCTTAGGCCAAGATTGTGGGGAGAAGTGGCTACACAATTAATTGAGCAAGGTTTGTGGAACCAGAACATCCAGGTTAAGGAGTTGTTAAAGGCAAAGGCTTCTGAGCTAATGCTTAAGCAAACAATTCCGGTTCCTGTGAACAAAGTTGGCAAGCATTGTGAAGACGACGAAGGAAATACTACGCTTCCTGTGGAGATCAACAAGATTGAATCTATAGCTATTCTAGATAGCGGAGCAGGGGTGAGTATAGCAACAAAAACTGTATGGGAAATGTGGGGAAAACTTGCAATTAGAAGTACAAGGATGAGTTTGCAATTGGCAGATGGAAATCTAGAGAGTCCCATAGGATTGCTTGAGAACGTTATAGTCAAGTCATGTGGCATTGAGTACAGACATACCTTTGCTATTGTAGACTTTGGCAAGAACACAAATTACGAAGTGATCCTAGGAAGACCATTCATGCGCCAATTCAAAATGATTCAAAATGATTCAAGACTGGGGTTACAATTACTTGTACCTCAAACATGAAAATGTAACCACGAGGGTGAATCTGAAAAACCATGCTTATCGAGATGATGTGACGCACTCTCCTGTGGTGGATGAGTTTGATTCCGCTTCTTCAAAAGCATCGGGAGCAACTATGTCTGAAGGAAGAGCTGATCTATGGATCTGTGGAGCATCTTGTTGAGACTTGCAACTTGGAAATGTTACCATAGACAGAAGTGTGACAGATGAGGCGTATATCCCTATACCTTTTCCTGAGAACTTGATAGATCCTTTAGAATGGAACCATGTTTTAGCTACCACCATAGACACTTGTGCATTGCCAAGGCAAACACAGTTCTGTGATCCAGATGGGTATGACATTATTCCTGTAAGAATGCTAAGACCAATCTATGCAGAGGAACCTCATAAAGCCCCTAGGTAGTATGAAGCAAACAAATCATTATTGCTAGGAGATATGGTATTTGTAGAGGAAGTATCCCCTCTTGAGTATAGCTCAGTTGACGAAGGAGATGAGGATAGATGAGGATAGATATGGTATTTGTAGAGGAAGTATCCCCTCTTGAGTACAGCTCAGCTGACGAAGGAGATGAGGATAGATGCTTAGAATCCTCTGATGGGAAGGATTTTGATGATGATGCCATAGTCCCTGAATCAGAGTTAGAGAAGATAAGATTGTTGTTAAAGGGAAGAGAGGTCTTGCTGAGTATTCCTAGTAGTGATAAACCTAAACGTAAGTTTTGCAAGAGTCACCGGAAGTTTCGCAAATAGGAAGTCAAGGAAAAGAGACAACAACAACAAAAAGAAAGAGAAGATGTGGATAAAGAAGACTTTATTCCACCTCCAACCTTTGTAGGTAAGAACGAGTACTTGTACTACTTGGGAGCTGATGATTGCATCAAAGACGAGATGAAATGGAGATACGGCTTTCAATTAGTGCAAAAGCTCAACGAGAAGGAGAGTGACAACCCAAAGAAGAAGAGGAAAAGGAAACCGAAGCTAAAATCTAAGGCTTCAGTGCATTCAGTCAAGACTGAACAAAGCACCATGACGAGAGTGGAGCGTAAAGCTCTAGTGTAAGAAAGGAAGAGAATGCTAAAAGCAGCATGGTCTTCCATGAGTGATGACTCATGGAAGAAGAGGATACCACAAATATCCCCTCAAACTTCAAGAAATTCACCATACAAGATCGGAAAATAGTCTTGCAACAAATGCTAAAAGCACTCATGGTCTTCCATGAGTGATGACTCAAAGGAAGAAGAGGATACCACAAATATCCCCTCAAACTTCAAGAAATTCACCATACAAGATCAGAAAATAGTCTTGCAACAACCTATTCGACAGAAACCTAAGGAACCAGGAGTTTCCTATGATGGCCTTGAGGACGCCAAGAAAATAGACCTGGCAAAACCAAGCGAAGAGCCACGTAACATGTGGATTGCCACAGACTTAACCCAAGCGGAGGAAGAATTACTAATCTCTACTCTGAGAGAGTATCGAGATATATTTGCTTGGAGTTACAAAGACCTTAAGGGGGTAGATCCAAAGATCTGCCAACATACAATTCCCATGCGAGAGGATGCCAAGCCTGTCCAAGCAGCGTCCTTACACATATAACGATAATTTTGCCAAAAAGATCAAAGAAGAGATTGATAAGCTGTTAGCGGCGGCTGAATTTATTTATGAGATTGAACATACAGAATGGGTTTCACCGATTGTGGTAGTACCTAAGAAGAATGGAAAACTACGAGTATGTGTCAATCTAAGGAAAGTAAATGCTGCTACTGTCCGGGACCACTATCCGCTTCCACTCACTGATCATGTATTGGAGAGGGTAGCTGGTAAGAAGGCATACAGTTTTCTTGATGGATTTTCGGGCTACAACCAGGTATCTATTGATCCCAAGGATCAACACAAAACCGCATTTGCTACAGAATGGGGAGTGTTTGCATATAGAGTCATGCCTTTTGGTTTGACTAATGCTCCAGCCACCTTTCAGAGGTTGATGAGCCATGCATTCAAAGAATACCTGCGATTATTTCTTGAAATATTCATGGATGACTTGTGTGTGCATTCCATAAACAGAGAAGAACACATAGAGCATCTCAAAAAAATCTTTGAGAAATGCAGAGTGTATCGCATATGCCTTAACCCTGATAAATGCAAGTTTATGGTTAGGCAAGGGAAGATTCTAGGCCACATTGTGTCTAGGAATGGTATATCCACGGATGCGGAAAAGATAGCTGTTATTGTTGAGCTACCTAGACCTTACAATGCAAAAGGGGTACAAGTTTTCATGGGTCATTGCGGCTACTATCGTAGATTTATCTACATGTACGCTGAAATAGCACGGCCATTGTACGCACTCCTTGTTTTATTTGAATGGACAGAAGATTGTGAAGAAGCCTTTGAAAAGCTGAAGAAAGCATTAGTGACGGCACCTATTCTCAGGTCGTCGGATTGGGATAATTTATTCCACGTACATATAGATGCTTCGGCTTTTGCAATTGGCTATATTTTAGCTCAACCAGGCGAGAACAAAATGGACTTTCCAGTCTCATATGCTAGCCGCCAGTTGAATAGTGCTGAAAAGAATTACACCACCACGGAAAGAGAAGGCTTAGCTATGATCTATGCTGTGAAGAAGTTTCGGCATTACCTTTTGGCCAACAAATTTACATTCTTCGTCGTAGATCATCAAGCTTTACTTTACCTTGTGAACAAGCCATGTGCAACCGGAAGGATTGTACGCTGGTTTGTTATTCTACTTGAATTTGAATTTGAAGTAGCGGTAAAGAAGGGAAAAATGCATCAGCGGGCTGATCATCTTTCCAGGATAACTTCAGGAGAAGCACCCATTGGTATAGATGATGATATTCCTGACGCTACTCTATTCTTGGTTGAGACAGCACCAAGATGGGCAAAACCCATCATTCAAGTTTTAACGACAGGATTTGTTAACTCCATTAGTCCCACCAATGAAAAGATAATGACCATAGAGCATTGTGCTTCTTATAAGCTTCTTTCTGGACGATTGTATAAATTAGGAAAAGATGGAATACTTCGTCTATGTCCTGACCCTAATCAATATGATGAGATTATCTCATATGTCCACGTGAGCTTAGGAGGCAGACATGTCTCTGGAAAGGATACGGTTAAAAGAGTTTTGTGGGAAGGATATTGGTGGCCAACACTTCATGCTGATACAGAAGAGTACGTACGGAATTGTAAAATTTGTCAACAAAGGAAACCCATTCCTCATGTGACTCTATTTTATATTGCAACAACACCTAATTGGAGTTCGTACATTGTGAAGTATTTGATGCAGGGTCATACGGACGATAAGATGCCTAGGCATAGAAAGAGAGCCATAGAGGTAGAAGCAGCGAGTTTTCAGATTATTGAAGGCCAGCTGTACAAAAGGGGCAAAGATGGAAACCTACGGGCTTGTGTTTGTGAGAGTGACTACCTTAGCGTATTGACTCATGCACATTCAGGAGTTGGAGGTGGACATTTCTGTGGAGAAACAATTATGGTCAAGACTATGGTGGCCTACGCACATAGGCCAAGCTGATCTCTCCTGCTGAGAGTCTCTCCCTGACATAGTGATAATGCACCTCAATGTGCTTTGTGCGAGCATGAAAAACTGGGTTTCTTGCAACTGCCAATGCACTCTGACTGTCAGTGAAGATAGAGGTGGCAGACTCCTGTCCACCAACACCCAAGTCAGCCATAAGCCGTCTGAGCCACACACACTCAACCGTAGCTGTGAAAGCTGCCCTATACTCAGCTTCACAACTAGAAGTGGCCACAGTAGGTTGCTTCTTGCTCAACCAAGATATGCATGAGCTACCGAGCATGAAACAAAAACCACTTGTGGACACTCTTGTGTCATAGCAACCAGCCCAATCTGAGTCCGAAAAAGCATGTAAATCTGGCGACAACGATCCCCCCTTGGGATAAAACAACCCAAGATGTATGGTGCCACTCAAGTAGTGAAAGATGCGTTTAACTGCCTTCCAATGCTGAGACCCTAGGCTATGCATAAACCTGCTCACCTGTGAGACTGTAAACTGAATGTCCGGCCTCGTAATGCATACATAAATGAGGCAACCAACAGCTGTCTGATAGAGTGTGACATCAAAGTGATCTCCAGCATCATGAAGACTCAATTTCAAACCTGTCTCCATTGGAGTAGCAATAGGCTTGCAGTCTTCAAGGCCAAATCTCCGCAACAATGTTTCAATAGGCTTGCAGTCTTCAAGGCCAAATCTTCGCAACAATGTCTCAATATACTTTGTCTGACACAAAGCAATACCTCCATCACACTGCTTAAATTGTATCCCCAAATAATGATGCAAATGCCCCAAATCTGACATCTCAAAAGAGGCCTTAAAATCAGCCTTAAAATCAGTAATATGACTCTCATTTGGTCCTGTGAGCAGCATGTCATCGACATAGAGAGCAATGATTAGATGTACACCATCCACACGTTTAACATATAAAGTGCTTTCTGTTGGACTATTCTGAAAACCATGTGCAGTCAAATATGTATGTATCTTTTCATACCAAGCTCGTGGAGCTTGCTTTAGACCATATAAAGCCTTTTTCAACTTGCACACTTTGTTTTCTTGCCCTCTTTGAACAAAACCACGAGGCTGCGATACATACACCTCCTCATGCAAATCTCCATTCAACCAAAGCATAACAATCTGATGCATAAGAGGCACGTTGAAAACCTGAACGAGTACAACTAGTAATAGGTGCATCAATCTTACTATCACGCAAGGTTTGCACCAGCCATTTAGGCATATCTCTAGCCTGCTCATTTTCAGCCCTATCCTCATGAATTACATCCTGTAAATCTGCATCAGAAATAGGCTGATCTATGATGTCGTTTGAAATCTGCGTAGGCTGAATATTTACCTCATTAGGACTTACATTTGAATTCCCACCTGTAAAGAGAGGCAACAACGTATCAAATACATCCCGTGAGCTCACACCTGTCTCTTTGGTACATAATAACATGGGCTGCACAGCATCTTCCACAAAAACAACATCTCGACTAATCAAGATACGCTTTGACTGCGGATGATACAATCTATAACCCTTGCTCTCAGCACTGTAACCAACAAAAATGCATTTGACAGCCTTATCATCCAATTTTCTGCATTGTTGCACAGGCACTAAAGCATAGGCCAAGCAACCAAAGACACGCAAGTGACCAATAGAAGGCTTCCTGCCATGCCAAGCTTCGTATGGAGTAATAGACTGCAAGGCCTTAGTGGGACACCTGTTGAGTACATATGTAGCACACATGACAGCCTCAAGCCAAAACGCATGTGGCAAAGCTTGGCTCTTGACCATACATCGTGCCATCTCCATAAGTGACCTGTTCTTCCTCTCAGCAACACCATTTTGCTGAGGGGTATACGGCACTGTACATTGGTGTTTTATCCCACGACTAGCTAGAAATGCATCAAACTCTTTAGACATGTACTCCCCCCCTCGATCAGTACGGAGGGTGCCCACAGTACAATTGGATACATTTTCAACCATAAGAAAAAACTGTTTGAAGCACAAAAACACTTCGGACTTTGCCTTCAGTGGATATACCCATGCATGCCTTGAGTAATCATCAATGAAAGTCACGAAGTACAAGTGTTTACCAAATGACGGAGTTTGCATAGGCCCACATACATCACTATGTACAAGCTGCAATTTGCAAGTGGCCCGCACAGAACCATCCTTTGGAAAGGCAGAACGCTGCATTTTGCCCAAAATACAGCCTTCACAAACATGTTTCAATGGTGCCTCAAGAGGGGGCAATGAAGCAACCATATCAAATTTCTGCAAACGCAGCAAACTAGCAAAGTTTAGATGACCAAAACGAGCATGCCATAGTTTTGCATCTGAAACTACCTTTTCATCAGAAACTGCATTTGCTGAATCTTCCACACACTTGTCATAAGAATTGAGCCTATACAGCCCACGAAACAAGGTGCCAGATGCAATAATCGTATCACCAGAAGTCAAATCATGAACAGTACATCTGTCATCCACAAATTTGACTACAAATCCAAGTCTAGCAAGCACAGAGACAGATAATAGATTCTTCTTTGTCCCTGGCACATACAAAGCATCTGAAAGTGTGAAAGCGCTGCCATTTGCAGCAGTAAGCATAATTTTACCAATGCCCTTCACTGGGTAAGAAGCATTATTGGCACATGTGACAGTATTCCCATTATGGACAGCCTCAAGAGAAGCGAACATATCACGATGCGAGGTAATGTGCTTTGTAGCACCACTGTCAAAATACCATACATGAGAGTCAACAGAAACTGCCAAACATGCATCATGTACAGATGGGTCATATTGGCAATACACGCTAAACGCCCATTCTGTATCCTGCACAACATTTACAGAATCTGCATTTGTAGAAGCATCCGCTATTGTGGCTGCATTTGACTCTTTCTTCTTTGCCTCTTTAGCCTTTAGCTTAGGGCAATTCTTAATGACATGATCATTTGCCTTACAATAGTTGCACCTGGTCTTTTTCTTGCCTTTATCAAGAGCCTTCTCAGACTTATTGTTGCTACCTGTGGAAGGAGAAGAAGTTGCAGACCTACTAATAGGAGAAGAAACAGTGGAAGGGGCTGCCTTACCACTTCTTCTCTGCTGTTGGACAGCAATAAATGCTTGATCAACTACACGTTGCCTGGCCCTGTTTTGCCTGGACTGTGCTTCTTGCAAGAGCTTGTTGACTAAAGTATCATACTTGACAGCATCAGGTCTGTCCTCATTAAGAAGTCTCCACGTGGAAGCAAAAGTCTGATATGTCTCAGGTAAAGCATCAAGAACAGTCTGCACAAGAGAATGATCAGGAATAATCTCACCTGCAGAAATCAACTGTTCTTTGAGATCTTTAATCTCAGCAATAAAAACATTCATGTCATCATCTTCTTGCATAATCTTCAATTCTAGCTCTTTACGCAGGTAAGCGATTTTTGCCTCGTTACGACCTGCATACAAACCAGCTAGAATATCCCAAGCCTGTTTTGCTGTTTTAGCTGAACGAATATGTGGGGTGATGTTACGTTTGATAGAAAGTGCAATTAAGGCATGAGCCTGCGCATCTTTACCATCCCAACGAGCTTGTTTAGCAGTGGGTAAAACAGCAGCAACAGTAGAGCTGCTAGAATCTGCAACATCCTCAACAGATCCTACATCCACAGAACCTGGACGTACATCCGTACCCTGCACAATGTTCCACACTCCTTTTGCAACCAAAACATGCTGCATCATGTATGCCCAAAGTGGGTAGTTGTTGTCTCCATCCAGTTTGTCTTCTCAGCAGACAACATGCGAAATACATCATTGCTGTTATCAGCCATGGCCACTAACTGAAACTGATGCAAAAGCTACCTATAATGAAGCAAAGACTGAACAGAAGACAACTTGTGCTATGTAGCATGGTCCACAATAGAACACGTATGCCTGTTTTGCAGAAAATTGCAGTGTCGAAATTTCTGCAGAAAATGACGAAAACACCTGTGCAGAACTTGAAATGCAAAAACGGAGCCCGAAACGACCTCAGATGCAAATTTTGAGAATGCCAAGCCCTATGGGCCTATTTGTAGAGTATAGGGACCTGCAAGCGCTCGTGAAAACTCACCTCAATCGGAGAACGTGAGTCGGAGGGTGCTGGTGGCTGTTGGAATTAGGGTTGCAGGAATGCACACACAACTTCAAGAAGATGAGGAAGCTTGAGCACAACACAGTAGTGTATTATGAGTGCCAAAAATGAAAGATAACAAGCCCTAGAAGATAATAGGCGTATATACAATGCACGGGGGAAAAAACCTCCTAGTGAGGGAAAAAGTGCCCCGGCGGTCCTAAGTGTGTTCACACACATCACTACTATAATATGGTAACAAATCCCCCCTGGAGTGATGCGGTGAACAAGAGCTAGCACTCATGTATAGGGAAGTGTCTAGCTATGTGGACGAATCCACAAAAGGGAGTAAGCCCAAAGCTTTGCGAAAAGCTTCGAACTTCTCACGAGGCAGAGCCTTTGTGAAAAGGTCTGCAAGGTTATCCTGTGTTGGCACATAAGCCAAACTGATCTCTCCTGCAGAGAGTCTCTCCCTGACATAATGGTAGTGCACCTCAATGTGCTTCGTACGAGCATGGAACACTGGGTTCCGCGCAACTGCCAATGCGCTCTGACTGTCAGTGAAGAGGGTGGTGGCAGATGGCTGCCCAACACCCAAATCAGCCATAAGGCGTCTGAGCCACACACACTCAACCGTAGCTGTGAAAGCTGCCCTGTACTCAGCTTCACAACTAGAAGTGGCCACAGTAGGCTGCTTCTTGCTCAACCATGATATGCATGAGCTTCCAAGCATGAAGCAAAAACCAAGCATCGTATTCTGCTTGCATAGCAGCCATCCAATTTTCTGAACTTTGTGCCTCATCAAATGAAACAGGCTCACTTTCATCGCACATACTAGAAACAGCCAATGCATAACAATCTGACGCATAAGAGGCACCATGAGAGCCAGAACGAGTGCGACTAGACAAAGGGGCATCCAACTTGCTGTCACGCAAAGTCTGCACCAGCCATCTAGGCATATTCCTAGAGCCCTCAATCTCTTGTCTCTCATCCTCAAGTGCATCATGCACATCTGCATCAGATATAGGCTGATCTGTGCCATCATTTAAAACCTGCATAGGCTGAAAAACTGCCTCATGAGGTATTGCACTTGACTGTGCACCACTGAAAAGAGGCAACAATGTATCATAGACATCACGTGAGCTGATATCTGTCTCCTTAGTACATGAAACCAAGGGCTGAACTGCATCTTCCACAAATACAACATCACGGCTAACCAAAATGCGCTTTGTCTGTGGATGATACAAACGATAGCCTTTGCTCTCAGCACTATATCCAACAAAAATACATTTGACAGCTTTGTCATCCAATTTTCTGCGATGTTGCACAGGCACTAATGCATATGCCAGGCAACCAAAAACACGTAAATGGCCAACAGATGGCTTGCGGCCATGCCAAGCCTCATATGGAGTGACAACCTGTAATGCTTTGGTGGGACACCTGTTTAGTACATAAGTGGCACACATGACAGCCTCAAGCCAAAAACCATGTGGTAGACTTTGACTCTTAACCATACATCTTGCCATTTCCATGAGAGACCTGTTTTTTCTCTCAGCCACACCATTTTGTTGTGGTGTATACGGCACTGTACATTGGTGTTTTATCCCACGCTCAGCCAGAAATGCATTAAATTCTGAAGACATATACTCCCCCCCTCGATCTGAACGGAGGGTGCCCATCTTACTTTCTGACACATTTTCAGCCATAACCAAAAACTGTTTGAAGCACAAAAACACTTCGGACTTTGCCTTCAAAGGATATACCCATGCATGCCTGGTAAAATCATCAATGAAAGTCACGAAGTAAAGGTAGTTTCCAAATGATGGAGTTTGCATGGGTCCACAAACATCACTGTGAACAAGCTGCAATCTGCGTTCAGCTCTCACTGATCCATCTTTGGGAAAGGAAGCACGCTGCATTTTACCCAATATGCAGCCCTCACAAACATGCTTGACAGGTGCCTCAAGCTTAGGCAAAGAAGACACCATTTCAGATTTCTGCAGGCGCAGCAAACTTGCAAAATTCAGATGACCAAAACGTGCATGCCACAGTTTTGCATCTGAAATAGCCTGCGTATCCATAATAGCACATGCTGAATCCTCTACACATTTGCCATCCATATTGAGCTTATACAGCCCTCGACATAGTGAACCAGATGCTACAATGTTGTCACCACAAGAGAGATCATGAACAGTACATCTGTCATCCACAAATTTTACAACCAAACCTGTTTTGGCAAATGCGGAGACTGACAGCAGATTCTTTTTGATCCCTGGCACATACAATGCATCAAAAAGTGTAAAGGTGTTGCCATTTGCAACATTCAGCACAATCTGTCCAACTCCTTCAACGGGATAAGAGGAGTTATTGGCACAAGTGACAGTATTCCCTGTGGGAGCAGACTCAAGGAAAGTGAATAAACTGCGCTGCGAGGTGATATGCTTAGTGGCACCACTGTCAAAGTACCATACATCTGAATCTACTGCAGACATACATGTGTCATGCAAAGATGGGTCATAACTGCACTGCGCATTGAATGCCCATTCTGTATCTAGCACAACATTAGCAGATTCATTGTTAGAAGGAGAGGCATCTGCAACAACAGCCATACCAGCCTCTTTCTTCTTAGCCTCTTTCGCAGCCAGCTTAGGACACGCTTTGATGACATGATCATTTCCCTTACAGTACTTGCAAAATGTCTTCTGTTTGTCACCCTTCTTCTCATCTTTGTCTTCCTTCTTTGGTTGCGCAGCATTTGCAGATTTCTGCTTACTAGAAGAAAAGCCAGCTTTACCTTTCCCGCTTCTCTGACTAGCAACGAAAGCTTGATCTGCGACACGCATATTATTCCTGTTTTGCCTTGACTGGTCTTCTTGCAGCAAAACAGAAACTAACTCCTCAAATGATAAGGCATTGGGATTGCCTTTCATCATCAGGCGAAGAGTGGAAGCAAAACCTTGATAAGAATCTGGTAGACCATTCAAAACAGTCTGCACAAGTGAACTGTCTGACAGGATTTCATCTGCAGAAATGAGCTGCTCTTTGAAATCCTTGATCTTTGTCAAAAAGATATCCATAGAATCACCTTCGTTCATATGCTCATTCTCCAACTGTTTTCGGAGATAAGCAACACGAGCCTCATTTCTTGCCTGATACAATGTGGCAAGTACATCCCAAGCATCCTTAGAAGTCCTGCAGGAGCGAATATGTGGGATAATGGTACGTTTGACAGACAGCGCAATCAAGGCATGAGCCTGCGCATCTCTACCATCCCAACGAATCTGCTCTGCTGAAAGTGGTGGTTCTCGAACAGCTGCTACAGCACTTGTGCCTGCACCATCATCAACAGTACCTGTTTCTGATGTGTTTGCAGCATTCCCAGCCACAATAGGACGTGCATCAATACCCTGCACAATGTTCCATAACCCCTTTGCTACCAATACATGTCGCATCATATATGCCCACAATGGATAGTTGGTGCCATCCAACTTATCCTCAGTAGCCAACATGCGGAATACATCATTGTTGTCAGCCATGGCCAATGACTGTACTACTAGATGTAAATGCTGTCTGTAAGAGGTAAACCTGTATAAAATCGACCTGTGCTATGCAGCACAGCCCAAAACAGACGAATGGGCACCTGTCCTGCAGATTTCAATCTTGACAGAAAATCTGCACAGTAGGACGATTTTGCCTGCGCAGTACTTGGAATGCAAAAACGGAGGGCGAAATGACTTCAGATCGAAATTCTGAAACGAACAAGCACTTCGGGCTTTCCCACGGCATATACTAACCTGCAGACGCTCGTGAAACCTCGTTGCAATCGGAGAAGATGAAGCGGCAGGTGCCGGTGATGCTGCCCGGGAGGAGGAAGCCTGCTCTGATACCAATTGTTGGAATTAGGGTTGCAGGAATGCACGCACAACTTCAAGAAGATGAGGAAGCTTGAGCACAACACAGTAGTGTATTATGAGTGCCAAAAATGAAAGATAACAAGCCCTAGAAGATAATAGGCGTATATACAATGCACGGGGGAAAAAACCTCCTAGTGAGGGAAAAAGTGCCCCGGCGGTCCTAAGTGTGTTCACACACATCACTACTATAATATGGTAACAGTGGCGTAGCCCTGGGAGCCGATGCCTGCTCTGATACCAATTGTTAGAATTAGGGTTGCAGGAAAGCACACCAAGCTTGGAGAAGAAGAAGCAAGAATGCACACAACACACAGTGCATTAGATTGTGTCAATGTACAAAGATAAGTTAGCCCTAGAGTGATGGGCGTATATACAAGCCGGGGGAAAAAACCTCCTAAAGAGGGAAAAAGTGCCCCGGCGGTCCTAAGTGTGTTCACACACATCACTACCTATATATATATGGCAACACTTATCACCCGCAAGCAAATGGTCGAGCTGAGAGCACAAACAAGACTCTTTGCACTGCGCTTACAAAGATTGTTGAGGGACATAGAACAGATTGGGAACAAAAACTTCACTTAGTTCTATGGGCTTATCGAATTGCTTACAAAACGTCCATAGGCACGACACCTTTCAATCTAGTTTTTGGATTGGATGCTATCCTTCCGATAGAATTTATTGTACCTACACTTCGAGTTGCAAAACAACTTGAGTGGACGGATCATGAATTCTCTACACGGATCGATGAATTGGAGAGGCTAGATGAAGACATGCTATTGGCAGTCATTGGCATGTATGCTGAAAAATGACGCCAAAAGCGTTGGCATGATATGCATGTGAAGAAAGGTCACTTCAGGAGAGGTGATCTAGTGTTGCTTTACACATTGAAGAAACAAAAACGCAAGCTGAAAATGCGAGGACTTGGTCCATTTGTGATCACCGAGCTTAGTGCGAGTGGTGCAATAAGGTTGGAAACCTTAGATGGAGAGCCAATGACTAACTTCATCAATGGTAGCCGCTTGAAACGCTATGAAGAACCTCTAACAGATGATATGCTGATACGCATACATGCTAGTCAGACACGTAAAAAAGCTCAAGCTTTGTTACAAAGTCAAGCAAAAGAAGAAGCTAAGGCTAGAGTAGCACTAGCACGAGAGCGCCGCAAGGCAGCTATCATGGCCATCCACTTGAATGATGATGAAGACTTTGTAGATCCCTTTCATATTGATGTAAGGATCCCTACTCAAAGAGCAATCTTTGCAGCGTCTGCACTTATAGATTCGGGAGCCGACTGCAATGTTTTGTCTTATGAAGCGTGGACATCATTAGGCCAACCTTTGCTCACCAATGCATCATTGAACTTCAGAGTTTCTCTGGTGATGAAACCCCAGCCATAGGCAAGTGCTGTATTAATATGTCCATTTAGGATCAATCTATGCACATGACTTTTTATGTTGCTAACAAGAGCCAAGCAGTGGTGTATGTTGTTCTAGGCAGATCATGGATTAGAACCACCAGATGCGGTATGGACTGGAACTCCCGACAATACACCTTGTTGGTAAATTCTACTCACCTTACAGGATCAAGTGCTTCGGCACTCCCATCTTTTCAAAAGGTGGAGACCATCACCACTGTGATAGAGACAACCTCAAAAGAACCAATGATTTGGGTGAATAATGACAATGACAATACACAAGGATGGCATGTGCCAACATCTCTCTTATATGCACAAGGCTACGGAAGGGGGAAGCACTTAGAATTCAAATCTGGTTACCTAAAGCAGCTCGCCAGCCAAGACCCAATGCTGCCAAGGAACATCCAAGGAATACAAAGCTAAAGAGGAGGTTCACCAAAACCAACAGTTCCACCTCCAACAAGACCACTCAATAACGGTGGATCCCAAAGAAGGTTCTGCAAGCACAAGGCTACTACGAGGGTGCTACTACCTTGTGGCTACCAAAGAAGAATGCAGGGACTACTGCAGTAAAACATAATTATGTTCCTGAATCTACTCAAGAACAAAAGCAGTCAATGCCACCTCACTTACAGAAACCAAATCAATACTGGAAACCACGCCTTACCAAGCTTGAAAGAGTCCAGGTGGAAACACAAGCTGACGCGTCAATCGGACATCATCAGAAGGTCTCGAACAAGAAGGGATACTCCAAACTGACATGGGAAGAAAAAGGCAAGTGGGTACCTTTACTCACTTCTATCTCAGAGGCAACACATCAAAAGGAGGATATTGCAACTGAATCAAGTTCAGAGTCTATTCCTCAAAACACAAGCAATGTCAAAGTTTGTCTTACAAAGCCGACAACTTTCAATCAGGCTCCTACACAAGTAGACTCCCTAACTATCAAGGAAAGAGCGTTCTTCCTACAACTCCAACTATTTGGAATGTCATCGGTATTCTACTCTTTCCCTAATCAAATTACATTACCAGCCATAAGTCTACAGGCATAGGTGTTAGAGTTGGGTACTCTGAAGACCCAAGAAAATTTTGAAAGCCCAATGGGATGGCAAGAACACAGCTGCCATATGGTTGCCAAAGCTCAGAAGTGTTCAAACATCTCCATTCACACCTCCTCCTATTTGTCCCAATGCATTTCCTATGCCTATCGCTAAAATCTCACAACCGACTAAACTTCAATCTCTTGCACGTACTCTGAAATGGGTACCAAAAAGAGTCCAACAAAAAGGAACCTGTGCCATACGTCAACACCCCAAAAATAGTTTGCATAATGTTACATCCAAAAAACAAACTCATTTTTGAAAGAGCTATCATGCTACAAAAGCTACTTTTTGGTAATTCATCTATCAAATCTATTAGCTCTATTTCCGTCATGCTTGTACATACTAGCATTCTTCGTTCAACTTCCATTAAATAAAAAAATCTGAACACTCCCTTATGTGTTGTGTAGAATAAGCAAATGGAGACTTGGCTGGACACATGCAGTCCATCTTTGGACCTAGATAGCACTCACCCTGACCATCAAGGGGGCTACAGCATTGCACCTTTTCAGACGCACTCCCGATATTTTTATGCCCTAGTGGGTGAGGATTACTGTGGAAGACAATTTGTGGAGTTATACTACCAGCAACATCATCCGTTTCCACACTGCCGCGACTGTGCTCGTATGGTATTGGGGAATGCTTCCCATATATGTTGGCAGTGTCGCACATACTTCCGTTGCTATGGCACTGGTATGATGCAGCAGATCATGGGGGTCACACCTCAACAACATAATCTCTGGGCAATTATGATGCCGCAACGTGGACCCAACCAACAAAGACTCCCGGAAGAGGAAAGAGCTCAAACATGGCGCGAGGACACCCTTCGTTTGCTAACCCCTCCCATTTTGCAGGTTCTTCTTCCCCATGAATCTACATGACAGTTTTGGCTCAATGTGAGTGAGTCTTTAGAACGGTTTTAAAACCATAGGTGCCTCTTTAGCCTTCCTACTGTGCCCATACCATATGTTAGTGAAGATGCACTTCTTCCCTTGCCATCTTCTCCATGGGTAGGATTACGTTCTGGATTATCTTTACATCCTGAAGCTATTGATGTCCACCCACCTAAGAATGTAGACATACATCCACCCCCAGTACAAGACTAGCATTTGTACTCTCTTAATAAGAACTAGAAGCCAGGGCACTTTTTCCCATGGGTTTTTCCCCTCGGCCAAATCCGGTGTTTAGCACCAATGTTTTTTATTTTTTGTCTTTTTAATTTTCTTTCTCTTTAGTTTGTTTTGTTGGAATAAAATAGATACAAGCACCAAACTACATCTTCCGCTTCAGTACCGCAACTGACAGTCATACAATCAAGTGCAAACAATTCTTCACCAACCAGCGCCTTAACAGAAACAGGTGAATTCATGCCAATCTTTAATGTTTTCTGTATTTTTCTTGTTGCTTGATTGTTTATAATATTCACTTTACTAAGCATGGCAATATGCATCTCCTTTGGTCTAGAGTAAGGATAGCATTCTAGTGGCTTTAGACTTGATAGTGTAAGTTTGATCGTAATTGTGTGTAAAGTCTATGTCAAGGTAGTGGTGTTCATAGCATTTTCTCCATTCGTGGATAAGCTTCCGTGCACCGGTACGGGTTGAATCCCTAGCTCCGAAAGGGATTCAAATCCCATTGGATTGAGCTACACACGGATCATGCTACTCTTGCTACAAGTGTAAAGAGTCTTCCGTCTCTCCAATGCTTCCCCAACATTCTTGACATAAAACAGTCATTTACAAACAGGTCACAAATATAGTTTCTATATTGAACTCTCGTCTTTCCACATTATCCCTCATCAGTCCACATTACTTATTCCACATTCCATTCATATATGTACTCATTCTCATCCAATCACATCATTTTCCATCTCATCACCTCAGATTCATTCACATCACATATCATATATTCACATCCCAATTCACATGTCATCACATCTCATCCATTCACTCATATCGACGACACATCATTTCACATACACATTCGCATTCATACATACACATCCATATCCACATCCATACATCCACATCCACATTCATACATCCATATCCACATCCACATGCATACATCCATTTTTACATCCACATTCATACATCCACATCCACATTCCATATCTACATCTATACATCCACATCCATACCCACATCCATACATCCACATTCACATTCACATCCATACATCCATATCTACATTCCACATTCATACATCTATATCCACATTCCACATTCATAAATCCACAACCACATTCACATTCATACATCCATTTTCACATCCTCATTCATACATCCACATCCATATCTACATTCATACATCCACATCCATATCCACATTCAAATTCATACATCCATTTCCACATTCCACATTCATACATCCATGTCCACATTCACATTCATACATTCACATCCACATTCACATTCATACATTCACATCCACATCTACATTCATACATCCACATTCACATAAATACATCCACATCCACATCTATATCCATACATCCATTTTCACATCCTCATTCATACATCCACATCCACATACATACATCCATACATCCACATCCACATTCATACATCCACCTCTATATCTACATCCATACATCCATTCTTCGTTCATTTACATCTATCTGATTCATTTCACATTTTCATATCTATTTATAGAATACAAGAGAATTCTTATTTTTTTGATATAAGATTTTTTTTAACGCATCTATTTATGCATAAATTTCATTTTAAAAGGAGAATAACACTTTCGAAATAAAAATCAATCTTTTATGCATCTTCCTATGCATAAATTCATTTTAAATGAGAATGACACTTTTGAATTAAAATTCAATCTTTTATGCATCTTCTCATGCATAAAATCAAAATTGATGAAAATAACTCTTTTGAACTAAAAATAGATTTCTTTATGCATCTTTCTATGCATAAAATCGAAATTGATGAGAATAACACTTTTGGGTTAAAATAAATTCTTTATGCATCTTTCCATGCATAAATCCAATTTAGTAGGAATTACACTTTTAGAATAAAGGAATTTCTCTTATATGCCTCTAATTTATGCATAAAATCATTTATGATGAAAATCACACTTTTAATATTAAAAAATTATCTTTTATGCATATGTTTATGCATACAAATCATTTATGATGAAAATCACTCTTTTAATATAAAAGAATTTCTTTTATGCATCTAATTTATGCATAAAATCATTTATGATGAAAATCACTCTTTTAATATAAAAGAATTTCTTTTATGCATCTATTTATGCATAAAATCATTTATGATGAAAATCACACTTTTAATCTAAAAAATTATCTTTTATGCATATGTTTATGCATACAAATCATTTATGAGTGATGAAAATCACTCTTTTAATATAAAAGAATTTCTCTTATGCATCTAATTTCTAGTCTCAAAGCGGATTTTGGTAAGTAGAGATGTTTTTGTCAAAAACTCAGTTCAGCCCATGCTTTCATGCAAAAAACAACAAAATGTATACTCATAGGACATGTTTGATTCACTCCTACCTTTGTTTAATGGTAGCAGCCATATGTAGAGAAATTGAATGCTTAACCAAGTGCTAAAATTTAGCCTTTGTTTAATGGTAGGCAGCCATATGTAGAGAAATTGAATGCTTAACCAAGTGCCAAAATTTAGCCTTTACAGGTGCAAATCAGCCTTTTGAGATGAGGCAATTATTGAGGATGTAGTGGATGAGGAGAGAGCAACCATAGAAGAATCTAGGCGTATGCCAAAATGGCTTGACATTGAGGGATAGCAAGTTGGTAGCTCCTTTACCTAGCAGAACTTGTGCAAGTTCTCATCATGCAAATTATTCTCATGTGGATCATGTTCTCATTTCTAGGCTTTATGTAATGGAGGAGGAACCAGTTTTCTTTGAGGAAGCACAGGATGATGATCATTGGATGCATGCTATGCACGATGAGTATAACTCTATCCTTAAGAATGACACCTGGTATTTGATAGATCTACCTCATGGCAAGAAGGCCATTGGTACTAAGTGGGTTTACAAGTTAAAATGCAAAGCAGATGGTAGCATTGATCACTACAAGGCCAGACTTGTTGCAAAGGGGTATGCCCAGCAAAAGGGCATTGATTATGATGAGACCTTTGCACCCATATCTCGTATGACTACCATTAGGTATCTCATTGCTTTGGCAGCACATCATGGGTACAATGTACATCAGTTAGATATTAAGACTGCATTCTTGAATGGTGATTTACATGAGGAGGTGTATGTATCGCAGCCTCCTGGTTTTGCTATGAAAGGAGAAGAGTCTAAAGTATGCAAGTTGAAAAAGGCTCTTTATGGCCTTAAGCAGGCTCCTAGAGAATGGTATGAGAAGATTCATACATACTTGGTTGCAAATAATTTTTACAATAGTCCAACAGAGAGTACCCTCTATGTGAAGAGGAGTAAGGACACATTTTTGGTCATCATTCTATATGTTGATGACATGCTGCTTACGAGACCTGATATAGATCAGATTTCAGCCTTTAAGGCTGAAATCTTTGGTCATCATTCTATATGTTGATGACATGCTGCTTGGACCCGATATAGATCATATTTCAGCCTTTATGGCTTTTTGAAGTCATTGTTTGAGATGTCAGATTTGGGACCGTTGCATTACTATTCGGGGATTCAGTTTATGCAGTGCAACGATGGCATTGTTATGCTACAGTCTAAATATATACATAAGCTATTGAAGAGGTTTAATGTTGAAGACTGTAAACCTGTGGTTACACCTATGGAGACAGGTACGTGACTTAGTCTTCAAGATGCAGGATACTCTTTTGATGCTAGTTTGTATCATCAGGCTGTTGGATCCCTTCTTTATGTATGCAACATGAGGCCAGATATACAGTATGCGGTCTCACAGTTGAGCAGATTTATGCATAGCCCAAGTATGAAGCATTGGCAGGCTATTAAGCGGGTTTTTCGCTATTTATAGGGCACTTAATATTTTGGATTATTTTATCCAAAAGGGGGTGATCACATCTGCATGCTTTTAGTGATTCAGATTGGGCTGGATATTATGACACACGAGTATCCACTAGTGGGTTTTGCTTTCACCTTGGTAATTCATGATTGATCGGCCATACCCTATACATGTTCACATCATCACTATAAGGGAGATTTGTAGCATTATATAGTAGTGATGTGTGTGAACACACTTAGGACCGTCAGGGCACTTTTTTCCTCACTAGGAGGTTTTTTCCCCGTGCGTATGTACACCCTCTTATCTACTCATTTTGGGGTGTGTACTTATCTTTTGTATCTGGCACACATTTGTTCATTCTAATCTAGTGAGTTTGTGTGCTCTTAAGCTTCTCTATCTTGTGTGTGTATATTGTTGTAACCCTAATCCTAATTCCAACAATATATAGCTTGATACATTAGAAAAATTTATCCCCTTACATCCGCCTATGGCTTTATCAAAAACTTATTATAAAAGCTTCCATATATATGTGTGTGTGTGTGTGTGTGTGTGTGTGTGTGTGTGTGTGTATGAAAGCTTTATGTTTTAACGCTTTATAATATAAGCTCTAAAACACATATTATAAAGCTTCTTTTTATAAAGCTTAGGCTTTGACATTTTAGTTTGGATTTTATTTTTATTTTTTTTAAAGGGCTATACCACTCAAGCACAAGCTTCAAGTGAATTTAACACCAAGGATTACAAGGAAAAGCAAATTTGAGCAAACTCAAGATCTTCAAAGCATTATCCAAGGCTTAACATCGAAACTCTATCAACAATGTCTCATACTTTTGTTAAGACTTACTTTTTTCAGATTAAATCAAGGCTTCCTAATGACACTACTTACTCCTCGATATACGAGCTTCTGACTTCTTACGAATTACGGGTGAAATTATGGGTGAAAGCTAAGTAATAATTACACTTTTTAAATTTTATAAATTAACAATTGAAGTTTGATACTATATTATGAATTAAAACTAGCGTGCGGATTAGTATATGCAAAATCTCTGATGATTTACCAGTTAAGTATTCACCTTGTGTAATTTGATTACTTGCATAAAATAAAATTGTTAGTTGTCAATTCATTTTCTTCTAACTGATATTTTGCAGTCCAACCTTAGTAAGTTTCTTCATTTTCCATAATTTTAATCATCAACAAATTAAAACATCACATATGCTTGGAATATTTGTGTCCTTTTAATGATATTTTGCAGTCCAACCTAAGTAAGTTTCTTCATTTTCCATAATTTTAATCATCAACAAATTAAAACATCACATATGCTTGGAATATTTGTGTCCTTTTAATGATGTATTTTGTAGCAAAGCTATCCCACACTTGCAAGTAAGTTACTATCTTCCATAACTTAGTAAATAATTCTTTCAATATTTCTATGTAAGTTTTATCTTTAAGACAATGATTCAAACACCTTCTAAGTAAGTTTCTCATTTATATCCTTACAATAGTGATCATGCTTAAATATTTATGCGTAGAATTTCAAACCATATTACTATAAGTTTTATTTCTTATAAGGTCATAATTTAATATAACCCTAGTTATGTTTGCGAGAATAATTATATTTCAATCCATTCGCATTGCTTTCTCATTTTTCTCAATGTAGAACATCATTGCAATGGAATATATGAAAGTACGACTCTCTTATACTTAACTCAACCTTATGATGATTACTAAGTTTCATATTTATTATTCAAGTTTATTCCAACTTCAAATGCAAATTAATCTTTTCATCATCTAGACTTGTTTACTTAATCAAGATTGTTAGAACTCTTACTAGTCATTCATATTTATACTTGTGCTTAAACTTGGGATGTATTGAAAAAAAATCAATTCTATCTATTCTTAATTTACAATCTCACACTCTCTCAAATAGCTTTTCAACCCAAGGTTAGTATTTTCTATCCTTATATCCATAATCAATTTATCTTTTATTTTTATGATGTTAAGTTTCTCATGAATTATGCTTAACAACTTTATATTCCCTATCCATAGAAACAATAACGATTCACATCTCTTTTTGGAGTGTTAAAATTATTTTTGAGACAGATAATTTCAATAACATGCTGAAGGCGCATGGATAGGAATATTAACCTGAACACTCCCTACTTGTAAAAATGACAAGACAGATAATTTTAATAACACGTTGGTATGTATTAAGGTTTGGTTCAGAGGTAGCAGTTGAGGCAGAACCACTGAGGTAGTTAGCTATGTGGTCAAAAAGACTAGTTGCTGTGGCTAGGCTAGTGAGGCCAAGTTAGGGTTCTCACGTCTTGGGACTAGGGATCCTTCCATTGACTCAAAGTTAGACAAAGTAATAGTGGTCCCTATTACAGGTCCTTGTGCAATGCTAAACTGGGTTCCGACCGAAGAAGGTCCAAAGCCTAGTGTACGCCAGTGCACACCTAGCTCAATAGACACACTATCATCTAAATAGGCATTTAATACACATCTAGACCATAAGTGCATGTAACTTAAAGCTGGTCAAGAGCAAAAGAATTGAAAGGCCTTTTTTTTTTGTTAGAGAAACTTGTCCAAAGTGGTTTTCAGACACTTCTGAACACTTTAGGAAGAGTTGTGCATGCACTTTTTTCAAGCCAACCAAAGGGTTTCCTGTAGTTGGGTATGGGAAATTGCAAAGTTTTTGGGTCTTGTATAGGTTGTGCCAAAATGATAGCAACGACCTAAAACTTATATAATAGGCAAGTTTGTGCGTGCACTTTTTAAAAAATTTCTATTTTTTCCTACCTTTTTCCTTTTCCCTTTTATCTTCTCTTTTTTTTTTTTACTTTTTTTATTTTTGCTTTTAACTTTTTAACTTGTTTGCTTTTTTTTATCTTTTTTGTTTTACGGTTACGGTTTATGGTTTTCAATTTTACCATAACTACCTAAAAAGGGGTGTTATCAAGATTTCTAATTTTTTCTCTTTTTCCAATTTATCTCTTGTGACTTGTGGCTGTGGCCTCAATTATAGGGAGGTTAAGCTCAATTAATATGCATTATTAACACTAATGTATAAATGCAAAAAGAGGCAAAATACAAAAATTAATCTCGTTTGTAAATCCACCTTAAATCGTTGTTTCCTCTCGAATTTCTCCATATGAGGAGTCAAAATTGGGATAAATCCTATGCTTGAAATCTAATTTTGAAGTATGTTCACCCTAGTTGATTAGATTTCTAGCCCAATTTACTATTTCTTTTCTTTTGTGTGAATGCATGAAATACACAAAAAAATAAAAATATGCAAAAATTAAAATACACCCCAATAAAAAAAATTTCATTCCCTAAGCTAAACAGAAATATGTAGAAATCGCAAAAATGATTGAAATCATAGAAATTAAAATATACCTAAATTTAGAAGAAGAAAAAGCTAAATATCAATTCCCTAAGCTAATAAGAAATTGCAATAGAAATTTACAAGAAATTATAACCACAATACAGCAAAATGTACCATTTATTGGGGGTTTCCTTCCTACCTCATTCTTGAACCAAAAACTAAGATCTCATGAATTTAAAGCATTCAAAATGCATTGTGGCTATGCGGTGGGGCTATTCCCTGATAGTGGCGCCACTTATGGGAAGCCCTAGCACCATGGAAAGGGTGCAAGATGCAACCACATTTTCCCTTCCACACTCGAAAGCACACTAGCTCAACCGAGAAACCCACAAGTCCTGGCCTAGTACACAAAAGCACAGTCGGGGTGTGTCACACCTTGTGAATGCAGGTGGTTGTTCTCATAGGTAGTGTTGTTGCCACGCAGCAACATTGCGCCACTGCTGTGCTGGTGCCACCGCCACACTCCAATAAACGCTTGACCCTCACTCTTGCTCTCACTCACGTCGCACACAATGGAATACACATGAGATCAACACACATAAGAGATAAGCAAGGGAGGAGAGAAAAAGAGCACTCACTTAGATTATGCATAAGAGAATGAGTGGTGTGTAATGGAGTAGCAACTTTAATAATTAGCTTAGGTTTATGGTCATAGGGGCTCAAGTATAAAAGGGGCTCATGGACCCTCATTTGTATCTTTTGACCATATGACTTTTGAGCATACATTGGAGCCTTGAGGTACCATACATTGGCCTATGGAAGATTAGTTTTATTCATTGGTCTATGAAATGTTATTTCCATGTCAAATGGAAATGCACACCCTCTTTTATGAAAGAGTGATCCTCATGTTACTCTTGAGCTTGTGTTCCTTCATGGAAGTCCTTAAACTCTTCAACTTCATGAGACTCCTTGGCATCCTCTCCTCCGTCCATAAGAATCATGGTGGCTACAACCTTCTTAACTTTGCATACAAGCCCGGGTGACCATGTATCTTTGCACTTGAAGCTTAAGCCTTTGCTTCTTAACTCATCAATCTTTGGGTCATCCATCTTTTGAGTCTTGTTGAAGGTTTGAGGAGACTTCTTGGTAGAAGTATTCCCTTTCTTTGCATCAAAACAAGCTTCACTCTTGGGCTATCCACCCCCATAGATGATAGGAAATCTAGGAATGGAAGAGGGCGGTATAGGAAGAGAGTTTGTACCCTTATTCAAAGAAATAATGGGTGTCTTAGATGAGTCATTCATGAGTAAAGTGGGCTGTGATTTTCTGTATTTGGGCTTATAAGGCTCCGCCAACTTCATAGCCTCTTTAATAAGGAGGGTAGGTGGTCTTTGAGCCGAGACATCTGTCTTGATGGAAGAATCCAACCCATGTATAAACTTCTTCATCTTCATTTTCTCTTTAAGCCCTTCCACATACATGGATAACTTCATAAAGTTTTTTATGTACTCCCTTACCACCATGCCCTTTTGAGAAAGCTCATACCATTGCTCATGGTATCTATCAAGCAGCACCAAAGGTGAGATAAAAGTCAAGTTCTTCTCTCTTTTCAAATCATCCCATGGGTGTGGCACATTCCCATGTTTAACCATATATCTCCACCATTGGTGAGCATAATCTTCCAAGTGTAAGGAGGAAAATTGCACTTTATCTTGCTCACTCTTGGGGTAGAGGTGAAAATAAGTGTCTATCTTGGTCATCCACTCCTCCAACTCATGCAAAGCGGAACCATCAACCTTGAATTTGGAGAGGGACACCTTGTCCTTGATATTTTTGGAAGCATTGGAAGTAGGATTGTCATAACGTGGCTTGCCCTTTTGTGATTGCATATAAGAATTAGCAAACTGAGCAAAGTCTTTGTACTCCTTCTTAAAATAAAAGAAGGTAATTCCATCCAACTATCATGAGCTTCCACTTGTCTTTGTGCAAAAGACATGTGCCCCCAATCATGATCATCCCCATCCTTATCCCAAAGCATCTCCTCATCTACCATGATGGACTGATTTGCTTTTGAATAAAATGGTATCCTCTTGGCCTCTCTATAGCATGAATCCATAGGCTTGAATGAATCTTGTGGTGGTTTGCTATTCACTTGAGAAGTACTGGGCTGAAATGAAGAAGGCCTCAAATCCTTTATAGAGGTTTCTTAGCATCCATCATAAATCCAAATGAAGGAGACTTCATAGAAGCCTCTTGCATAGCTTCTTTACCTCCCTTGTGACCACTGTTGAAATATATAAGTGAATAGGGTGTGTGCGGGAACAAGCTCTTGGTTAGAGGCTGTAAAAGAGGAGATGTAATTGTGAAAGAACGTGTGAAAAGGTGAGAAGAATCTACTGGGAGAGAATAAAGGGTAGCATGAGAGAATTTAGGAGTGTGGAGTTATTCTGGGAGATATTCAGGGAAAAGAGAAGAGGTGGAGAGAATCAGGCAAAAGGTGGAGATATTCTGGGAGTGAATCATGGAGAAATCAATGGGATTAGATGCTTGATGTAAACTCTATAAATTGAGGCATTGCCCTAATGAGAATTTGCTGGTTTTTGAGTATCCATGCCTACATTAATCTATTACGTCTTAATCATTTGCTAATCACTTTGTTAATGATGTTGATTCTAGTGTTTGATCCACCATAGCTCATCATTATGCTCAAATTTCAACAACCACCATAATGAACTTCATGCATAGGTTGCTTGCCCTCATGAATCCCACCAATTATATCCACATTAGCTTCTTCATGGTGTTACTTCATGGATTGACCCGATTGATCCTCGATGGCTCCCATTTTGGTAGTCATAGACTCAAACTTTGAATTCAAGGTTTAATTGATGATATCCAGTCTATTAATGAGTGGCTTAAAATCAAGTTTATTCACAAGCAATTCCAAGAGAGTATCATTTGAAATGGCTTGCAAATTTTGAGAGGTGTGCTTATGGCACTTCCCACATTAGCATCTACTTCAACTCTGTTTGAAGTTTGACCCATAAATTGAGAGACATTTTTACAAGTACTTTCCCCACCATTTTCTCTTCAAGATCTTCCATTGTGTCCATAGTGCCCTGTTCCATCAACTCCTCCCCTTCCATATCCTCCATTGCCAATGATAGCTTTCTAGGTCTACCTCTCAGCTTACCGGCCATATTAGGACTATTTTGGTAAATTTTCATTAGGATGATGTAGAAGTGTCAGATTTGGGTGTTCTAGGGCTCTATATGAAGATACTAGGATAAGGAGTAAGCCTATAATGTCACTTTTGGTTCAATCAATCCTCTATATACCTCTCCGCAAGTTAAATAGTAATAGTTTGGTCCACCGCTCGCACTCCAATGCTCTAAATCAGTTGAAACTTGGTGGTTAAGGTATTTGGCAAGTGAAGAACACAATGGTAAAGCTAAATGTATGATCTAAGACTTGGCTCAAATTCTGTCCAAACAGGATATGCGGTAGAGAAATGGGTGTAACTCCTTAACACGAAAACTAAACGGGATGGTTGAGGGCTCTATAGAAAGCCCTAATGATGTGGAATAACCCCCAATATTCAATTTAGGTTTAGTCTAAAACCCCTCGGACTCAATCACACTTTTTTGAAAACTGTAAATTATGTCAAATTGTCACACCGCAAGCAACCAACTTGCAAATCAATGCATGTTGCATCCCGGCATATCCAAAGCATCAATATGCATCCAATTAACATCCATTCAAGGCATTTTGACCAAATTTTGGCATGACCTTGGTGCACTTATGAGCCAATCACGATATCAATACCAATGTGCCCCCAATAATGCCAACTATGCATCCTTGCAAAATCCCATTAATTGTCAATTGCATTTCAAATCATTGTCACTTGTATGCATAAACCATTGCTCATTTGATTTGATGAAGTAAGTCGATGAAGAGATTTTACTTGCCAATCTCCCGGCCAAAGCTTCTCACTCCCTTACCAAAGTTTGAAATTAAATGGCAAGGGTTGAAGCCATGTCCAAAATCCTTTTCTCCAAGGCTTGCAATAGTCATCCAATCAAAGAGAAATAAACAATACCCTCACCAAGGCATAACAAATGCAAGAAGCATCAATCCAATTGTTGGCTTTTTTGCATGTATAGGATAAAATGATTGAGAAAATGTGTGGGAATGATAAAGAGCAAGTAGAGGTTCAAAGCAATGCAAGCTATATGCAAGGGAATGATGAGAATCCCATAATATACAAGAATTTTACCCTAAACCCTGTTTTCTCCCAATTCCCTTGGCCAAATTGATCAAGCAATGCATGATTGTGTAAAGAAGATCAAGGGAAGAAGGATTGTAAATTGAAAACTCGAGAAATCCCACCACAAACCCTAATCTTGAAGGCAATTCCCAAAACCCTAATGATGAGGAAGATCTTGCAAAAGGAGGGATGGGCTCAAAGGTTAACATTGATGATGAGCAAAAGCTTGCAAAAGGAGGGATGGGTTCAAAGGTGGCTGCCAGCACCAACAGTAAGTGTTCCTCTCTCATTAATTTCTTTTTTGCTATTTCTTTTCTCTTTTTTTGGTGATTGTCATGCATGCAAGGGTGGACATATGTGACGATATAATACACATGCCAAGTACAAAAAAGAATGTGGCTGAAATCCCCTTCTCTTTGTGCACACAAATAGCCTCCAAATGCATGCATAAAAAGCCTTGAAATGTGCACAAATTGCCCTGTGACATGTGCAAACTACCACTCAAGAGGATGAAGAAGAAGATGGCTGAAAATCCCCTTCTCTTCATGCACAAAAACAGCCCCCAAATGCATGCACAAAAATCCTTGAAGTGTGCATAGATTGCATGCACAAACACAATTATTTGCATGCTCTTCATGCTCCCAAGCAGCCACTTGTAGAGGTTCGCAAACACAGCTTGACACATGAATGCAATCTGCTCACAAATAGCTTCGTATGTGTGCACAAAAATCCCATGTATGCATACACTGCAATGAGAGTGTTGCATGCGAGGTGTTGAAGTGTGTTTCAAGCTTTCTTGGGGCTGAAAGGGTGCAATGCTAAGATCTCTTTCTTTGTCAATTTATAGGTGTGTGGAGCTACAAGGAAGAAGTTGCCTACTATCAAATCTTCTCGTACTATGCAAACTCGCAACAGCAAAGCAATGCTAATTGATATATCTTCACCCACGTTGTCCGAGAAGAGCAATAGTGTACAACTCATCTTTGAGATCTCTAATTTGCATGTTACAATGGTAAAGAAAGGGGAAGGGCAGCTGCGAATAGCAAAACGTAATGTTGCAAGATCTAGGTTAGTGGGTCAGAATGCATTGATAATTTTGTGTACCCTTCTTGTATTATAAGTTCAACAAAATTTTTCTTCATATTTGGATTTGCATTATAGGCTGAATTCAAGGGCAGATATTGAGTTTACTTCCACAAGGTTCAAGCTATATGTAGCAATAGATAAGCCACTTTTGAAGGTAATCTTTGTTGATGAGGCCTTGACTAGAGCACTTAATCTATTTGGAATGTAAGTTTGATAGACTTGCCATGTGTTCTAATTCACGTTATATGGATGAGCTTTGATTTTCCCCCTTTCATGCATCTAGATGGATGGAAAATATGTTGCCATGCACCATTTTGGAGAAGGTATTGTTCGTTGACTCCATGTGGTATTGCATGACATCGGAGCACTGTTTCTCACACCTCTCGGACTTCTTTGCCGGCATTGATGTGTCCAAGCTTGAGTTATGTTTCTTTCCTATCATTTGCAGGTGGTTTATGGCAATGGAATACTTCTTGGCTGAATTTCATTTATTTGATGCACATAGCTGAATTTCTTGGCTGAATTTCATTTATGTTTGTGTGTAATAGGAACCATTGGTCTCTCTTCGTTTTGTATGTCAATAAGGACAAAAGGGTTCCTCGCTTACGAGGGAAGAAACATTATCTACTGTACTTGGACTCATTGGGGCTTACGAACCCAAAGGAGTGTTTGGAAAGCTTGCACAGGTAAAACTAATGTCTTTGCGAATATGCATGCCACAAAACCGGTGCACAGAGGATAACACAATCTAGACTTTGTATTTTATGCAGTGCTCTTAAGTGCTTGGCGCCGCATGTGGCTGAGTCAACTATCCAAGCTGCTCTTTATGATCCTGCACAAGAGCTAGACCTAAAGATTGTTAAGGTGAAGCCTAGTTTTCTTACGTGTTTTTTTGGTGCAACAATGCTTAAATATGTGTGTCCATACATGCTAATTGTGACGGGGCTAATTGTATTAGTGTTTACATGCTATACAATCTTTATGTGTAATATTGGGATAGGTACCAAGGCAGCCCACCAACTCCACAGATTGCGGCTTTTATGTGATGGCATTTGTGAGGTATCTCATTACCGGGCATACTGCAAGATGGCATAAGCAAGACATGGGTAAGTCTAACAAGCTTAGCGTGGCCTAATTGAGTAAGGTATTCGAAGCTCAATCTTACTTTATATCCTTGGCTTGTTGGCAAATGTTTGTAGCTTACAAAGGATTGGTTTGACCACGAAGATGTGTGCAAGTTGAGAATGGAGCTACACCAATGGTGCATGAAATGCTTAGGTGAATCGTGAAAAAGCTATCTTTTTGGATCAACACATTCAACACTCTTTGGACTAGCTCTCTTTCTTTCAGCCGTAAATTCAGTTTTGGTGCAGCACTTGCCATTTCATTTTGCGGGCAGCCATGCACTTTTGGTGCATGTTATCTTATTTGGACACTTTTGGTGGTGCACGCATTCGGCACTTTTTGTATCTCAACTCTTTTTTTCAGCCATCAATTCAGTTTTGGAGAAGCATGTTCCATATCATTTTGTGGACAGCTATGCAGTTTCGGTGCAGTATGTGGCATGTTATGTTGTGAGCGGCGCACACATTCGATGCTTTTTGGATCAGCTCTTTGATTTTTAGCCATCAATTCAGTTTTGGAGCAGTTACCATTTTATGGGCGGTGCATTGCGTTCATAACGCTTTTTGGATAGCACTCTCTTTTTTGGACCAGCAATTTAATTTTAGAGTAGTATTTGATACATTTTGGAGCTACATTTTGGGATGAAATATGGCCCTTTTAATACTTAATGTAATGACATTCTAAACAAATTTGCCATATATTTGTAATGACAGTTAGTCATCCCAATACATGCCCACTTTTGTAATGACATTCTATGATCAATTTTATATTTCTACCTCATTTTTAAGATGTTTTGGGGTATCTTTTGCTACATCAAGTGTGATATTTTGTTATGTATCTAAATGATGAGAATGGTACACTAGTTGTTTTGATGTTTTTCACATTCATTGTCTTATGGATGCCTTGTAAAATGATTTTTGGAGTATGGTGATACGCAGCAGTTGCTTTGGACTATGATCAAAGCAACATAATTATGTGTGGTTTCGTAACATAATCCATGGTTTGTGCTTTGCTCTCCTTGAACTAATTATACCAATCTCTTTGAATACAATAGATCCATCGTTCGTGTGTGGTAATTTGGACTATGATCATATGTGGGTAAGCAACATAATCGTGTGTGGTTAAGTAACATAATCGTGTGTGGTTAACATAATCTAGACGTTCGTGCTTTGCTCGCCTCAAACATTTGTGCTTTGCTCACCTCAAACATTTGTGCTTTGCTCACCTCGAACGTTCATGCTTTGCTCGCCTCGAACTGCTTACCACAATCTCTTAGGATAGAACATTTTGAAAAGGGCATTTCAATAACCATTGTATACGAGTCAACAGATCCATCGTTCGTACGTGGTAAGTGCTTCTCAATGGGCTGCCTTCATGGAATGTTGTCTCTTGGACTGGAGGATATGCACAAGGAGGACATGCCAAGTAAGCAATCGACTGCTTTGAGAGATGCTTTCGGGATGTTATGTCTTGGAATGCACTAGCTGAGCAAGACCCGAACTGCTTTGAACAGATGCAACATGAGGGCATCCTTCTAGGCGCAATAGCCTACACCTCCATCTTGAAAGCATGTGCCATGATTGGAGCTGTTGAGAGGGGAATCCAAAACCATGGCGTGATTGTGCGCGGCAACAAGGAGTTGTTGCTCTGCAGAACAATCTTGTGTTGTGCAATGCTCTTGTGGACATGTATGCCAAGCGCGGTGCTATTTCAAAGGCACGAAAAGTGCTTAAGGGGCTATTTCAGGGTTGCCTTCTTGAAATGTTGTCTCTTGGAATGGACTGATTACAGAATATGCACGAGAAAGCATCCTTGACAACATGTGCCACGATTGGAGCCGTTGACTAGGGGAAACATATCCATGATTTGATTGCAAGGCAGAATATGCATTTGACATCTCGAAAAGACAACATGTGCCACAATTGGAGCCGCTAACTAGGGGAAACATATCCATGATGTGATTGCAAGGCAGGGGTTGTTGTGTGCTGGGCAATGATCTAGTGGACATCTATGCCAAGTGTATTCCTATTTCAAATGCATGACAAGTGCTTGATGGGCTGCCTTCTCAAGATGTTGTCTCTTGTTGGAGTGCACTGATTGTTACAGGATATGCACAAAGGTCACGCCAAGCAAGCAGTTGGCTGCTTTAAGGTGCAGTGTTATGGCATCCTTGACAACATGTACCAAGCCACTGACCAGGGGAAACATATTCATGATGAGATTGCAAGGCAGGGCTGGAGAGAACAACATTGGTAGACATGTATGCCAAATGCGGAGGCACGACAAGGGCTCAATGGGCTGCCTTCGTGGAATGTTGTCTTTTGGAATGCATTGATTGTAGGATATGCACAAGAATGTCATGCCAAGCAAGCATTAGACTGCTTTGAAGAGATGCAATGTGAGGGCATCCTTGAACCTTCCAGATGTTTGCTCTTAGAATGCACTGATTGTAGGATATTCACAAGGTCACATCCAGCAAGCGCTTGACTGCTTTGAAGCCATGCAGCGCAAGGGCATCCTTCCAGATGCAATGATATGCTTGTGTGCTTAATGTGTGCAGTCACTGAGCACTTTTGTGAATCTGAGCGCGGCGAGAAACAAATCCATCATGAGGTTTTAAGGCAAGTTGCTCTGCAATTGCGTTGGACAATGTTTAGTGGACGTGTATGCCAAGTGTGGTGCTAATTGGAGGCGCGACAAAGTGCTTTGCCTTCTCAAAATGTTGTATCTTGGAATGCCCTGATTGTTGGGTATGCACAAGGTCACACCGAGCAAGCACTTGAGTGCTTTCAAGAGACAACATGAGGGCATCCTTCCAAATGCAGTGACCTACGCATTCATCTTGAAAGCATGCGCCACGATCAGAGCATCTGACAAGGGAAAACAAATCCATGATGAGATTGCAAGGCAGGGGTTGCTGTAGAACAACATTGTGCACTGATTGCTGGGTATGTACAGGAAGGTCACACCGAGCAAGCACTTGAGTGTTTTCAAGAGACATAACATGAGGGCATCCTTCCAAGTGCAGTGACCTATGCATTCATCTTGAAAGCATGCACCACGATCAGAGCATTTGACAAGGGAAAACAAATCCATGATGAGATTGCAAGGCAAGGGTCGCTGTAGAACGACATTGTGCTGGGTGATGCTCTAGTGGACATGTACGCCAAGTGCTTTGCTGTCTCAAAGTCATGACAAGTGATCCTCAATGGGCTGCCTTCACGGAATGTTGTCTCTTGGATTGGAGGATATGTAGAAGGAGGTCATGCCAAGCAAGCACTCGACTACTACATAACAATGTTGGGCAATGCTCTTGTGGAAGTGCGGTGCTGTTTCACAGGCATTTGTTCTTTCTCTTCACGCATGTGTGGGGGTTGCTTGAAAATATATGGATAGTGGCACCCTTATAACACTGATCTTTTACAAAGGGTGTTTCTTGAAAATCTTGGAAAGGAAAAAGTGTTATTTGACACGCACAAGAGCAGCGATGTAATCACATGGACTGCATTAATAGCATTGTGCAGTGCTCAAATGCTTAATTACCATGTATGCAACATGTGGTGAAATTGGGAAGTCAAAATTGTTACTTAGCATGCATAAGAGCAGCAATGTAATCACATTGACTGCATTAATAGGGCTGAAATGTCTCCTTTATTTCATTTGCCCATCAATCCAAAATAGGGCCATCATATTTAATTCAGCTTATGTACATAGAGAACTTTGCAAATAGAATAGCTTCTAAATGGATCCTCAAGAGTTAGCTTTCCCGCAAGAGGATTTGGCTATCCTAATTCTTATAAACACAAACAAATTCTCCCTTCTACAAGCACCTAAGTGAAAGAATCTTCCCACCCTCACCATGTTTTAACGTAAATTCCTTGTTTAAGTAGTGGGATCGATCCTAGTCAAAATTCTATGGTGTGCTTAGAACAAGCATTCCATTTAGTGGCCCTTCTTAGCCATCACTCATGGTGTCATAAAATAAAATCAAAAGCTAGATAAAATAAGACTACATTGAACTGAAAAGGGCATAGAAGCTTCCCATATGTACTTGGGATTGCACCAACAATACTAACACTTTATATAGATGACAGGCTTCGTAGAGAGGGCTTCAAGTTGGTGATTCATAGAAGTGGGGTGCCATAAACCCCCCATTCATTGCAAACAATCCCTTGAGGGTTGCTCCCTACACATGGTTTGGATTTGAAAACCTCCAATCCCACCAAGAATTTAGCTTCTAGCTCATTGTGTATGCCCTCCTCTCCCTCCTCCATTGGATTGCTAATTGCACAATCATCTCCTCCTCATGTTGCATCTTTGCATATCCCATGGACAAATGTGTAGACATAGGAGAATGAAAGATGACAATGAGCTTTAGTTTTGTATACAAGCTTCCCTTGGATAGAATAAAGCTTTAACAGCATGAAGTATCCTTGAAGAATTCATGATGAAATAAACTTTTTGTGGATCGAATTCTAGAAAAATGAATGCATCGAAGAGCTTACTCGATACAAAAGAGGCATGAAGTGGGTGTGGAGGATTTCATGAAGCAATGCATCAGAAGGTCATTATGATGCCATTATAAAATAAGCCTCAATGATAAAATGCATTGCATTGTGCTTTATCAACAAGCACTTGGCAATCGGCTCTTGTTTTGCAAGCTAACACAACTATGGATAGTCTTATTTCCCTTCAAGTTCCTTCTTGATCAATATGAAAACCAAAATAAACAATGGCACAAAAGTAAGAAAATAGATTGGAGAGACGGAGCATTAAATAAGCTTACCATATCGAATGCACGTCCCTCTACATAGCTTGGTGGTGGCAATGGTAGAGGCATTTTGCTTATCATCTGTTAATAGTAGCAGTGGTAGATTGGAGGTATTGTTCTTCTTCTACTTCTACAGTTGCTGCTGGTGCCATTCCGTCTGCATCCCCCCCCTCTCTCCTTTTATTGTAGACATGTAGATAGCATGGAGCATTCCCAAATCCTTATACTCACCTCTCTCTATGGATGCATGGGCTATCAGGCTGAATGTTACAGGAGATAGGGTGAGCAAGACAAATTGATAATATGTGTGTGTGTGTGTGTGTGAGAGAGTGAAAACGGAATCGTTCTCTAGGATAGCTTGTGGAACACTTGAGAAATTCAACACATAAATTCAACCATGAAAACACATGCTTTACAGGTTTCAACAAAATCAAATAAAGTGAACAAAAGCATAGCAAACATAATACTTAGCTCCAAGACAAACATGCTGGGTGCAATCTTCCCCCCCTTGTGCGTGGCCTTCCCCCACACAAGAGTATTTTTATTAGCTTTCAACCAAAAATAGGCCATAGCCCCCAAAAATATACAAAGTGTGCTTTTAGAGAGCAGGACACTCTTCCACAACAAAAATAGAGTGTCCCAAAAATTGGGGCTAGGGTAAAGCCTTTAGGCTTTAATAAATTCACCATTATAAATGTATTTTTCCCAATGTATCAAAATGGAAAAATCAACTACTAAGGTTACAAGCTACGCTTGTTAAAAAAAAAAATGATGCGCACAAGAAACATTCTCCTCGACATTATTTATCAATCCTTGTAATCTTCATCACCTGAAAATATAAGCCCAATTAATAATTAAATTAATTTCCACAAATATTAAACATGCACAAACCATCACCAACTCATGACTACCAGGCGTAAGTACCCCAGGAATCACCCTGCCATACAAACCTAACTGAAATAATCATAGACGGCCCCAAGCATACGTCATATACCGCACGTATTAATATTTATAGTGGTGTCACCCACGATATTAACCTAGCCGGCATGACGCAAGGTAACCTAGGCGTCCCCAAATTACTCAAGAGGAAAAAATAATATTCTTAAAGAGGACTTAAAATATATTCTCATGACATCCCTCTTGCTTGAGTTTGCAATTGCCCTCAATTGCCGGTTTGCTGGATTTGAAAAGAACGAAGGATCTCAGGATAAGCTCGGAAAAATTTCTCGGGCATCCATTTTGCATCTTCTTGAGGATGGTTTTTGAATGTCAAAAGATATTTGATGTATTGGTTCCCAGTTCTTGTTGTTGTCGTCTCTTGATCAATAATAGCATCAGGAACTAAGACTTCTTCCTCTCCTTCAACAAGAGGTGGTTCCTCATAAATTGGGTGAGAAGGAATTGTTCCTCGAAAGGGTTTCAAGAGATGAATATGGAAAGAGTTGTGGATATTCCAATTAGATGGCAACTCTAGTCTATAGGCCACATCGTTAATCTTTTCAATAATTTTAAATGGTCCATAGTATCTAGGTGAAAGTTTAACTGCAGGGAATTTTTCCACACTCTCTTCTCAATTCTCAAAAGTACATAATCACCTTCTTGGAATGAAAAATCTTTACGCTTCCTATTTGCTTGAAATGTATACTTCTCTTGAGCTCTTGCAATACAATCATGCACTTCAGATAAAATGTGATCAAAGTCTCGAGTATATTGGTTAGCAGCTTCAATCTTATGGGAGAGTCTAGTAGCTGGAATAGGCAAAGCTCTTCCATAGATAATCTCAAATGGTGCTCGACCAGTAGCAGAATGAGAAGTATTATTATAAGCAAATTGGAATAGATGTATGCACTTATCTCATGAACTAGGTTGCTGGGAAACATAGGCTCTAAAATCCAAGATAGTGCTATTCGATCGTGACTTCGGTCTGTCCATTTGATTCAGGATGAAAAGCCGCAGAAAAATCTAACTTAGTGCCTAAGTTTGAGAAGAAACTATCACTTTGGGTAGACCATGATGAACAAAGATTTGCTTGACAAATATGGTCGCAGCTTGCTGAGAAGTCAGTGTCTTTTTACATGGAATGAAATACTAAACCTGTCCACTATTGTCCAAATCATGTCATGATGACTGGAAGTAGTAGGAAAGCCTATAATGAAGTCCATAGACACTTGTTCCCATGGTCGGTCTGGAATGGGTAAAGGCATAAGCAATCCCAAAGCTTTGCCTTTGTAGCTTTTAATTGCTTGACAAATGTTACACTTAGCTACAAATTTTGCTACATCATTTTTCAAATAAGGCCAAAAGAATTCTCAAGAAACTACTTGAAGTGTTGCGGAAACTCCTCTATGTCCCATGAATGGTGGTTGGTGCATCTCTTCCAAGACAAGTTGTCTATAGGGTTGAGTAACACATAATATTTTCTCAAAGAAAAGATAGCCATCATTATGAGAATAATTTCCTTGAGGTGTCCAATTGTTTTCACGCAATTTGATCCATATCTCAGAAAAATCTGGATCTACTTCATAAGTTTCTTTCATAAGTACAAATGGTTCACTTTCAATAGCGGAAATGTTGTTGATATGAGGTCTTCTACTTAAAGTATCGGCAACAACATTTTCCTTTCCAGGTTGGTATTGAATCATGGGTTGAAAACTTTGTATGAAAGATGCCCATTTGATGTGCCTATCTGAAATAAGGGGATGTGAAAGCAAATGCCTAATGCTTTGTTGATCAGTCTTGATAAGAAATTCTGAACCCATTATGTAATGCTTCCAAATCTTCAAGGCATGCACAATTGCTGCTAATTCCTTGTCATATGTACTATAATTTGTTTCAGTAGGTTTTAGCTTTCGACTTTCATAGGCAATAGGATGGTTGTCTTGCATAAGCACAGCACCAAAACCTTGCCACTAGCATCAGTTACTACCACAAAGAATGGTCTTTGAAAGTCAGGGAGTGTAAGAACTGGTGCATGAGTTAATGCATCCTTGAGTACTAGAAAAGATTTATCTTGACTTTCGGTCCAATGGAAAAATGTAGTTTTCTTGAGAAGTTCCGTCAAAGGATGTGCAATATAAGCGAAATTCTTGACAAACTTCCTATAGTAACTACATAGACCTAGAAAAGATCTAAGGTCATGAATGTCTCGAGGTGTAGGCCAAGAGGCTATATACTCAATCTTCTTAGGATCCACACGGATTCCTTGAAACTTTAGGAAAATGCGATTCATCATACGACTGAATGTAGCTGGAGCATTGGTCAAACCAAATGGCATAACCAAAAACTCATAATGGCCAGTCTGGGTTCTAAATGCAGTCTTGAATATGTCTGACTCAGTCATGCGTACTTTATGATAACCAGACTTTAAGTCAATCTTGCTAAAGACCTTTGAACCTCTAAGCTTATCAAGTAAGTCATCTACCCTAGAGATAGGGTATCTGTTCTTGACAGTGATTTTGTTCAATGCTCGATAGTCAACACACATTCGGAAAGTTATATTCTTCTTCTTAACAAGAAGGACTGGAGCTCCAAAGGGTGAACTACTAGGTCTAATAAGGCCTCTTTCTAACAAATCCTCGATTTATTTTTGGATTTCTTTTTGCTCTAAATTGTTGACTCTATAAGGAGCTTTACAAGGTGGAGAGTTGCCTGGCAATAAGTCAATACTATGGTCTTTAGGCCTAGACTTAGGTAATCCTGGAGGTAAATCTTCCATAAAATAATCCCTGAATTTGGAGATATAAGGATCAAGTTTTGGACTTTTGGATGTGTTAAACTCAGCGCTAAGCTGGTTAACCCAAACCATATAAGTCTTCTCCCTTTTCCTAAGAGCTCGCTTTGCTTAAGTATGACTCAATAAAGGGCTCGTCTCTCTTTTGACTAGACATTGGAGGAAAATATTTTCATTGTCCTTCCTTACACAAATGCTATGTGTATCATAGTCTATAATAGGGTTGTACATATGTCTCCAAGGCATACCCAATATTACATCTACGCCTTGTAAAGGTGCAACTAAGAAATCCCTTTTTTCTGTTAAGGAATTGATGCTTAAAGTTAAACCTTTCACCTCTTGCATGCAATTATACTTGGTTCCAGTAAATGTAGCTTTAACTCTATAATGTGTAGGTGAAGGTTGAATGTTTAAAGCTCTAATTGCCTTTTCAGAAATAAAGTCATGAGTGCTACCATCGTCATGCAAAACAATAACTTCATGCTCATTAATTTTTCCTTTCCTTTTATTTTGAGTAGCGAATGAGCTTGAGGCTTACGTTCCGCTTCTGAATAGTCGGGATCAGAGTTACCCTCTTACTTGAGCGATTCATCTTCATTGTCGTCCCCTTCAAGCATATTGACTCGTGCCGCAGGTGTCGGATTCTTTGCACGTTCTGGGCAATTTGGTGTTATATGTTCTTCTTTATGACATCGAAAACATTTAATTGAAGGACCTTTGGGCTTGCCACCGTTGACTTTCTTTGAATTTGATTCACCTGTGACCATCTCCTTGCCTTTGTCAAACCCTGGCTTATGAAAATTTCTTGAAGCATGAAAAGGTTTAGAAAAAGGTTTAGAGTGGTTACTCTCAAATGACTTGGCCTCTGTAGGAAAACCATTTTTGTGTTCGGAATTTGTTGCCAAAGATATAGCTGTAGAAAGTGAATGAGGTCTAAACATATTCACATCGGCCCTAATTGTAGACTTAAGGCCCGCAATGAATTTCCTCTTTTGGTCCTTCTCATTGACTTTCTTCATAACCTGTACCTGTAGTAATGTATTCCAAAACTTCTCCATATACTGAGACATGCTTTCTTTTTCAAGTTGATGCAATGTATCCCATTGCGCCTAACTTTAGATTTAAATTGTGAAGGTAAGAAATGTTTTTTCACTAGCCTTTGAAACCTTTTCCATGAATCCGGTTTGTCACGTTCTTGCTTGATGACGCTCCACCATAAAGCTGCGCTATCCACCATGTGATTAGCCGCACATTTGATCTTGTCCTTCTCGAAAAATTTCTCTCCCGAAAAGTAGTCATCCAATTAAGCCATGCCAAAAGGACTCGAGCATCTTTCTTGCCATCATAATTCTGAAATGAAAAAGATTTACGACTGATTTTAGAATCTTTCCGTGAATTTTGTGCTTGAAGTGTAGTATTGACAGCTCTTTGGATGATGTCGTCTTCATCATCATAAGATGGCAAAGAGTCACGCTTACGCCTTCGACTCGTGAGCTGTCGCTCCAATTCAATTCGCATCTCTCTCTCTCTTCTACAATTTGTTATTGTACAGATTGGAGTTGCTCTTGAATTGAAGGTAAAATAGGAAAATTTGCCATAGTGCTCATGCAAATAATGTAAATAAGTAAAATTGATATTATTTGATGTATGTAAATAAAGCAAATGATTGTACTTATCTCAACTCTCCCGCAATTCAATTTGTGTTGAAACTGAACAAAGGCTTTGGTTCAATGGTTGGGTCGAATTCCTTTCGTTTCGCACAAGTCCCGAGCAATTCCGAGTGATTTAGGAGACTTAGGCTAGTCGAAATGCTGAAGAAATAATTTTCTGCACCTTGAACACTGCTCAAACAATTCTGAAAACTTAGCCAAACCTCTGTAATAATTTTTGAGAATTTTTAGAATTTTTTAGAAATTATTTTGGAATTTTTGGCATTTATTTGGCCTTTTTAAGCCTCTTTGAGCTCTGAAAAATCAATTTTCTGCACCCAAAAATCTGAAAATTACAATTCTTTGGAATTTCCCTTGAAATAGGAAAATAGGTAGTGTGAAAGCTCCAAAAGTTGATGTGACATGCATTGGGCTTGGGAAAAGTAGAATTGGGTTAAGTTGAAGATTTGGACTTAATTGAGATTAGCTTAATTGATTTTTTTTAGTCTTCTTCTCAAACCCACTTACCTCTTCCCAAAACCATTCTGCTTCATCAAAAAGTGGTTTTGCTCAAAGCTTCATGAATTCCAAATCCAACCGTATAGATGGATTCCCCATAGCCAAAAACCTCATGTGATTTGCTCAGTTTTTGCAAAGGTTCAAGGTAGAAGCAACCTATAATGGACGGACTGCATGCTGTGTGAGCTTTAGCCATGAAAAAATAAATAAAATCAAGCAAGATTTGAAGCGCCGATTTGCAGCCTCACGGGCGAAAAAACGTGAATTTTTGGTTAAAGACCACAAACCCTTCTTTTGCCCACCGGTTAAAAGCCTGCAACTTTCTTGAGAGTTGTGTTGATGAAGACCTTTCCCACCTTTCCACAAATCTCCTAGCCCAAGCTCTGATACCACTGAAAACGGAATCGTTCTCTAGGATAGCTTGTGGAACACTTGAGAAATTCAACACATAAATTCAACCATGAAAACACATGCTTTGCAGGTTTCAACAAAATCAAATAAAATGAACAAAAGCATAGCAAACATAATACTTAGCTCCAAGACAAACATGCTGGGTGGAATCTTCCCCCCCCCCCCCTTGTGCGTGGCCTTCCCCCACACACAAGAGTATTTTTATTAGCTTTCAACCAAAAATAGGCCATAGCCCCCAAAAATATACAAAGTGTGCTTTTAGAGAGCACGACACTCTTCCACAACAAAAATAGAGTGTCCCAAAAATTGGGGCTAGGGTAAAGCCTTTAGGCTTTAATAAATTCACCATTATAAATGTATTTTTCCCAATGTATCAAAATGAAAAAATCAACTACTAAGGTTACAAGCTACGCTTGTAAAAAAAAATATGATGCGCACAAGAAACATTCTCCTCGACATTATTTATCAATCCTCGTAATCTTCATCACCTGAAAATATAAGCCCAATTAATAATTAAATTAATTCCCACAAATATTAAACAGGCACAAACCATCACCAACTCATGGACTACCAGGCGTAAGTACCCCAGGAATCACCCTGCCATACAAACTTAACTGAAATAATCATAGACGGCCCCAAGCATACGTCATATACCGCACGTATTAATATTTATAGTGGTGTCACCCACGATATTAACCTAGTCGGCATGACGCAAGAGTAACCTAGGCGTCCCCAAATTACTCAAGAGAGGAAAATAATATTCTTAAAGAGGACTTAAAATATATTCTCATGAGAGAGAGAGAGAGAGAGAGAGAGAGTAATATGTGTGTGTGTGTGTGAGAGAGAGAGAGAGAGAGAGAGAGAGAGGAGCGATTCATGCAATTCAAATTTAGCCCTGTGCTCCCCTCGTGTCCCCACAGCCACGCATACACCCATGTCACTCACCCCACTGGCCACGAGTGCAAAAATGCTTCCATGTCAGCCCGATGCCCGAGTTCAATATTTTTGGCCTAATTTCATAGTTTGGACGGCCCAAATTTTAACAAAAAGCACACCTCACTTCCCAGCCGTAGATCCCATGGTGGAAGCTTCTTCTAACACCCGTGTGACTTAGTCAAGAGGCGCTTTTACTGCAGCCATTTATTATAGAAATTTCCTGTTGTTAGTGTCCCAGTGTTCGGACTTGGGAGAACATTGAACATTGAAATGGAGCCACAGGTCGGTGTGGCGGAGGAGGCAGAGGCCCCATCTCTGCAACTGCTGCAGCAACAGCGTCGGTGGCCGACGGTGGATGGGCCGTTGGGTGTGCAGGAGCAGGAGGCGGCCCGCACGCAGGCCCGCAACTTCTTCTTCGCCGGCTTTGCTCTCCTCCCTTGGCTCTGGTTTGTCAACTGCTTCTACTTCTGGCCCGTCCTCCGCCACCGCCACCTCCCCCCCGATCCCCTCCTCAGATCATGTAAGTGCATCCTCCCAAAAAAGGAAATATGTTTTGTTTTTCCTTTCAATATTGGAGGACAGGATTCCAGGGCAGCCCACTTTTCCAAGAATCAAACAGATGAGATGTATTATTGATTTGGTTCAAGTAACTAACCTTGCAATTGATCCTTGATTAGGCCTTTGAGGCGCTCATGGTATTTTTCACATTGGCGTTGAGACTCGTTAGGGTTAGGGCAACATAGTGGACCGCCTTTTATCCGTCCTGGTTGGACAAATGCATTCTCCGTACAAACACGTCAAGGTTTTGTTTTGTTTTGTTTTTTTTTTCTGTTGGGGGTAGAGGTTTGGCAGAAGGAGAAGGGGGAAAGGGTGTTGTCCTTTTCAAACAGATGGGCAATTTTTACATGGAACTCTCTTGGTGTATGGGAAGGACCACTTCAGGCCTTTCCTGGCTGGGGAGATGACAAGCCAGTGTAAGAGGTGATGACATATCAACAGTGGGTTGGAGTGCTGATGACAGATCAGCATTATGGTGCAGATGTTGACAAGTGTGTGGTAGAGGTGATGACAGATCAGTATTCTGGTGCAGATGTTGACAGGTGGGTGGGAGAGGTGATGACAGATCCATAGTTATGGGAAATAGCCTGAACCGGCTGTTTTTGAGGGCCGAAACGCATTTCGGGGTAGATAGGGGACTGAAACGCGTTTCGGTCACCGAAACTTTTTGGTAAGCCCAAAACGGCTGCCCGAAACGTTTCAGCTTGTCGTTTCCCATAATTTTGGAGATCTTTCCACCCAAATCAACATGAACTAGCACGAAAATGTCACTACAGCAACTGATATCCCTTTTATTCCCCTTTTATTCGTATAAACCATAAAATTCATGTCATAATGGGATCACATGTGCATACAAACAATCATGAATTTTCAACCCCTCCCCTCCCCTCCCCTCCCCTCCCCTCCTTGCTGACGTAGCATTTCTGTTTTGTTTCGTCTCTCCTCGAAATTCCCGCTTCCGCTTCCGCTTCCCTGTTTCCCTCAACTACGGACAGATCAGTATTCTGGTGCAGATGTTGACAAGTGGGTGGGAGTGCTAATGACAGATCAGCATTCTGGTGCAGATGTTGACAAGCGGGTGGGAGAGGTGAAGACAGATCAGTGAACTCAGAATTTAAATTCGATGGTGACGAGCAAGTACAGGAGATGCCGATTCTGGAAAAACAAGCAGGTCTGTTACGGCCCTGATTCGCTCTCCATGGACCCTACGACTGCGATGGTCGAAAGAATGGCGTACTTGTCTATGGGCAAGGCAAGCAAGCACATGGTTTTCATTCACACAGTAATTTCTACATTAAGGAAATAACTTCCTAGGTCAAGCACGTGTATATTATAAGGCCCCCTTGGCTTGTTGGTTTGATCCCACCAGGAGAGCTAGGGATCAAGTGAGAACCTTGTCCATGAGTGAGTTTTCTAATGGGGCAAAATGAACTAACATATGGGATTAGGTTGGGTAAATTACCTATCCAATTAGAATCCTTTATGGAAGGCACCATCTTCTGGAATTAGGTTTGACAAATCACTATCTATTGTATTGGTGCCAGCCTCTGCACAGCACCATCTTCCTCTTTGATTGTTTTTTCCTTCATCCCATACCACAGCATATGACTTCAGATCAGCCCATTTGAACTTGCTATCATTATCTCTCAACTTCATCTTCAATCTGAAATGTGACTTTGTTCATTTGTCTGTCTTTTTTCAGAAAAGGTGGTGATTGCTATGTGAAGTGATTTTTACTAAGAGTTCTTGGTGGTGTTTTGTTGTTTCAGATATTGTGCGCTCAGCAATTGGTTTTTTAACATATACTTTACTTCTCCTTATTTGGGCCCTGACGTTTGCAATCGGAGGCGAGCATGTATTTGGTTCTTCTTGGAATAATCTTGCCCTGTACAAACTAGCGGATAGTTATAATTTCGTGGGTAGTTTTTAGCATCAAATTCAATGCACATGAATTAATGCCTGCAGTTTGATGCCTAGAAATGGGTAGTTTCTAGCATCAAATGTAAGAATTCAATGCGCATGAATTAATGCCTGCAGTTTGATGCCTAGAAATGGCTAATATTTCATGTATCTATATGGCATACTTAAATCTAAAGTGAATGTGTCTAGAAAAGAGTACATTGTTGTGTGAATCCCTGGTTTCTTTTCATGATCATAAACATGTATTGTTGAAGGGGAATGAGTCTGGTGATTCATGGCCCTTCCTATATTTTCATACCTTCAAAGGTACATATGTTGTGTCAATTCTTGGTTTCTTTTCATGATCATAAACATGTACGGTTGGAGGGGAACGAGTCAGGTAATTCATGGCCCTTCCTGTATTTTCATACATTCAAGTTTGTCTGTTGTCTGAAATGGGCAGTAGTTGATTTTGTACCGACTCTTAGCTCAGCCTACTTCCAAGCCACTTTGACATCACGTTTGTACAAGAAAGGATTGGTGCAGGATTGGTGCCCCACTTGTACACAGTTGCATCCTATACGTGCATGGAATGGTTCAATGCTTATCGAACATTCTGTACAGTCCAGAACGTTCCATATGTGCCCCCCACCAACACCCCTTTTAATAAAAAAGATTGGAAAAATGACCTGCAAAAAGAATGAGCTGTTAGTTTTTTTACTTAACACCTTATCCTTGTCCGGCACACCCCAGCGCCAGTGTGATTCACCTGCAGAACAGCTGATCCTCAATGCTGGACACACGGATGGGGAGACTGGAGTGAGTGGGTACCCATAGGTGGTGGCCATGGCAGCCAGATTGGCAATAAGTCAGGTAGCTAGCTGACCAGCAAAAGGCCGTCCCCTCTTCATTTCGTGCATCATCAATCTGCCGCCGCCTCTGCAGTCACGCAGATCAGAGGAGCTCACAATCATGCCTCAGAAGGCGGGTAGTAGCAGAGTCAGCCTGTTTGGGAATTTTTTGCGTCCTACTTCGGTATTTTTCTGCAATTGCTCACCTTTTTGGTTGTTAGATTGTTTTCAGTCATCTGCTGTCCTTTTCCCTCTGTTAAATAGCGTAGTTGGTGGTCTTACATTTGGTATCACAGCCTAGAGTTACCTTTCTTTTTCAGTTTTTTGTTTGTGTTGCGTGAATAGGGATCGTAAGGATTTCCTATCTAAAGCATGATTAGAGATTAGTTTAAGACAAGATAGAACTTAAGATTTTTAAGTGGAAAGCTAGGTGTGTTGTATTAATAGAGAAGGGCTTCTTAAATAGGGCTTGAAAAATTAAAGTGAAAAGGCACATCCCAAGTGTAGGGTTGTGACTCATAGATGAATAGTTGCCCTTCAAAGCAAACAGTTGTCTCTTGTATGAGACATGTCCTTTCATAGTAACCCTTGCAATGGGTTGTGTCCTTGCAAGACACCCTTTCACTAGTAATCATTTTTTTGAGTGTAGGGTTGTGACTCTTAGACGAATAGTTGTCTTTTAAATCAAACATGAATGAGACATGTCTTATCATAGTAACCAACCTTTGTGACGGGTTGGGTCCTCGCAAGGCACCGTTTCACTAATAATCATTTTGATTAATAGTGAAAAAGATATCCTTTCACTAACTTTGTATTAATAATCATTTTGATTAGAGTGTAGTTTAGAGTGATTAGTCACAATCGTGACATTCCCTTAAACTAAAAATAATATCCAGGTCTATATATGCGACTCTTGAAGTATTTTTTGGTGGTGTTTGATCTTCATCGTTGCTAAGTTGAATCTTATTCATCTAAAGCTCTACATTGTACCAAGAAGTTTGTACTAATCTTTTGTCAAGTTTTTTCTTGTCAAATGTTGAGTTGTATCATCTTGGACAATCTATCGACCACCACCATTATTTGTGTATTTGCTTTCGAAAAATGAGTTAAAGAAGTAATGAAATCCATCTAATATTTTCTTGACCTTTATAACATCTTGCTTCATTTGTGGCCAATAATAGAAAGCTATCAATAACTTTTAAGTCTTATTGATTGTCGGATGGGTCGCTAAAGAACCTCATGATGTGCCTTTATCAAAAGTTGTGTAGGCTTGTGTCATGAGAGACACAAATGTGATCTTGATAATAAAGCAATTCATCCACGAGGGAATAAGATGCATAAATCTTCAAATCAGAAAGACTAGATTGTGAAATTGTCATTGTTAAAGCTTGAGACATTATGCTAAGAGCATCAACAACTACATTAGAAAGATTAAGAACATATTCAATAGTTATATGGAAGTTTGCTAATACTCTACCCATCTTTCTTGTCTTGCAATTATAACCGCTTGAATGAAAATATACTTTTGAGAATGATGATTTGTCTTCATAACTAAATCTTCTTCTAAAAGATAATGTTTTAGGCTTGATAAGCATGAATAATTACTAAGAACTCTTTATTACATACATTGGATAACGCGATTAAATTTTTGAATGCTTATGATTGTCAAGGTTATGGCACGGCCTTGTCATATAAGAATTGCACCAGTTGCAATGTCAAACACAGTGATCATGACCTCAAAAGGAAGATTTGGATCTGTAATTTTCATCACTGGAGTTGTTATTAGAGCAACCTTCAACTTATTGAAGGCATGCAAAGCATTATCTGTCCACTAAAAGTGGGTGCTAACTTTAAAACCTTTGTCAAAGGTACAACAATGTCTAAAAGCTTATAAACGTTTCATATGATAATTATTGGGAAGTCTTGAAAATGATATGACATGATGAATGGTACGTGGTATCGGCTAATCCTTAATAACTTAAATCTTCATAGGATAAAATAAAATTCTATCTATTGAAATTATGTGTCCCTTAAAAAATTCTTTGGATTGATAAAAAGTGCATTGTCATGTCTGAAAAACTTGATGAAGATACCTTTTGTGCTCATCGATTAAAGCACTATAAACCAAAATATCATCAAGATATGTGCTACTCATCATAGAGAGTAGCCATCTAAACATGGGAAGACTGCCATGAATCAACCATACATGCATGAGCTCCAAGAAATGACGTAAAAGTCAAAAGATCATAATCGCATTAAAAAGGTATCAAAAGGTTAAAGAGTCATAAAAGGGTACAAAAATTGTCTACTAGCTGAATTATATAGTCACTTTCCATAAAATATGTCCACACTAGTCCATGGCCAAGCCTATGCGCCTCAACTCCAATATGTACATATGTTAGTGGAAAATAGCTTTGTTATAAACCATCCTCCTACAATGATTTCATCCTCGAAATCGGAAGATGGTTATGCACAAAAGACACATATAAAGGGCTATATACAAAAGCCAAAAATCACATCCAAAACTAAATGTCAATGTTGTTATCAAGGGCCCTCCTAGATCAAATAGAAAGGAATGTAGTGTAATGCTGATGGCAAAGCTAATAGCGCATCTTGCAAGGTCGAATGTGAAACCAAGGAGTCGCGTGATCATAGCCATAGATCTCATGCCACCTAGATCAAAAGGGTAGGTCATCACCCGAAGTCACAAACATATGCAGTAGCCACTTGGATTGACCCAAAGTAATTGTGATCTAACATTGTGGACTACTATGTTGAGTATAGATCATGAGTTTGGAAAAACCGAGGTGAAAATCGGACGAGATTATCTAGCTGAGTAATGTGTGCTAAATATTTGATTTTGTATGGTATGGCCCATTGTACATATGTTGGGCATTTTTGATGAGATACTTTAAAAGCATTAGAATATGATTCAATTTTGTAAAAGCCCAATTTTGGAAAAACTATGCTATTTATGGCTCTAAGGGCTAAATTTATGATAATATGAATTAAATACCACGTGTGGGAGTGGAGCCACATACATCGGGAGATTGCTCCCAATCTTGTGTTCTTTGATTTTATGCTCTTGAAATTATGCTATGGTGTTGATGGTTTATTTTTTTATTTATCAATTTGTGGAATAATCTAATCTCCATGTACCATGGTCTTGTAATAGTGGTATCAGAGCACGGCAAATTCAAGTATTGAATTTGGGTCATGGTGGAGACTTGAAGAAAAATCAAGAAATTGATTTTTTCTCAAGGGTTATTTGTATGCAAACATTTAGTTACACTTGATGTTGTAGTTGGAGAAAAAAAAAGCACACTAAAGGGCAAAGATTTCACCAAATTAGAGCGCTTTTATGGAATGGCCAAGACCTCACTTTGAAGGCCAACTAAAGCAGTCAAAATCAACTCTAAAAGGATAAACTAAAGCTTAAACAAAGCCTCAACTATGTGGTTTTTGAACCAACACTTATATGCTTTTTCTTAATCATGATTAAGAGGTCTTAATCAAGCTTCAAAGTAAGCCCAAAGCCAAAAACGAAAAGGCTAGCTGAAGGGAGATGTGCTACTAATCATTTGGTAGGCAGAGCAGCTCTTTTGTGGAATGTTATTAGATAGGGTAAACGTAAACCAAAGTCATGGAAAGAATTCTAGAAGCTAATCAAGAAGGATTTCTTACCTCCGACATATAAGAGTAAAGCTAGACAACAATGGGATATTTTTATATATCTCAAATAGGAGAACATATTAGCCTATGCTGACAGATTTTGGCAAACGTTATTGCAACTTCAAGCTATAGAGAAAGTGCGTGAAAAAGAGCAAAGGAGGAAGTTCATAGCAGGTCTAAAGTCATTTATTAGAGCAAAAGTGAACATGTTTCATCCTCATTCTCTTAGCAATGCCATCTCTCTAGCATCAAACTGCGAGATGAAAAATGGATTTCCGAGGGACACTACAGTGGTAGATTCTCATATTCCTCAATTTTCTCGATCTAAACATTTTGATAAGTTTTAGCACAAAGATGAAGCAGAGAAGGACAATGGTCCACAAGTGAATGGGAAGAAAACTAAAGCTACAAAGAAGACCAACAATAGTGGTGGAGATCGAAAACCTTGCACTAGGACCAAACACGTTAAAAAAAGGGCCGTATTTTAATCACTTGTACATGATTTGGATTAAGCTTTGGACCAATAGAAATGTGACATTCAACCCCATAAATATGGCATTGGGTGTCATATTCACTTTTTACTAACTTCACTAGTTTTGGCTATTTTAGTGGGTTATCACCACTTTAATGTGATACGTCGCGACTATTTCAATGTCACTTTAGTGGGTTCCAACTTCAAGGGCCCGTCCTCACATGCCAAATGTCAGTACTTCAAAACGTAAAAAATTGAAATTTAGGTTCCTCCCAAAATGAGTAAATACATTTGAATTCCCTAATCTACCCGAGGCATCTTTCTAGTCATCTTTTTGCATCATCCTCTCCTCTATTTATCATCTAACAATGTCGAGACAACATTCTAACCGGAGGTGCACTCCTAATGCCATTTCATCATGCATTCTTCATAATGTTAAAGATGATCACACTGTGTGGAATGGTATAAACTTCAAATTAAATGATTGGGTGACTATGCAACCATCAAATTAAACGATTGGGTGACTATGCAACCATCATGCAAAGGTCCTCATAGGATAAAAAGGCAAAGACGAGGCTTAGTACAATACCATTAGAAGGGACGTATCTTGAAATTCAAGATAGCAAAAGATGGATAGAAGGCAAAGGTGCAACATGTGTACACAACAAGAGAGATGCACATGCATCCTTCTACTCTAGCATCTGCATTGCAAGCTCATTGTAAAATATTTTTTGTAGTTTTACTTATGTTCTTTATGATTCTATGGCTTATTTACATGTATTGTATATGTGGTAGATGTTTATCCATCAACAAGCATTGAGTGGCAACTTGTAGAGTCATTCATCGGGACTTTCGAAGTCATGCTGATCTTGGGAACGTATTATTGTCCAATCAACCATCTGCTTTTTTCATTAATAAACATATATTTTTATACAACGCTAAGTTATTGTCCCTACAAGACCAGAAGCTTATGGAAGATTGGAGAGTTTGGCTTTACCAAGCCTACATTCATTAGATTGGGACTTTCCAGACAAAGGTACTCTATTAGCATTTAGATCCAAGATTGTCTTGGATATTCAAAAGTTTATGAAAGCAAAAAAAATTTCTAAGAGGATTAGGCTATCATGGTTTATAAAGAAAACATGAAGAGGACAAAAGCAATGTGGCTATCTACACATATATCTTAGTCTGACTTGGATAATGCAGTTGGAGCAAAATGGAAAGTTAATGAAGTCATCCATAGGGGTGATCTTATAAAATGTAATGCTTGCATTGAATATGTGGTGATGGCATAAAACATCTCTCAACAAACCTTGTACATTAGCTTCGAGTACAGATGATAGAAAAAGAGTAGAGGGAATTGGATGCCATTGGATTCAGAGGAAAAATTTATGCAATATGACCTAACAGTCAACTTGAGTGATGATGACAATAGAGTTGTCCCTATAAATAAAAAAATGGACATTGAGAGATGTGCGTACGTCCTTGGAATTTCTATTAGATGCAATATCATCATACTACAAATTTAAGGTAGATGGTATTATGGTGGGAAGAAGGTTTGAAAATACTTTTAGTTGCATGAAATGTTTGCCCGTTGTAATCCTGAAGTTTTCTTAATACAATATAATTTTGCAACCATCTATCTTGTCTTGTTGATTCATTTTATAAAATAGTTATTCAATATTATTAAGACAAGATAAACAATGTAAAATGAGAAACAATATATTTATTACAATGGTAGTATCTATACAAATTGGTTGGTTACAATGTATGAGAACAAAAAACTATCTACTTTGGTATTAAACAATTCTAAAATGGGATTGATCAAGGTGATAGACATAGATTAAGGAACATAATTAAGGTGGATTAAACCACACTAAGAAATCCATAAGAGAGAGAGAGATTGCACACTCAACACCAAGCTCTATTGCATATCTCCATTGTACCATATAATGATATAGGCCCTCTAGCCTTATCCCACTTTACACATAATCATGCCATGTGGCACTCCCTTTTCCACTCTTTTGGTCAACACTCACACACCATACAATATCACATGTGGCATTTTTATCTTACTACAATATCTTACGCATCTAGGGTTCTTTTTCACATACACACAACACTGTGATTACATCTCTCAACACCCCCTCTTAATCGAGGTGTTCCACAACTCACCCATCACCCATATCAATGTAGCATTACACAACCGCAATCGCTACCTCTCAACACTCCCCCTCAATGATACATTGGAGTGTCCATCAAATGAACATGTGTGCGCGTGTCTACCATCTTAGACACCTAGTCCATTTTGAGTCGACTCGCTCACAAACGGAACCATTGAGTCTGATTTGAACATAGAAGTTCGGGTGGGAACCAACCCATGCGCATGCACCTCACACGTGCATTGCTCATGCACACATTACGACAACCATTTTGAGCTTCTCGGCGGTGAGCTCAGGTAGGGCAACCCTCATACCACTGTGGGTGAATTAAAAAATTCCTCATTTTGAGCATGCTCAGGTGTGGTTACCCATCATCATACATTGGATGAAAATCCAATTACAAAACATTTTGACTTAAGCTAGGTAGCGAACTCAATATACCAAAATATCGACGACTTTTTAAAGTGGTTGATATTTGCCCACTATTTCAAGGCTGTACAATATTTGTGTGTGTGAACCAACCTTTAACCTTACTAAGGTAAGGGTTATGCCTATCCTTTAGCATTAAAAAATAGACTTTATTTTCTAGCATTTATACGCGAACGCTGCACACTGCATAGGCCTGCATATTTGGGCGCCAGATTGTCAAAATGCTTTCTTCCTTTGCAAACAATGCCAACTTTCTTGCATCAATTTTGCTGCCAAATTACATGTTTGGGACTATTTTCTTCTCCCATGGACCCACACTTGCTACGCGCCAATACTTTACATGTAGCTTTGTTGAAATCGGGTCCCTCAAAGTCTTCTTCTTCTCCAAGGTAGTCGGTGCAGCTGTGCTGTTGCTTGGTCATCATTCTGCCATAGGCCACTTCTCTTTGCCATGGCTAAACTTCAGTTGTTGGTGGACACTGCAGCTTCCATGGCTACCTCCACGAGCTTCAGACCTAATTTCCACAACTTCTTTTCTATCAACATACTACAGCCGCTTTGATTTTGCTGTGTAAAGTTCACGTGCTCTACACTCCGCCTACTGCTGTAATGGTTTTGGTAGAGAAGATGACTTTGAGGCCTGTGCAACATTCCTTTGATGCTTTGATAATAGGAATATCCTTTCAATCCCTTACTTTTGGTACACGTAATGCTGCTTGTTGCTACTGTTCATCAATGGAGGTTTGTTTCCGCTGTTTATTACTTTTCTTGTTGCTTTTCATCATGAAATTTTTCTTTGAGTGCGGCTTGGGGTCTTCTTCTTTTTTTGGCCTTTTGCTAGGCTCTCTTTCACCATCTGGTAACGTGATTGTGGCGATGTTCTCTATGTTCTCTTGAACAAGGGTTCCATATGCAGCTTCTCCATGATGCAATTGGCCTCACACACCAACTACCTCTTCTTTTCATCAACCAAAAAATCTCCTCCTCCTTGGTATTTTCAATGCCATTGTCATGGCTACCATGAGATCCCGTTGAGCTCTAAAAATTGCATGCTTCTCCCTTGCATGCACCACTCAAGGGTGCTTCTCCATTTTGGTTTCTCTCAAGAAACCAAGGTGCAAACCAATGTGAAAGCTCCAAAGGCTTCCACCAAACATTTCCCATCTACCATGAGCAAAACCATGAGCATCACTCTTTCCAATGTGCTCAACCAAGGACTTCTTCCAAGCCCATAATCGCTTGTCTCTTCTTAGACAAGCATTGCACCTCTTACACTCTTTGCCCAAATGCAAAGAACCATGGGATCCTCTCATCCCATAAATCAACAACCCTTCTCATGAGTAATTTCTCATGCTTAAACCAAAAAATTAATGAGGCAATACCAACCTTCTTGAGGCACCTTTGTCTCTTTAGCAGCTTCCTTGTTGACACCAAAGACTCCATAGCTTTTATACTTGTTGAAAATCCTTATTTCAGCTTCTTTGATGATGAGCATGCTCTCCATGTAAAACTCTCATTTGCAACTCTCTTGGGCAGCTTCTATGCAACCTCCTTATTGCAAATCTTCTCTCAAACTTAAGAATGGCGGTTCCAAATCTCTCTCAAATCCTCACAAATGCAAATCCAAATGCTAATATGAGTGTGCTTAACTTTTTTATAATAGAAATGCTAAAGTAGAACATATGCTTAATCAATTAACTCATAACCAAGAAAACTATACATAAATAATCACCTATGACCAAGAGCCCACCTAAGATCTGATACCATGTTAAATACTCCTAAAATGGGATTGATCATGGTGATAGACATAGATTAAACAACATAATTAAGGTGGATTAAACCACACTAAGAACTCCATATGTGAGAGAGAGAGAGAGAGAGAGAGAGAGAGAGAGAGACTGCACATTCAACACCAAGCTCTATTGCATATCTCAATTGAACTATATAATGATATAGGTCCTCTAGCCTTATCCCACTTTACACATCATCATGCCATGTGGCACTCCTTTTTCCACTCTTTTGGTCAACACTCACACACCATACAATATCACATGTGGCATTCTTATCTTACCATAATATCTTGCACCTCTAGGGTGCTTTCACACATACACACAACACCGCGATTAAATCTCTCAACATTTGGAGGGTCAGGGTCCATAGAAGCCTTGGCCTCTTCGCTTTCCTTGGTCGGCTTGGACTCCGATTTCTTGGATGTTTTCTTTGACTTGCCCTCTTTTTCCTTAGATTGTTTCTGTTTTCGAGAAGCCTTTCCCTTCTCCACGTCTGTCATTTTCTTCTTCCCAAATTTCAACGGAGACGTCATAGGTCCTTTCCTTTTCTCGATGGCTTCTTTGCCATAATAGGTGAGATTGATGGTGGTGGTGAATCTGGATCTACAAGAAGATTCACACGACTATCGAGCATTAATCTGATTGCCTTTGCTCTCACCCACTGAATGTATATGTCTGTATAACATGAAGTTGTAAACTACAAAAAATCATGGCCAAAACCTTAGCATACATTAGGATATAAAAGTTGAAGAAAAATATTTAAATTTTTAACAACTCTTTTTGATGTGTCTATCGAAAATACTCACAGCTACTCTTTTTGATATGTCTACTGGAAATTTTGATTACATATATCTTGGTTCCCGTCCACAATATGCCCTGAGAATGTCTTCAATTACTTGTGGTTAACTCTCTCAGTCTGGACATCGATTTTTGGATGATAAGCTATACTAAAGCAAAGTTAAGTTTCCAAGGCCTGAAATAAGGATTGCCAGAACTTTGAACTGAAACCAGAATCCCGATCACCGACTATCCTCGTCGGGAGACCATGAAGCTTGAAGACCTCCTTGACGAATAATCGGGCAACATCAGAAGCTTTGAAGGTTTTCTTTGCTGGTATAAGATGAGCTACTTTGGTAAGCAAGTCGACCACCACTAAAATTGAATCATATCCTCCTCGTACAGTGGGGAGACTTGTGACAAAATCCATGCTAATGCATTCCCACTTCATCTGGGGGATCTCCAAGGGCTGAAGCTTCCCAGACATCTTGACTCTTTCAGATCCTTTGACATGAGAGGCATTGCTTCAAGTACCGAATGACATCATTTTTAAGCCTTCCAATGATAGCTCCTCCTTACAGCATTCAATGTTTTTTCATAGCCTAGATGCCTTGCAGCAGCGGGGCTATCATAAGCTTCATGGAGGATTAGCTTCTTTAGAGCTAGATCCTTAGGAATACAGATTGAAGTAAAGACTCCCATCATGGATGAAGTACCCCTTGATTAGATTTTTCTTTTTCTCTAAAGTTCCTCCTTCTTCTATTAACTTCACCATCCTATGGTAATCAAGATCATGAGATGCAACTTCTTTGACCTTGTCTAGTATGGGATCATTTGGCATCGAAATTGCACTCAAGAAAGATTTGTGGCTGAGTGCATCCGCTACCACATTATATTTCCCAGGGAAAAATTTGATGAAGTCATATTCTTGTAGGATTTCAATCCATCTTCTCTGCATCATGTTGAGGTTAGGCTGGGTGAAGATCCACTTGAGACTCTTGTGGTCACTTTTACGAGGTGGAATTTAACCCCCTAAGAGATAATGTCTCCATAATTTAAGGCAATGAACAATTGCTAAGAGATCCAAATCATGGGTGGCATAATTTGCTTCAGCTTACGAGAAGTATAAGCCACTGGTCTCCCTTCTTGTCCTAAGACACCACCAAGTGCTAGACTACTGGTTGTAGGATTTCAATCCATCTTCTCTGCATCATGTTGAGGTTAGGTTGGGTGAAGATCCACTTCAGACTCTTGTGGTCACTTTTACGAGGTAGAATTTTACCCCCCAAGAGATAATGTCTCCATAATTTAAGGCTCCCTTCTTGTCCCAAGACACCACCAAGTGCTAAACTACTGGCATCAATAACCACCTCAAATTCCCTAGTGAAATCATGAAGTTTCACGACTGGCACTGAGGTAATGATGATGGCTTTGAGTTGATTAAAGCAGCTGACTTGATGGATTGGTAACCACACTATTTTGCAATCCTTCTTAAGAAGATCCGTCAAGGGTGCAGCTACTAGGGCATAATCTTTGATGAAAATCTTGTACCATCCTGTGATTCCCAAAAATCCACGAACTTCATGGATTGATTTAGGGGGTGGCCATTCCAATATATCCTTGACCTTGGCAGGATCTACCAAGATACCATCTTGGGAGACAATGAATCCAAGATACTCAATTTGATGAGTAAAGAAGGTACATTTGTTCTTCTTGGCATAGAGTTTATGTTTGCGCAATAAATGAAGAACTCTACGCACATGCTCTTCATGCTCTTCATGCTCTTCCACCGACTTGGAGTATACTAAGATGTTATCAAAGAAGACAAGTACAAATTCATCCAAATAAGGATGGAATATATCTTGCATTAGGCGATTGAAGGTTGCAGGAGCATTGGTCAACCTGAATGACATATTACAGTAAACTCATAGTGGCCATAATGGGTATTGAATGCTGTTTTGGGTGTATCTGCTTCCCTTGACTTTGATCTGGTAGTAACCAGACCTTAAGTCTATTTTTGAGAAGATTTCAGCTCCATGAAGCTTGTCAAGAAGCTCGTCGATGCGAGGGATAGGATACTTATTCTTGGCGGTGACTTGATTTAACCCTCGATAATCTATGCAGAGGCGAAGAGTACTATCCTTCTTTTTTTGGAAAAGAACGGGTGCTCCCTAAGGAGAGCTGCTGGGATGTACAAATCCTTACTTAATGAGTTGGGAAAGTTTCTCTTTAAGCTCAATGGCTTCAAGAAGATACATTTTATAGGGTGTTTTTGAGATAGGTTGAGCATCAGGGATCACCTCAATTTCATGATCGACTTCTCGAGGAGGTGGTAGCCCTATGAGCTCGTCTCAGGAAAGATGTCAGAGAATACTTGGAACCAAGAGGGTTCTGTTTCTTTACTAGGTTCAATAGCTTTGTTGAGCTTAACTAGGAAAACTTGTTATCTCCTATGTGCTTCTTTGAGAAGATGCTTTACTTTGACTACCCTAGACTTAGATTTACCTGTCGTTCCCTAAACTGATACTACTTGGCCATGCACATTTTTAAAAGTGATACTTCCTTGGTTACAGTGTGAATACTAGCATTGTTTGCAATTAACCAGTCTATTCTAAGGATCCCATTATAAATTCCTAATGGCAGGACTCTAAAATGACCATGAGTTTGCTCACTACCCAATTCAAAATCAAGGTTTTCTACAGAATGTTGAGACACTACGTCCTTCCCACTAGCTAGTTCTAGAACCATTCTTCTAGTTGGTTTCTGACCCAACTTTAATTTTTGTAAGCACCTTGGAGAAAGAAATGAATGCATACTGCCACAATTAATCAAAAGATGGAATGGCTTACTGTTGATGAGTGGCTAGGGTTTGAATAACACCAAATTGTTGATTTGGACCTTGATGTTCTAATACCGCATGGACGGTGGTGCGTTCTTCTTCAGCTTTCTCCAGAGTTGGTTCTTTGCTTATAGCACATGCGGTGCGAGCAACTGCTCTGCGGCCTCTGCCACGTCCCACCACCTCTTGCACCTTGGTGGATGGGGGTTCCACGGCTTTGATTTGATTTACCACTTTGAGGTAGAGATGATGCTAGCTTGGGACAGTTGGCCATGAAGTGTCCTGGCTCATTGCATTCGAAACAGAGAGCGGCCTCTCTAGAAGAAGCAACATACGGGGAACAAAAGAGTTGGTTTTCCGCCCTAGCTTGTAGTAGGGATCACTCTGCTAGGGCTTCTTATAAGATTGATCTTTAGGGTTTACTTCAGGGTAAGATCTCTTTTGAGGCTTAGCTTTACTAGACTTTAGCTCTTTCACAAGAGACTTTGCTCATATAAGAGCATCTTGCAATGTGCTTGGCCTCATTCCTTCAAGGCGAGAATCCAAGGATTCATTCAAGTCTTGGCAAAAACAAGCCACTTGCTGGGAAGTCGTCATGGCTGGGGGCATACTTCCGGAGAGTGATGAATTTAGAATAGTATTCTTCCAAGGTTAAACTGAACTACTTGAGACTAAAAAATTCATTCATCTTGATGGATTCATGAGATCGTGGGAGATATCGTTCCTTCACAGCTACAGCCTGCTTGATATCCTCCCATGTTTGGCAGTGTTGTGTGACTCCTTTGTCATGGCACCATTGCTTCCACTAGAGCTTAGCATCCTCGATGAGTTGAAATCATGCAAGCATGGACTGGTTTGCCGCTCTAGTACCAGCAGCTAAGAAATAATTATCCATTACTTCGATCCAAACCTTAACATCCTTCTCAATCTTTGGACCTTCCCCCTTAAATGAGGGAGGTTGTATTTTCTTGAGTAGTAGCTTCTTCTCCTCCTGGACATCTGTATATAGTGCATTGGAGAGTGGAGGCTGATCGTCTTGGTCATCATCGTCATAAGATTAAATTTTAGGATTACAAGACTCATACTTTACATTACGCTCATGCTTTTAAAAGTTAAAATTTTGAAATCATTTTATTTCTCAAATATTTACAAGGACAAGTTTTATTACAAAGATTTGAGACTAATATAATTAATCTTATTCATCATCATAAAAGAGAAAATCCTAGGCTCAACTAGACATGAGACTAGAGCGGTCCACATTGGTGAAATATGGGGGTTTCGCCGTAGTTTCTAAGACACAGAAGACTGACGGCGGTAAGGGTGGTAGACTCTGGATTGGGCTGTGTCCCAAAACAGCTACCCTATCGGTGGGTAAGACCTGCATTACTTGGTTATATACCCAGTGGTCCTGTGGTATGCGATTCCCATCTATGGTTATAGAACTGTTAGGTCTAGGTGTACCCACGAACCAAAATAAACATACCATCTTCAACTTTTCAATCCAACAAATTCGCTTTAAATCAGTGGGGTGATGTTCCCAGTTCGGTCTGCTCTGATGAAAAAATACTTCGGCCAATAATTCCAAAGGTGATCTCTACCCTGCTCTCTTTGGATACGAGAGGTATGAGGGAGAGATAATCTCTCAAGTATCTGCACCATAGTATCACGAAACTTAAAATTTGAAGAGAGACATGCCATTTGGAAGATGCACTGGAAGACTAAGAATCTTGAGTAGGCGTCACCCTCTTCCTACAATCATTCAATCACCATTTAAATTATTCTAGTAAGTTATTTTATTAATCAACATTAGGTAAAACATATATTCCAAAACAATCTCTATTAACAAGTCCTAGGAACTAAGATCGGCTTTGATACCAATTGTAAGGTTCCCCCTTCCTAAATAGGGGAAACTTTTTAGATAGTCTCCTAAGTCTAACTTGGGATAATTTCCTACTCGTCAACACCTTGACCATGTAAGATACAAGGATACGATTAGTAGGTATGACCTAGTTCTATCTCGCAGGGGGAGCATGGTCTTTTTAAAGGATTTCTAAAATCAAACCACTCATAGAGTGATCGACTTTAACTCAGGCAACCTCTATTCTTGACTTCTAGAAACAATGCTTTTTTCCTCATCTATGTAAGGCACAGTCGCTGACCTAGTCCTCTAGAGTAGGGTTGCCCAAGGATTTATTTATCTCACATAGAGCTTTAATTAATTTATTGGAAAGTTACACGACTAATCGGGTGCACCCGTCCCTAGGATGTTGCCATATTAGGGCATTCCATCCTCCCACTTTCAACTCAGGCGTCAATTTATTTTCTAGTTAATCCTACCACACTGTTTGACATAAATAAACAAGTTACTTAATTAAAGGCCTTACACATTGGTTGGTTTACAAGTTAATTAATCCTACCACACTGTTTGACATAAATAAACAAGTTACTTCTCTAAAGGCCTTACACATGGTTGGTTTAAATAGTATTTATCAATGATACACAATGTTTACAAACAAAAGATTAAAAAAATAGATACAATGTTTAAAATTATTCATAGCCAAATCCAGACTCTTTACTTTATTCTGCCGATGATCTAGAATTTGGCCTTCCAGCCTCTATAAACTGGGCAATCCCTATGAGACCATACACCTCATCGTCGGCAACTGGTAAGGACTCAATCTAGCATGTCGCCCACTCAAACTCCATCGCTTGATCCTCCCGCCCCTTAGAGGGATGTCTACATGCTAGGAAGGGCTTATTCACCGCACTAGCCTAGGCCCGCAGAACTAGGTAGCATCACAATATTCACCTCCATTGGCAAAATCTCATTCTCCCAATGGTATGAGGGATACCTTGGGTCGACTCCAGGCCTCACTAACGTCGCCGCCTGACTACACAAGCATAAAAATAGGGTTAGCGTCAAGAGATGGGGTAGCATCTGGAACAACCTCTCTAGCCTCATTGTTGTGTGTGCCTCTCAAGGCAATATTTTTATGCTTACGTTAAGGATCCATTCTGCCTGCCTTCACGACATCACAAATCCAACGCTTCAGTCGGATCACAAATCGGAGCTTCTTTGCTCAAGTTATGAGCAAAAAACTCATAGGTGTGAACCACCTCTAAGAGCCTAAAAGCCCATACTAAAGTCACCGCCGCTAATGTGGCGGGGGGGGGGGAGAGGTGTCCTTAAACTAAATTTGTAGGGAGAAGGCTACAGCTAGAGGCAAAGAAGGGGGAGTCCTCCTATAAGTCTATTCACACCGGCGGGGGGGGGGGGGGGGGGGAGCAGCAGCTAAGGACACTCTACCCTCAACGGTGAGAGGAGATAAAAATTATTCTGTAGAGGGCTTACTTTGGAGATGGGCAAAAATGGCTTGCTGAAAGAGGGGTGCAGAGGGTTGCCAGGTACAGTCTCGTACAAAGTACCGGGTACGGGCATTGTGCAGAGTATCGAGCACGGGCAGAGCAGGGTGTTGGGTGTCTCGCGGTGACGACCACGAGGTACTGGGGGGTTTATATAGGTGCGGGTATGGGTATGGGTCAAGGGAAAGGGAGAACAAAGGACGGTGTACGGTGAAAGTACACCGACATGTGGCTTGCATGGGCTTGGGGAAAGGAATGGTGCTTGTGCGTGGGCAAAAGCTATGGTACGCATGTACCTTCTGGGTTAGAGGCAGCATCGGTGTCCACGTGGCAGTCTGTGTGGACCGTACACTAGGGCGGTTGGCCTTTGGTCCTTGCACGGGCATTGTACGGGCGCTCGAGTGTGTGTATGATATCTTTTTGGGGTGGGGACCTCTAATTTGGGACGCTCGTCTCGATATGCATGATGCCTGAGCGCCGGCAGTGCGGATTTTTTTTTCGACGAAAATGTTCAGGGTGTCTCCTTGGTCATAGGGGTGCTGACCGTTTGTCAATTGGACACCCGATCGTGCATTTATTAAGGTTTAAGTTTACCGTATTTTAACTAAAAATTTACGTTTAGGCTCGATTCGTTGTCCGTTTTGCAAGCTGTAAAATCCTATATTAGGGTAAAATTGTGCACAAATTCTGAATTTGGACTTAGAATTCTAAGATTCTAAGTGGAAACAACTCGTTTATTAAAATTGTTGATTTTTACACCACAAAAGACCATAAATTCATGGGCATATATTATTATTGAAGATGGGCATGCTACAATTGGGTGAAGTTCATTGTGAGAGTGCATTTGTTGACCTATTTTGTTTACAATTCCATCCCCTTAAACCATGTCATGATTGTGAGCATCACATGCTCGTAGCTACGGCGTCCTACCTTTGTTGGCAGTATAGAACCTACTTTAGAAAGTATCGGACTAGACTTTTGCAATTCCTTGTAGAAGTGACCCTAGAGCAGCATGATGATTAGAGTGTTCTCTATTTAGTTGGTGGACCCCATTAAGTGAGGATTGTCCAAGAGCAAGAGGTAGAGCAATAGAGGATGGAGCATTATGATGCCTTGGCCCCATCATTCTATGAGATTTTATTGCCACGTACTTATCCGTTTTGGTCTATTGTAGGTGAATTCATTGGATAGTTTCCATGGGGATAGATATTTGGCTTGCCTGCATGTCGTCCAAATGTCATCATATAGTGAGGATGCCATAAGACCTCTGCCAAGTATGCCACAAGCAACATATGAGCTAGAAGTACCCCATGAGGATGAGGGACCTAGTGATGATGAGTCTGAGTGTGCATTCACATTGCATCTTTCCGGTAATGACCTTTTACGATAAATGTTTCTCTTTATTTTTGTTATTTTCTTACATGTGTCATCAAAGTGTGCAGTCAACTTTACATGTTTGCTAGGGTATATTCATCAATGCAACCTTCCACATCTCTGCATTCAACCATCTTACAAGTAGCACAAATGGTAAGTCTCTTCTATTTAAACTGGTGTATTCAAAACTTGCTCTTCATATATAGATCTTTGCAGTTTTTTACTTTCATTGTTCACTTGGAGAATGTTTGCATTACACCTGGACTGGTTCGATTTTCTCTCACTTGCTATCTAGATGAATATTAATGCTATGATTTTTTCTTAAAAATAGTCCTAGGCTTCCTATTCTGTATCTAATGTAAGGTACGTTGAAGGAGTATCTTAATTGATCCCTCTTTAGCCATATTCTCTCTCTAGGAAATTTGTGAGTGAAAGGATAGTTGTTATAATAAATAGCTAAATAAATAAATTAATTAAGATAAAGAAAAGAAAAGAGAAGACTAAGAAGAGAGCCATCACCATGTCGGATCTTAGTAGGTCTTTGGGACACGAGCAATGGCACTTTAGACCGATGCCTTGATTTTTCATGGGATGGAACCTTGCATTTTTGCTCCCCTAGAAAACCTTCACCGTAGAAGATTCTTAACGGTTCTTAGATACTCTTCGTAGAGGTCTTTGGGCCATTTCTTTGGTCTCCATAGGGTGGTGGCTTATCGCTATTTATTATGAAAAAAAGCACCAATAAATAAATAATTTATTAAAAAAAAATCTTTCAGAACAACGACTTTTGCTATGTTCTAATCACAAGCAATTTTGCTTCTAGAGTTAGCATCTTGCTTTAGATGTTCTTATCCATCATTGTGTTTTGAGACTGCATGCATAACCATAGGCATAATCTTACATTATAATACATTAAGTTCATGGATAGAAGACTTTGTAGTCATATCCGCATTAATTTTTATCTTTGCAGCATATTTGGAAATTTTGACCAATCTTGTCTCCATTGTATGATGACTACATCTATAAATGTTCTTTTTTTGCTAAATCTTGCTTGTTTTCCCAACAGCACCTTACTTGTTATTTTTGTTTCTATGTAGATAATACCAATCTTCATGTTTCTTTCCTCATGCGGCATCGACTTATCTTCGTCGACACCTTTGAGGACGGAATCTTTATCAAGAAGGGGGGCATGTTAAACCGCTACCAGAGACATCCACCAAAGTCAATGAGACGGCCACCTTACCATCTTCAATAATTTTGATCGAAGAATCTTAGGTGGAGAGTACTAGTTGTGGATTAAGTATTTTCACAAGCTAGAGTGGCCGAATGAGCCCTAGGATCTAATTTTAACTTTGGCTACCCCAGAGTGTAAACCCTAGAAGCCACACATAAAAGGAAAAATGTAACTCACCACTCATTCTCTTATGGATAATCTAAGTGAGTGCTCTTTCCTCTCCTCCCTTGCTTATCTCTTGTGTGTGTTGAGCTCTTGTGTGCTCCATTGTGTGAGTGAGTAAGAGAGAGTGAGGGTCGAGCTTCTATTGGAGTGTGGTAGCAGTGCGATGGCGATGGCGATAGCAATGGAGTGGAGCTTTCAGGTGCAGCTATATGGTAACAATGGTACCTACCAGACTTTTGTTCACAAGGTGAGTGACACACCTCGACCATGCATTTGTGTGCTACGTGAGGACTTGTTCATTTCTTGGCTGAGCTATTGTGCTCCAGAGTGTGGAAGGGCAATGTTCCATGACATGCAGTTGCACCCTTCACCCTTCCCATGGTGCTATGGCTTCCCATGCCTTACTAACTCTCTCCTAGTTTACTACATCTCTTTGTTAACCTACTCGCAAAAACCAGACACCGTCAGGGAGTAATGTCGAAAAAGAGAGTAATGGAGGAGGGAACAAAAGACTCATCACTAGCCTCCTCGTAAACAATCACATCAGCCACCAAAAAAACCAAAGTTGAAGATATGCGCTCCACCACAAGCTACTAGTAGAGGAGAGAGCAACACTCCTAGAAGCACTGCATAGTTAATGACTCATCTACAAACAGGACGAGATGGGACTGAAGAAGCACATAAAAGAAGCACTAAAGCTCCTGTAAAAGAAGATGGAAGACATGTAAGATATTGATTCTCTCTCCCCATTAACTTGGTGAAAGAATGGACCCATGTTTACCAAGCATGAGTGATGTCTCACGGTCCTCGATCCCTACAAAAGTTCTCAAATCTTGGATTAGAAACAACTAGAATGCAAGGGGGATTTTTGTTGAACATACCTAGTATCTCCCTAACAACTTCTTCTTCTTTCTTTTCTTTAAAGAAGATATGGTTCTCAGTGCTCTAGGGACATGCCAGTGGTGGATGATACGCAACTCTCCCCTGTATATGTTCCCTTGGTCCCCTGGTTTCTAAACTCTCCCCTTCCTCATCCTAAACTCTCCCCCTCATTGTCCTAAACTTTCCCCCTTCATCTTCACCCTCTACTGAAGCTTATAGTCAAACCGTTGTGGAGAGGGCAGAGATGAAGGGGGATAGTTTAGGACGATGAGGCTCCTCGACCAGAGACCCTAATATGACTTCAACCTGAGATGGAATCCTTAGGTATTGTTGGAAATAGATATCAATAAAGAACTTTCGACCCCAATTATTAACCTTGGGAAAGAAAATTTGGATATCCTCCAGCCCATAGTCTATAAGAACCTCACAAATGCCTGTTTCATTATGGAAAGCAAGGCCATTACATTAGGAATAGTTTCCTACTTCTTTGAAGAGAAGGGCGAAGAGAAGGAAAATTTAAAAGGATGGATTTCAATAAGTGAATAGAAATGGGAGGAGCTCCCCTAAGGCTAGCAGTGCCAACATGAATAGCCAACTCAAAAACCCAAACAGATTTGCCCCGCTCTATGAGTAGATCTTATTGATCCTACACAAATACAAGAGGATCAAGAGAAGGAGTATTTTGTAGCACAAGCACTCAGTTTTGCAATGATGAGGGAAGTATTGACCTTGAAAAAGAGGTAGATAACATGGACTTCCAAAATGAAGAAGTAGCTATAAATGAGAACACTACCCAAGTTGAAGAGGAGAAGCTTCCTGGGGAGAATCCCTCTTCATCTTTAGGTGCTAGAAAAAAAGAGAATAGTAATTCCTCCAAAGGGAAGCAAAAAGTGATGGATACCTCCACTTTCAAAAGAAGAATATCCAGAGTAGGTGTGAGCATGGACTCACCTATACCTTTGGAAAAGCATCACCAAGCAAAATGGAAACCCAAACCCAAAATCCAAAAGAAGTGAATTCCATCAAACTAGTCTCATATAATACCAAAGGCCTAATTGATCAACTGAGACCAAGAATAATTAGGGACTATATTTGGCAGTGTGGCCTAGTCCTAGCCTTTATATGTCTACAAGAAATAAGGGTTATAGAGGCTGAACTTTAGCAAAACCTGGACTCATTTTCAAAAATCATCATTGGTTTTGGCTCTACACAGATTATACACACAAGGAAGCAAAGGTATAACCATAGGGTAAATCAGAAGTGGATTTCCTTTGTTAGAGCTGTTATGAAGGATTCATATCATAGATTGGTTTGCCATCCATTTGACAAATGATTTAGAAAGGTTTCCCATTGTCTTAGTGTATGCCTTAGGTCCCTCTAGCCCCTCTAGCACTAGGCCAAGCCTATGGGAATGTCTATTATTGCTTGATTCCCCTATCTTGCTAACATGGGATTTCAATATGGTAGAAAACATTTAAGACAATAAGGGAAGTCATCAAGGGAAAAGAGAGGAAAAGATATATATAGTGCAAAGGGTTTCATGACCTCACTGACTTAGCTACCAACTCTGAGTTTATATGGTCGGTAGAATAGGGGTTGAAATCAGGAAGGAAAGATTAGACCAATGTGATCCATGTCTAATAGCCTGCTAAACATGTATTTGGATAGTAGAGTCGAAGTCATGAAGAACATTATATTATCAAACCTAAGGCCTTGATCATTAGCCTTCAGATATATCAGGGACCAAAGTTCAAGCGAGATGGTTTCATGTAGACTCTAAAAATTTCCAACTCCCCTTAATTAAGAAAGGGATCAAGAAACTACGGTTAGCAGATACCTTAGAAAATATACCAAATGAATATTCTGTTAATCCACAAGAGGAGGAAGCAAGAAACTACGGTTAGCAGATACCTTAGAAAATATACCTAATGAATATTCTGTTAATCCACAAGAGGAGGAAGCATTGGCTGAGCTTGATGAGTGAAGACATGACTTGATGTGGATGCTATTGTAGATAATATTGCAAACCATTATGCCATGATAGTAGAGTCGAAGTCATGAAGTACATTATATTATCAAACCATAAGGCCTTGATCATTAGCCTTCAGATATATTAGGGACCAAAGTTCAAGTGAGATAGTTTCATGTAGACTCTAAAAATTTCTAACTCCCCTCAATTAAGGAAGGGATCAAGAAACTATGGTTAGCAGATACCTTAGAAAATATACCAGATGAATATTCTGTTAATCCACAAGAGGAGGAAGCATGTTGTAAGTAGAGATTGTAATGGAACATATCAAGTGGTAGGCCAAAGCATCATTGGCAAAGCTTCGAATGGTGCTGATGAAGAAAGGCAAGAATGTTTTAGTTCAGGTGTGGAAGAGAGCACGTACTTGAATCCTTTGAGAGCAAGTTGCAGCCATTATGCAAGGTGTTTTGAAACAAAATACTGAGGCATCTCTAACTAGCAATGGAACTACTACAGTCAGGGAAGTGGAGATGATGTGTGCTACTTTTGACAAGGAGCCAAAGGAGAACGAGAAGGAGATGCCAGGAGACTTAAGTGGGCTTGTAGACAAGGAGCCAAAGGAGAACGAGAAGGAGATGCCAGGAGAGTCAAGTGGGCTTACAGAGACAAGGAGCCAAAGGATAATGACAAGAAGATGCCAGGAGAGTCAAGTGGGATTGACAAGCAGGATGAAGACAATGAGAAAGTATATTCCTTGAGAGTCAAGTGGGCTTGAAGACGAGCGAGATGAGGACAACGTGCCTCTCCAACATATGTTTCGTGGTGTGGCCTTTAAGTTAACAAAGTCGCCTATTTTTTCTGCATCAAAGACACATGTTTATAGCATTCCAAACCAAATGACACCCAAAAAGAAACCACACATTCCCTCTATAGTAAAGACTAGGTCTCATTCACGACATGTTTTGTAAAGTCTGCGGGCATGTCCGCTACCCATGATGGTTCATGACAAGTGTCATGTAGGATGCTTCCTAGTCTATAACTCTTTTGCCCCCTTCAATCACGCTACATTTTCTCTCATCATGGTGCACTAATTAAAAACTTCCTTTTATAAAACTTTGCTTTGTGTTTTGTATAAATGGTCTTTGTATAGGTCAATCACCAAACATGGTGATCCCAAGAAAGTTGCTGATTTTTTATGTAAATGGTGTGCTTTTAAAGCGTTGGTTGTACAATGGAGCACTAGATTGTTACACAGGGCATGTCTATAAATAAGGAAGGCATGCGGTGTCTTTTTGACTAGGGCTGATGTAGTTTCTTTCAGAATTCCCGAGACCTTTCAGGTTGCAATCTAATCCTCTATGAGAGATGTCAACTTGTGGCCTCTTGTCGAACTTATCAAAAAAGAGTACAGTTTGCAAGGGTTTGGCAACGTCGAGTTCAAGTTTATTTTTTTGCAAGGGCACTAGAGGCAGATGAAAGGCCACACACATTCGAGTCGTCCTTTGGAATTACTTTTCTTGAAGCCATTTGCAGTGCTGGCTAAGTTTCATATTCATTTTCATCCAAGGCACACTCTGTTGGTGGATGACAATGCTAAAAAAGCAGAGCTCAATCCAAAACATACTTGTATATCTCCAAGTAGTTATGAAGGGCAGGTTGATGATAATGAGTTGATGAAATGTGTGTTATCATACTTAAGGGTGTTGTCCACTCATACTAGGACTATTCAAGAGTTTGTAGAGAGATACAATTACGCTCAAGTTGTGGAGGCAATTACTTGTTCTAGTCCGTGCACATTGCTGAATGAAGTTGTCTTTGAAGTCAAGGATTGGCAGACCCTTGCGGGATGAGATATTCTGCAAGAGTTGTTTGATAATCCCTTGCCACGCACATGGGAGGATGTTGATGATGATAGCCTCTTGAAACTGCCACCACTGCCAAAGAAGCAACAATTGCTCGATACACTTTAAGAGAAGAACTTGTTTCAACTTTGGAGCACTTCATGATATGTTGTAGCATAGTCTTTATTGTTATTATAGCGTAGCACAACCTTAGGAAGATTACCATAAAGCATAGCATTTTGGTGCAAAGTCTTTTTCATGCTAGCGATATAACCCATGATTTATTGCTTGTTTTGCAATTATATATCTGTATAAAGAGTGATGACTTCAGGGAGTTAAATAGTATTTCACTAGCTTTCTATGACTCTAAGTTATGCAAGATAGTGTCATGCACTTCAGGGGTAAATGGTAAAGCACTTTATGACCCTTAACTTTGTGCTACACTCCCATCATAGAGAACTTGATTGCAAGCAGAGCATCAGCATGTACAATTGTTGTTGGAGCATTTTTTAATAGAACATAACTGCGGCCTAAAAGTAGTTTTTGGTAGTACACACCGTGGATAACTTCATTGCCAGGGTTGAAGACATTCTCCCAGCCATCCTTCACCTACTTTTCTCTAGTGCCATCTTTGGTGTCTTATAAAGGACATTGTAGTATTTTTGTTCTCTGCATTCCGTAGGTGCGGAGAGAACTGCAAAATTTTCATCCATCTTCACCATATCTATGAAGCACTCCGTCATATGATAGTACATGACATTATCTTCCGTGAGAGGGAATCAATAGTAGGTGCTTTTATGGGATCTACCTTCTTTAGTGTCCATGAGCCTGCATGTGTCAGCGCTACACACTTGTCCCATTCATGTCCATGCAAAATGAACAAAAGTATGAGAGACTCCTGAACAAAACTTGGGTGGGATGCTTCATGCTGAAATCGAGTATAGCATGTGTGCTACGCGTCCCCTTGATTGTGTCGTAAGACCATGCATTGCTATGGTAACTTGACTTCTACAAACCGTCTTTGCACTTTCTCATCATCGTCCATCTTCCATGTGAGCCACTCAAAAACATCATGTGCATTCTCCAACTTTGCACCATTGGCATCAAGTTGTTTTACAATAAGTGTACGCTTTGACTACTCTTGCCCCATCATGTTCGCCCTTACCATGCCTACTCCCAAAGTAGTTCCAACACATGTGAACACCTGTCAGAGACAAGTACCTATAAATGTAGCGAGTTCATAGCATGGTGTTAAAACAATAAACTCTATGATTCATTACTTTAGAAAGCAATTGAAGTGTTGAAGAGACATGGAATGTAGAGGGTGTTACCTGCCTATGAAGTAGAAAGGCTGAGTCTTTGAACTGGGACGCTGCACCATCCAACCAAACCCAATGACGTCTAAAGGAGAATCCTTTTTTAGTCAACCACTTGTGATGTAGTAGGAGACAATGCTACACAAATAAAGTGTCATGTTGCGTGTTATTGGAGATATAAAAGATGGACTGCTTCTTTATTTCACCATTTTCCTTCCAGTACCATATATGTACAAGAATGGTGCACTGATCGCTTTGCCAATGCATTGACTGAATTTTATTTAGAATCTTGAAAAGATGTAATTCTCAGCAATGACAGAAACCACTACATCATCAAGGAAGTGGTGGATGCATTCTTTAAATTGTGCATGCTGCCAATGACTGCAAAAATTGTGGGTGATGAAGATCTTCATATGGTCTTTGAATTTCTTGATGATGTGACTGATGGAATGGTTTCCTTGTACACCAACTTTATTCTCTTCTTGCTGTCACCTCACTTATTTTGTTCTATGAAGTACTCACTTATTTTGTTCTATGAAGTACTCATATGCCTACCACCTAATCGGATCACCAACATCATTTAGCTCACGTGGGCAAAATGGAGGCTTGGGGCAATGTCCACAGTTACCCATCAAGTGTTATGGCTCACCCAAACCCCCCTTGGAACACATCCAACAAGAAAATTACCTGGTGAACCGCAACTATCGTGAGGATCTTTCCAATGGCCAAGCTGGTTACCCTTGAGGTCTCCAAGCTCTACAACTCCTTGAGAAGCAATTCCACCATGCCTCCCCCACGAGCATTGTCACACCATCACATTGCACTACGTGTACTCATCCCTCCTCTCATCTCACTTCACTCACACACACTTACTACTACAATGGATTAGAGAGAGAGATTAGCAAGAGGATTAGAAAGATCAAGACTCTATTGCACAATGGGAGAGCTATTTGTATTTTATATACATGGCCATAAGTGTTCACACCCACTTAAACTATGGTTGACCGGGCACTTTGGGCTCATAAGAGGCCTAAAGCTATTACAATGACCACTCTCATAATATATCCATGAAGTACATCACTTGGGACTTCATCCTAACTCGTTACCACACGCTCTTGAAGTGGGAATCACCATAAGTATTCCATCAGACCATTATAGATGCCCATCCAATTTGTAGGTTTGGATATCATTGCCTCATATCTTGAATGTATGACCTTTGGTATATCTACCTTGACTCCTTGATATAAGATAATGGTAGTAGCTCTTGTTAACCCTAGGAATGGGTTAACATTCTCCCCTTCCTGATGTCGATCGCGTCCTCATGATAGCGTTGAAGACCTTTATGTGGGGAGAATTGACAAGCTTTGTTGATGGCTTTTGATGTTGAGTGATGTTCAATGGTCTTTGTTTCTCCGGAAAGGAATAAGAAAGGCTAGTTAGTAAATGAAAAGGTTAGTGATTAGCGAGAATTTCTAACAGGTGGGGATTTTGCAAGTGATTGCATTTTATATTTTTTGAGCATGTTTTATGTGGGTTTTATTTTTTTGCTCACTTTGTTTTTAGTAATCATAAGAAGAGTTACATGTGATTTATGTTAATGGGGAATCTAAGAGATGTTAATGAAGGGGGATAAGAGAAGGAAGGATATGGAGGAATGTAGACAAAATCATCAGATTGAGATTGTGATTCTCAGTTCCTCATTTGATTCATTGAAGGAACAATCATCATTTGAAGAAATTGGCCTTCGATGATGTCCCTTTATGTGGCAAGATTCTCGTCAAATGTGGTTGAGTGTAGGACATGTTCCTGTATGCTTCTTCTCATGTGCTTTTTATGTAGGACATGTTCCTGTATGCTTCTTCTCATGTGCTTTTTATGTATATTTAAGTGCTCTATGAAGTAGACAATCATGAAGTACAAATGAGTCAAATAGACTCTTATTGAGCTATTGCTTATTGAAGTAGCCACCTATTAGCGAGGCATGAAAGAATTACGTCGACTTGTGAGGCTAATATAGACTTCTTTACGAAGGGTTAGAGACCAATGTATTGTGAAGACTTAGCTCCAGGAAAATTCTAGGCGAGGGGTTGTACCATTGACCAGGCTTTTGCCCACCATGGCCCCCCATCTAGAGATGTACCTGGAAAGTTGTCGATGATGAGGCTTTGGTGCAAATGTTCTCTAGTGCATGAGTATGGATATGTACTCATAGAGCAGTTGCTAAATTAATTTAACAAAATAATAGTAAGCTATAAGCTTAACAAAAATATATTGGTGATTGAAGATCATTGGGAGTTTCTTGTGATTTTCTACCATTTTTAGGTAGGCCATTTGTGCGACTCCCTTGTGTTTGTGTCTTTTATTTTTTTGGGTAACCACCTTGCGAGCAACAAGTTCTTGTGTACTCTCATTTTTTAGGGAATAGGTTCACGTAGCTTCTACACTCATGCTTCTTATCCAAAGGGGTGAGAGAAGAGAATTGTGAGTTTGTCCTTGATGTGCTCATAAGTCTTCGTTTTGTAGATGTGGGTATTGATTCTTGAATTTGTGGCTCAAGTGTTGTCGAGGTAGTAGATAAAGCTTTTGGTTGTTTGCCATTGGGGTCAACTAAGTACACAAGCTCTTGTGTAGGTGTGATGAATGCACGAGAGACATTGAGTGGATTTCTTAGTGTTGCTTGAGTCTCCATTCTTGTCGAACGAGGGAAGTTTTTGGAATTGAAGTTGGTGGTGAGGTTTTCTTCACTTTGTTCGATCTTGGTAACCATATGATGGTATTACCATCATAATACCCTTGTTGTTGAAGCATGTTCACAGGCACCCATCTTTGACGAACATTAGGAGTTAATGGTTGATGCCTTTAAGGCTTCTTTCTCATTATGAGATCAATTTTTCCTTAGCCTTTTCTTCGCTTGGTTTAGATGAGGAACATCCCATATAGTTATCATATTCCATCATGTTGTTATCTAAACGTATTGCTTCTCTACAATATTGATCGAATGTTTCTAGATATATAACGATCAAGTTATGTAAGTTGTTTTGATTTATGCCCATCATGAAACATCTTTTTAATTGGGCATCGTTTAGTTTCTCCCATGGCTCACATCGTGAGTCTAAGATTTTTATATGAAGGATAAAATCTCTAATGGTTTCGTTATGTTTTCACTCAATCGTGAATAGAGTTGTCTTGCTACACTCCATGGATCACCTTGTCTTGAAAAGCTATGGATAAAGGCTGTTTCAGGGCCCTGAAATTTGTTTTAATCACTGGCATCAATGTGATGAACCAACGACTAGCCTTTCCCACTAAGCAAAGGTTCAATGCTTGTACCTTGGTGGGGTAGTTTGGATTTCCAAAGGCTTCACATCTTTGTTCAAAAATTTGCATGAATTGAACAGGATCACTTGTTACATCGTATTTGCTCATGATTTTGGAAATATGTATGGCCATGTTGTTTGATGAGATACTGAGGCCATGTGTGGGTGCTAATGTGGTTAGGATCTCATTTAGTCCTTGGAAAACCCCCCTTCCTAGATTAGTCAATATGTCCAAGATGTGGGCATCTAGGAGTTACAAAGAGTTGGTACCTCTAGCACTTCTAAAGGTTTAGGTCTTGTGATAGTGGTAGGCAAGGGACTAAATCCCGGAGGTATTGATGTGACAGGGGATGGAAAACTCGATGACACACTTGTTGTTGTCAGCATATGGCAAATGGTATTGGGAGTTGCATTTGGGGCATGGATCACAATGGCTCAAAGATATCAACCATTGGGTTTAGTCTGGGTGTGAGCCCATGTAATCCCTCTATCGTTGCCATATCTTGATGTTGTCAATTTCTTCTTAAAGAGCAAGCACACATGTGGTGTTTTTTTTTTACTTTTTAGGTTTTCTTATAGCCCGTTACAGCCTCAGGAGCCCTGGCGCACCCTTCTTTAGGTCAAACGATTGTCCGTTTACCTTAATTTGCTTAGGCACTAAGCTAAGCATACATGATCATCTTAGAGATATTTTTCCAAAAAAAAAGTGTGTGCCACTAGCGTCCTAGATGGAAGAGGAGGTCTCAAAACCTATTTTCCATCACTGTCTCAAGATGATTTTTTTTTCCAGAAAGATTTTTCCTATTTCGTAGCCCGTTTTTGAATGCGTTCTAAAAGGAATTTGAAAAAACTTTATATGAGAGAATTGTAATATTTTTGGAGTACTACAACTTTGTCTCTCTCATTTTTTCATGATTTTATCGTTTAGACACTTAAAAAGTCGGTCGAATATGGTACATAATCTTTGATGGATTTTAACCTTGGAGGCTCAAGACCAATTTCCAAGAGCTCGATGTCGGCTTTCCGATGAGCACTAGAATGCATTCACCGGACTCATGGTCTAGGAGATATGAGCCTCCAAACAGGGCTATTTTCTAGACACTTTTTTTTTGGGCCATGCGAGCCTAGTTCATGACTTGAATTACGTGCGGTTCATAACATGAACTGGGTAGTTCATGGAATTTTTTTTTTGCTGCACGGGCCTAGTTCACAACGTGAGCTAGGTGCGGTTCCCGACGTGAACTGGGTAGTTCATAGATATTTTTTGGGCCCCGTGGACCTAATTCACTACATGACCTAGGTGCAGTTCATGATGTAAACTGGGTAGTTCACATTTTTTTGGGGCCATGTGGGCCTAGTTCACGACGTTAACTGGGTAGTTCATGGATTTTTTTAAAATTAATTATGTAGGGTTGGTTTACGACGTGAACTAGGTGCGATTCACGATGTGAACCGGGTAGTTCACGAATTTTTTTAAAATTCTAGTGGGAAATTCGAGTTTTTTGGTATGGAGGGAATATTTTTTTAATTTTAAATTGGGGAGATATAGGCATTTCCCCAAAAAGGCAAGTGGCAATAAAAAAAGTCAACACTTTTATGATAACCCCTTATGCCCTTCATAAATGACTCCTAAAATGGACAAGTTTACAACTCACTACTGCTGGTATCTTTTCATTCAATGCTCATTAGCCTTAATGAGTTATGGAAAAAGGTGCTTAAGAATTAATCAAAAATTAATCCTTCTACTAATCTTTCTCCCTTTTGGACTAATCAAAGGCTCTAATTAACCACCAATTACTAATTAATTCACACCATCAAAAATTAATCCTTCTACTAATCTTTCTCCCTTTTGGACTAATCAAAGGCTCTAATTAACCACCAAATTACTAATTAATTCACACATTAAGCACATGATTGGATAGCGCATGAAATTGCTAAGCTATGTGCATCAACTAATGTGTAAATTAATCCATAATTAGAGATTAATTAAGCTCTTAATTCTAGTCTCTTCTATTTATGCAAAATTAAGCAAAAGAGAGGAAAATTCCTCTAATTGATGTAATTAGGTGTTTTGATGCATCTAGATGCTCTCAAAACACTCAAAAACACTAATTTCGACCTCTTACATGATCAAATTTGACCCCAAAAAACACATATTCTAGTTTTTTGTCTCTTGAACTAGATTAATTACCCTTAATGATAAAAACCAGTCAATTAAGGAAGATTAGTTGATGTCAAGAGTTTGTAAGAGTTTTTGAGATTTTTTAAAAATGATTAAGCTACACCTAATACTTGCTAACACTCTAATGCATATAAATCAAACAAAAAACACACAAATCAAACAAAAAATTATGATTTTAGCTCTATGTTTAATTCTGAAGAGAGCTAAAACTCACTCTAAAAATTACAATCATCTGGCCAATAGAAACCAGATTCTTTGTAATGTTCTGAACATGAAGTACATCTGCAAGGTACTTCACTTTACCATCCTGCATAGACAATGGCACATCTCCAACATGGGCAATCGAATGAGTAGTGTCATCCCTTGTTTTATCAAAACCTGCTCTTTCAAGACTCTTCATTTCCTTGAACCACTCACCATGACTTGTCATGTGGTTCGAAGCACCTGAATCAACATACCATACATCATCCTTACATGTTGCTACATCATTTCCAGACATAGCATTAACCACATGTTGCATATAACAAACAACCTCTCATTATCCTCATTGTTTTTGCTAGATAGTTGCTTTGCTACACTTTTCCATTTTGCATGTCAATCTGCTTCTTATAGAAATCTACCTGCACATGCTCAGGCTTACCACAGTAAAAATAACCTCATGTATCATTATGTTGCCTTTACCAATTACCACGACCTCGTTGACTCCCCCTGCCTCTCTAAAATGGCCTCTTCCACCTGTATGTTGTTGTTGTGAATCCTGGGACTATTGCTATTGTAGACCATAATTCTGATTGTCTATTCAGCCACCACCACCTTGGCCATGTCCACGACCTCTACCTCATCCTCTACCTACACTTGTGTAGAAGGCATGCTGCTCTGAACTATTTTTGTTTTGTCAAGACTGTTGATCTTCACCCAAGTTCTTCTCTTCAATGATCAACACTGACACCAAATTTGTGAAGTTGGGAATGCTCTCTTAAGTCTAAATAGATGTCTTGAATGCCTTGTATTGTGGCCCGAGACCATGTAGACACACTTTCACCTTACCACCATCATCATCAACAGAGCAAACACCAATTGATGCAAGGGATTCCACAATGCCCTTGATCTTCAAAGCATAATCATTCACAGACATATTCTTCTTTTCCACAGTATGAAGCTAATTCTTCAACTGAATCTTTCGTGCCTTAGTGTTGGTTTCATACAGCATCACCAAGGTGTCCAATGCCTCCTTAGGTGACTTGGCAATCATAGTGTCATGTATGCTAATAGAAAGCCAATACATGACTTTCCTTGCTCCTTGATTCCAATCCTTGAATTCTTTTATATTTGTAACAGTTGGATTAATCTCCGATATCTCCCGTGCCTCCTCATGTTCACCTTCAATGTAGTCCCAGTAACCTTTTCCCATCAGGAAATTTGTCAATCTAAACCTCCAAGCATGGAAGTTGTTCTTGTCAAGCTTCTCTGCAGCAACAACAATCTGGTTTATTCCATCATTTGACATCTTTTCTGCAACACAAATTTACAGCAAAATAGCACTCTTGCTTGACCTACACAAACTATTGTATTCTCTGTAGAGCGGTACTATACTCGACCCAAATTGTCACAACCAGTGGCCTTACTTTGCATACAATGGCAACTTTGAGACCTTTTTGCAGCACACACAGTGTCTGCACAACCAATTGCCCTTCCTGCAATTCCAAAAACACTTACTTGGTAGTGCTTGTGAACGCCTACAAACTGAAAAACAGAGGTCCAAACGTGCCCGAAATGCATTTTTGGCCCGAAAAATTGGGTCCAATAGGATAGTATAGTTGCCCTGTAGCTTTCCTCCCGCGATAAGAAAGGTCCTCAATTGGAGTTCATTTGTCGGTGCCTCCTGAAGAGCTCCCGACAAGGGTGTAGTAGCCAACACAAAGGGAGAAGAGTAGATGGAGCAAGACTCAATTGAGACAAATGGGATTGCCCCCTTTTCATATTCCATAAATTGTCTTATATACATGAGCTCACTTTTTACAATGGCCGACCGCCCATTTACAATTGGGGACCCAAAACTATCTTTCTAGCTCTATGTACATCTAGCTCATTCTCACGACCGGCATTACACAAGACGTAAGCTCGGTCATCCCATATCTCTTTTATCAATAAGCACTTTGCATGGTTACAAAAGAAGAGTAACCACGCTTGAAAAATGATATTCCAGAGTGGTTAACATACCCCCCTCCTCCCTAATTCACCTCCATCCTCAAAGCTGGCAAAGGATCTAACGGTAATAGACAAGTAGGTCCGAACAAAGTTATGTTGCAAAGGTAGGGTGTGGGGGGGGGCTCGATGGAAGATGCGGTAGCTCGTCCAGAAGGTTGTCTCCATCATATCCTCGAAGGTTTAGAGGCACCAAGCAGGCATCCACTGGATGCACTCATAGTAGCCAAATAGATGCTTTAGTGTTGGACCCTTTGTTGATGTCAAAGGCTAAGCCTTGAGTGCCTTCATGGTAATGGCTCTAATCTGGGAAGGTCTCCAATAGGGTGATGTTCAGATTGAAGAATCTCATTATGGTGACCACATCAAGATCTGGGGCTTGATCATATCTATTGATGAACTCATGGAGGTGCTGCACGAGTTCTGGGGTGTTGGAGGAGCGAACCACAAAAAATTATAGAGTTTTGGCTTCTTGGCCCTGCTCCTCATGGAAACTATTCCATGCCCATCTATAGTGGATTGGCGGATATTCGTTGGGGCTGATTTGCAGATGGTGCGGCACCTCACAATATTGGTCCCAAATGTAAGGCTTGAGAAGGAATGGTCTCTGCCAGATCGGCTGCTCGCCCATGAGATCGAATGTGATGGGACAAGCAGTTGGAAGGGCTTATGGTAGCTACCATGTTGTTGAGGTGGGTACTCACGCTTCTAGCCCACGATGCTTGTTGGCATTGAGGTAGGGTCATAGGACATGGATGCGATCCGTGACTTTGGTGATGGGCGCCACCTAGAGTTATCGACCAAGAAGGATTCGGATGGCCTAATCGAACTCTGTGTGCGATCGAGTGGATCGCGTAGTTTAGTGGAGGGTCGATCTCCTCCTACTCTTGTGGTGGTGCCGATGGGATTTCTCCTTCTTTCAAGGGTGGGGGAGGGGATCCTGGGTGGCAGTGGTGATGAGGGTGGAGGGGTGGGTGATGTCGAGGAGACGGTGGTGAGGCTTGCTATAAGGAATGGGGGAGGCCTAGCCGATGTTAAGGGTAAATCGGTGATGGCTTTGGGCAGGCCTAAGTTGAGGGTTAAAGTGGTAGGTGAGGGAGGAGTTGGTGAGGGAGGTGGAGTGTAGATATGGGGGGGTGTAGAGGATATTGTGAGGAGAAGAGAGTTAGTGTTGTGGTGTGTGCCGAGTGCCCCTCAACAAGTCACCCAAACCACACCACCCATGCCAGTACCTATCCAATCGATGAAGATGGTTTGGCAACCAACGGGCAGGCAGGTCCCCTCCTCCTTGACAAAATCCTACACAATTTCCCACACCCCCAACTTGTGGGCACTCCAAAGCTCAACTCACCCACCCCTTTTTCCCAATGGGGCTTCCTTCACGAAGCTCCACCTTGCCCCCTCAACTTCATCACCAAACCAAGAGGCAGCGCTACAAATGGTTGAGCTTCTCCAACCACTTAGAGATAAACTTAAATGTAAGTTCACACATCTAGCCACATGGACCAGTTAGTACAAAACCCTCTTTAGGGGTGGGTGCTGATCACTAAACACATTTTTTTTAAGTCTTTAGGTGATTAGGACCACGGGCACACCTTTTGCCCTCGCCCATGCATGACACCTGTAATTCTCAGTGGGCTCTGTCCTATGTGCACACACTGCACAAAGCTTCATCATTGATAGCCATCCAGGTACAGGGGGGACCATGGTGGGCGCAAGCTTGGTCCATGGTATGACCCATGGCCTAGATCTTCTTAATCACCCCTGCTTCACCCGAATAACTATGCTTCATGTCTAATCAATCCTACCCTTAACTTCTTCTTCGGCTCCACATGTCTAAATCCTTGCCATCGCCTACCACTCCTATCACCACAGGATCCCAGAGCGACAATGACTGAAGAAGACAACCCTCAAAAAGAAAAAGAGAGAACACCGCAAATCGATACCTCCATGGGAGTCCATTATGGTGTCTTGACAAAGATGCTAGAGCTTCATGTGCATAGTCTCTCCAGAGCGCAAACAGTCTTCATGCGTGTTGCCTCCTTGTCCCTCTGGAATTCCACCCTTGTTGCCACTTGCTTACTAACACCATTGTTTTACTAACCCCTCCTTAACAATACCACCTCCAACTTGGATACTGGTCATTAAGTATTCCATGCTAGTCTACTCATTCAAGTACTCTAACTCCTCTAATCAGGATTTCTCGTCGTAAAGGCGAAAAAAATTAGAATAACACCAAAAACAAAATAAAGAGTACTACTGGGCCCATACAGAAAAGCAAACTTATAAGCGCCATCAGACTCGTTGGATACTTAATCGCCAGCACTCCACTAACTTCTTTCCATCTTACTAACTCCCCCACCCCCTCTCATTTTCGGAGAGACAAGAGAGAACCAACCAAGTGTGACACTTTCCCACGTGCCTCGACAACACCTCACCGATTACAAGGACACGATCGAATTTAGGAAGGGGAGTATGTTAACCACATATTGGTTAACACATCCCTACGACAACTATGTTCGCACACTTATGTAATGGGCACCCGTGCTATATTGTAAATCCCATCATTTGATGAGGGAAATGTCATAACGATGCTTTTAAGTATTGAGCTTTGATGGAAAAACAAGAGGATCTTGGTCAGTTGGCCAAACCATAGAGAAAAGCCTTGTAACTATGTTTTGGACACCTTGGGTCACTTACTCCCAAGCGGCCTAGTGGGGAAAGGCTATAAAAGCCAATTTCTCTTGTTTGTAACTCATTCTCCCATTTGTGCAATAGAAGTAGAGTGTTCTCTCTCTCCCTCTCTCTTGTAACTCTAATCTAGCATCTGCTGTGGTGTGCTTAGGGTTAGAGTTTAAGAGTGATTAGAGCTAATTACTTGTTCCCTCTTGCTTCCTCTCTCTCTCTCCCTCTTGCTTTAGTGATTACAGCTACCAACATGATCCTCTTCCGCAGAGATCCCACACGACCTTTGTTGCGAGAGAGCTTGCATCACCCATTGATTAGAGCAACCGCCCTCGATGTGACAACGAGTGCGGGAGGACAACGGTGACGAGCAGCTACAGTGGAGCTCTTGAGCCATGCTCAAGCTCGGCAGATAGGCAACTTCCCACGACACGTTAGGGTAGGGTTTCCTTACCAATAAATTTAGTCACTAGAAGATAATGGTGAAACTTCTTAACCATGTAAACCAAGGCCAAGCCTTCCCTCTTAGTTGTCGTATAATTTATTTCTACCTCATTTAGTTGGTGTGGCTGGAAAAACTAATGGGGAAATCCATCTTTGTTCACTGGGTTGGGCCGCACACATCCAACAGCAAACCGGCATCAATGTGGACATGAAAGATGGCATCCCAATTGGGGAACCTTAAAATAGGAGGCCAAGGCTTTCTTGAGGGTGGTATAAGCCTGTTGGTATTCCTTTTTCCACTCAAAGAGGATCAAGAGTCCATAAAGGGATTGAGCTATATCGACATACATGAAAATGAAACATCAATAATAGCCAACATGTCCCATGAAGCGCTAGAATCCCTTAAAATTGGTTGGTGGGGGCACCTCAAGTATGAGCCGCACCTTGCTATCGTTAGTGGAGATTCCTTGTTTGGAGAAAATATGCCCCAGGATAACTCCATGATGCCTAAACCGAGAAGTGGCATTTGAGAGCGTTCAATGAAATATGTTACAACCTACATCTTTCTAGCACCTTCTGTAAACATTCAAGGTGTGCTTTTCACGTGGAATTGACATAGAGGTCATCCATAAAGACCTCAAAGAATTTTTGAAGATATTCCTTATAGGCCGTGCACATTAGATGTTGGAAGGTGCTAGGGGCATTGGTTAGTCCAAAAGGCATGATGCGGTATGTGTAAGTTCCCCATTCAATATCGAAGGTTGTTTTGTGTTGATCCTTAGGTTCGATCAATACCTCATTTGTAACTGGAGAATCCATCCAAGAAGCTGTAGGGTTTCTTTCCTGTGACTCGTTCAAGCACGTGCTCTGTGAAGGGTAAGGGATAGCGATCCCGTATAGTGGTGGCATTTACCTTTTTGAGGTCCACACACACTCATACCTTCCCATTCTTTTTTGGTACTATCACTATGGGTGATACCCATTCTGTGTGCTCAATTTTGTAGATGAATCTGGCATCAATGAGTTGATCGATTTCTTCCCGAACCATCTTGGAGTACTTTGGATTCATAGGGTAAGCCCTTTGCTTGAACGGTCTCGCTCCATCGACCATAGGAATGGTATGTTTGACTACTTTAGGAGGTTCACCCTTCATATCTGTGTACTTCTAAGCAAAGCAATCCTAGAATATTGTGAGTAGAGCGACGAGTTTGGTCTGTTCCTTGGTCGAGAGGTCATCCCTAATGTATATTGGCCTCGGGTCTTCACCCGAGCCGGCCAGGTTAATTTAATTTCCTTCACCTTGGCTAGACCGTCATATAAGGTCCTTGGCTGTCCGTTGTGGGACCTTTGGGTCATATTATACAAATCTGTCGACCATCTAGAAGGTTTTGAAGTGTTTGGGCACTTGCTTGGTCTCTTAGGCCCTAGCACTTTCCTCTTCTATTAGTTTTTTTGCTTGTTTTTCCGCTAGCACTAACTTCTTATGTGTGCTTTGCGTGCAAAGAGCGAAAAAGCTTTGGGGGTTCAGGTTGGGGGTCAATGGGTTCCATTGGCTTGGGGTGGCTGCAAAGGGTCAGCCGCTCATGGGATGTACCTTCCATGTGCGTAGGTTGTGATCTTAATTGTCTGATCTTTTCTCCAAATGTAGATATGGTTGTAATCCCAGTCATGGATCATTTTAGTTTCTCTCATGAAGGGTTGTCCAAGGATGTAGCCGTATGAAACTAGTTGTCAACCAAAGGTCATCACCACAAAGGTGTGGCGGAAGGTGGTTCCAAGGATCGTTATTTTTAAATCCTTCAATAGACCAATGGGTCTAGCAGTGGCTTCGTCAACAAGTTTTACCAATAATGTCATGTCATCCATGGCGGTTGCCCCCCATTTTTCCTGACATTGTTTGGTAACAATGCTCACTCTTGCCCCCCCATCCAAGATTGCAATCACTTAGAGGATGTCAAAGGTTATTGGCAATGCAGCATTGAGTTCATCGCCTTCAAAATATTGTCCAATTTTATTGACTTGAACTGTGGGGGTGCCAGTGATCTTGTGGGGTTCAATGAGTTCATCTTCCTCTGTCTCATTAGAGCTATCTATCTTCATGGATTCCTATATTCTTGCCCTGAGGCATCCCTCCATTCAGTCTTATAGATCCTTCCATAAGCTTGGGCTACCTTGAAGCAAGGTGCCAAGGGGATCTGGATCTCAGAAGAGAGGAAGGAAGAGAGACCTGCAATGTCTCTAGGAGAAAAGGTCGTTCCTTGAGAAAGGTCGCCTTGGCTTGTCCTCAAGCTCTTATTCGTATAGGGTATTTGGATTGGTACCTCACTATCTGTTCTTTTGAGATGGTCATCTCCCAGGTTTTTGAGATATTCAGCTACCCGCTTTTCGTGCTGGGGGATAGCTGTCGGCAGTTGTGGGTGTTGTTGCTTGTGTTGGCCTATGAGGGGGTGATTGTTCTAGGAGATCTCTATTATAGACCTGAGCCTCTTCAGTAGGTCGCATGTTGGAGATCGAAGGGCATGGCTCTAGCTAGGTAAGCTGTTGGAGGGGGCTCATCTTCTATCTGAGCTTGGCAGTCCCTGACCAATTCTTGGGCTGCCAAGAACCTTTGCTTTTCCTCGATGGGATTAGGGTATTCGGCTAGCTTTTTAGGGAGCTGGTTTTAGTGTCAATTGGTTCCCTAGCTCAGGTGGCTAAAGGTAGCAGATGTTCCTCTTCTGATGAAGAGGTTGATGCATGGGTGGTTGTGTCATATTTCGAACCACTTTTAATAACTACTCGGCTATCCCCTTTGTCGATTTTTGTGGTTTTCTTTCTGAAGTGTCTAGTTGCTCGTGCTTGTTCTAGGACATTCTTTGAAGATAAAACCTTTGCGTGTCCCTAGTTTTGTGAGGTCGATGCCTCTTCTACGACGTAAGTTGTGGCCCTCTGTCTGTTCTGTAATTTGGTCATGGCATTGGACGGACCGTATGGATGAAGCCATCTCTTACACTGAGCAAGTTAATGTTGGTTCTAGGATTAGCTTCACGAGCTTTTCCTGATGTCCCTTCTCTCAGCGGGGCGATGGGCAGACAATCCTTATACATGTGGTCTATCCCACACCCAATGCATAAAGGCGTTAATGCGGAAGCGTATATAGAGGTACTTTCCATCCCTTTTTTGATTGGACACTCAGCTACTTGGTGAGGTCTTGCACAATGGTAACATTGCATGGGTGGTCATTTAGCCATAGTATTCATGTCCTTTTTAAATACCTAAACCATTGGTCGGCTTTTCCGTCTAGGGTGAGGCCAAAGGCACTCACCTTGACTTGGTCATCCACATGGCCGAAGGCTTCACAGATTTGGTTAAACATCTATAAATACAGTATGGTGTCTCTAGTCCCATCGAACTTAGTGATTAGTTTAGAGATGTCAACGGCTTTGTTCCGCTCTTGTCTGGGTCCTTGTAATGGTTGAGCCGGTGCTGGGGACGTAATGGTTGAGCCGGCTTTTCCGTCTAGGGTGAGGCCAAAGGCACTCACCTTGACTTGGTCATCCACATGGCCGAAGGCTTCACAGATTTGGTTAAACATCTATAAATACAGTATGGTGTCTCTAGTCCCATCGAACTTAGTGATTAGTTTAGAGAGGTCAACGGCTTTGTTCCGCTCTTGTCTGGGTCCTTGTAATGGTTGAGCCGGTGCTGGGGACGTAATGCTGTCAGCTACCCCCTCCCTATTTCCATGGCTATCCTTAACATTTCATGCATTAACTCTACCATGGCTGGAGCGACGGGTGCTGGTTGGGGAACAATAGGTGAAGGAGCTGGGCCAGGTGGATAGTAGAGCATTGGAGGTCTTTGTCTGATGGGAGAATTGGGTTGTGCCTCATGTGGCCCCATGTGGTACCCTGGATATGGTCCCCAAGGTGAGTATTGTTGGTATATTGGTGCCCTAGATTGATATGACAGGGTTGGGTAGGCCCTTTCTCTCTGATAGGATGTTTTGGGCCTTTGGAGAGCTGGTTCTGGCCCTGGGTTTAGTATTGGTCTCTAGGCTTGATATGAATTGGCCACCCTTGAGGTGGGCATGGCCCTCCAGACTGGTGGATGAGTCTAGGTTTGATAACTCTCACTTTGCCCTATTTCTGCTCTAGGATCTAGAGATGGCGCAGGCTCTCTTTCTTGTTGGTTTTCCATACCTCTCTCCCTGGGATGTGGCTCGTATGATTGTGCGTTACCTAGGATAAAGTTCCAAAGCCTCAAAGAAAGGCTTTTCTGTGAATGGGTAGGGGAGGTAGGGTCTTGCTCTAGGACAGGTGGTATGTTCATACACTGAGCCTCTAGTTCTCCTTCCTTGAGGTTAGGAGTAACTCATCCTATGCTAGGATGATCTTCACTCTCATCACTGGTGCTATCAAAGACTAGCACCATTTGGCTCCAAGCAAGTTTGATTGATGGGTCTGACCTTATGAGTGAGGGAGTGTCAAGAGAGAACTATGGACACTAATGTACTATTAGGATATATCTCATCCACTCTAGTGAGCTGCTCCTTAAAATCTTTGATCTTGGTCAAGAAGCTCTCCATTGAGTCTTCCTCATTTATGTGCTCAGACTCCAACTTTTTACGTAGATATGCAACACGTGCTTTATTGCACATCTGGTATAATGCAACAAGTGCATCCCATGCCTGTTTTGAAGTCTTACATGACCGAATATGAGGAATAATGCTATGCTTCATAGCAAAAAGTGTAAGCAATGCATGTGCATGTGCATCTCTTCCATCCCATCTCATTTGAGCAATCTCATTTGAGCAGCAATGGGAGGTACTGGTGGTGCATGTGCAGGACGAGTTTCACTACCACTGACCACATTTCAAAAGCCTTTAGCAACCAGTACATGCCTCATCATATAGGACTACAATGGGTAGTTAGTCCCATCAAGTTTATTCGCAGTAGACAATATGTTGAATGCATCACTACTGCCAGCCATGATTGTATACCAAATGCAAAATCTTTCAACACACTGCACGTACTCAGTATTCACTAAATGCAACCCCGGATGGCTGCCAATTGATTGAATCACTTGCAAAGTGTATGAAAAATAACACAAAGTAGAGAATAAAGTGTTCATGGGGAAAGTATGATGGTCGATGTTGTTGAAGACACTGTAGATACTGTTGCACACCAAATCTTTGCTCGTTGCATAGCCCAAACACCCAAAATTGGGCGAAACCAATCTAAAATGACACCTCTCTAGAACGTCTACAGAAACCTTGCGGTGCCCAAAACGTACCTGAATTGCGCCTCCACAGACCCTAAAAATTTTGTATACTTTGTATACAACACACTATAGTATACACGTTCTTCGCGTAAGAGGGTATCTCAATCAGAGACAAAAAAACAGGGTCGTGAGAGGAGGGAGGCAGACTACTAGATCAAGTATCAAGGAAGCTAGCTCTGATACCAATTGTTGGAATTAGGGCTAGGGTTGCAACAATGCGCACACACAAGATAGAGAAGCTTGAGAGCACACAAACTCACTAGATTATAATGAGCAAATTTGTGCCAAATACAAAAGATAAATACACACCCCAAAATGAGTAGATAAGAGGGTGTACATATGCATAGGGGAAATAACCTCCTAGTGAGGGAAAAAGTGCACCGCCAGTCCTAAGTGTTCTCACACACATCACCACCATACAATGCTACACTAATAACCAATCAATCTAAGCTATTTACCTTAGAACACTTAATGATTACATTCACACTACTCTCACAACAACAAGAAGAGGAGCCGTTGACCTTCACAACCTAAAAACATGGAGTTTAAATCTCTAATGCTTGAACTTGACTCTAATCTAAATCTTCCTATAATATGTTCTTGAGAGTTTCCTCATCCAATTGTGCACTAGACCAAAATCCTATTACAAGCCTCAAATTACTAATGGTGAAGGATAGTTACCTCCAGACCAAGAGGACATCTTACCACCATGTCAACCGAGGCATTGACCTCTAGAAACCTATGAGTTCTTAGACAAGCATGTGTAATATTTGCAAAAGAGGTGCCAGAGGATATGAGAGTGTCTCCCCATAGAACCAAAAATATTGGAAGGGGGGGAGAAAGAGTATCTCTACTACATAGTGGATATCTCTACTACATAGTGGATTGGATAAAGATGCACAAGCAAAAAGAATGGAAGGGGAATATAGAGTAGCCATGCACATAAAGATACAACCATAAATGCTTCATTGTCAACATCCTCTAAGGAAGAAGAGGGTTTTGAAGCCAACCACCACCAAGCATGAGGAAGATCAAATTCACTTGTAAAACTTGCCAAAGGAAATGGAAAAATATTTAAACCCTATTAAGAAGAAAACTTGACTCAAAGCCAGTCCAAATTTGGTGCAGAATGGACTCTTACACTCTTGCACCTAATCTATATAATTTCTAGTATGGAAGGCATAGAAACAACGTTATCTCCAAATTTGGTGCAGAATGGACTCTTACACTCTTGCACCTAATCTATATAATTTCTAGTATGGAAGGCATAGAAACAACGTTATCTCCAAATAGATAGCTCTAACAAGTCTTCTTGATCATTCAATATGGTGGAGTTTTGGAGTACTCTACATCAAGAATTGAAATTAAGCACTATTGGATTAAGGGTTAAAAAAATCGATAGTAGTAGGATACAAAATTTACGCTTGTTGGGTTGTTGTCATCATCTAACTCTTTGATTTTGTCTTGAGCTACTTTGAGATCCTCTTCTTTGTCTTGTGTTGTTGTCTTATCTTCAATAGCCCTTATGAGTGCCCTTGTGAGCTCCAAGTCTTTTGATTTGAGAGAGTCCATAAATAAGTCTATTGATCAAGATTGATCTTGTGTTTATGTAGTCGAGTTTGGTTGCAATCCATGAGTACGGATTTTATATTGCAATCCACAACCTAGTCTTCATATCTCTTGTTTGCTTACATGTACTACTCATAGTATTCATGAATATTTTCATATTGAGAAGTCAAGAAATGTTCCTTGTAGCATTGAAGTTAGTAAAACCTCTATCTTGGAAGCTTGTCCACTTGTTTGGTATACTAAGGGAAGGTTAGTCATCCTTAATGTGCTATTTGGAATAGTTTTCTTCTTTTGTTTTCTTCCTCATCCTCTGAGCCATGTGCTTCTCTATCATCATGAAGTTCTTTTAGTGGCCTTAGAAGAACACTCAAAAATCTTAAAAATTGAAATCACTACAAACACAGATTGGAAGATCAATATTTTAGGCCATAAAAGGATTTTGAGGATCTACATCCGGTATGGGGGGATGTTAACCCCATTTTGGGTTAACTAGATGCTCTTCGCCACATATGAGAGTAGTAATAAGTGTCATGAAAAGGCACTATAAAAGTTATACTCTTTATGAGAAAGCTGGTGCAACCAGCCATAACCAGATTCATTTGGTTATTTATGAGTTTGGATAACTAAATAAGTGTGAATAAGGGCAAGGTATTATCTGATAATGAATGCAAAATAGTCCCCCTTTGTGCTGATTGCATTTTTCTAAGCTATCTACCTGCTCTTGCACTTGTCTATGTGTGAGAGACAGAGAGTAGATAGTGAGAGGAGAGTGTCCTTGCTCTTGCACTTGTCTATGTTTTGTGAGAGACAGAGAGTAGATAGTGAGAGGAGAGTGTCCTTGCTCTTGCACTTGTCTATGTTTTGTGAGAAGAGTAGATAGTGAGAGGAGAGTGAGTCATTTTGCAAGAGGTAAACTAGCTTCCTTTTGGGGTAGCAATGAGGAAGAGAGAGCTTGAAGAAGAGAGAGGAGCTAGAAACCACTAGTCAAGCTTGGATGGATTCAAGAGACCTGAGCTTGGAGGCAAGGCAAGCTCCCCCATCACAATAGTTATTGCTTATTTTTTCTCTTTTCTATGAATGAGATAGCATTTAGAGAGAGTCGAGAATGGGCCATAATAAATCATTGCTTGTAGAGTTCAGAATATATATAAGGATTTTCCCCCACAAGAATTGCACTAAATCTTTAACCTAAAACAAGCTTGACTTTGCTTATTATAGAGAATGGGTTTCATACAAACCATCCCCTTGAATGCGATTATAGAGAATGGGTTTCATACAAACCATCCCCTTGAATGTGATTATAAAGATCGTAGACAAGAAAAATGGTAGCTTACAGTCGTTGCTTTCACATTGCAAGCCCCCAAAGCAACAAGAAAAGGATTATATTTTAAAACAAGAAAATCCAAGAATCAATCTACTACATGTCAACATACAGAATGGGTCACTTGAGAAAGCTACTCCGAGTAATGCTTCTTCTTCATCATCCTCTCTTGGTGAAAGGATATTGGCTCCAAAATAGGATAACAAGTTTGAAACTACAATGTAAGTTTAAAAAGCATCATTAAATGTGACAGGTGAACACCAAGAAATTTCTATTCCTAATCACCCACCAATAGAGAAACCTCAAGACAAGTTTGAGCTTAGAGTAGAGAACCCTGAAGGTGAAACCCAACAAATTTTTATTCTTAATTACCCAATAGAGAAACCTTAAGGAAAACTTGAGCTTAGAGTAGAGGACCCTAAAGGAGAGTCAAACAACTTGTTATCACCTTGGTCTAGCGTAGCTTTGTTGAGAACCTAGCAGTCCCTCCAACTAAAGAGCTCATCCAAATATTGTACACACCAACTCTAAGTGAATTTGGTACCATACCAACAGATATAGGAGAGATCTTATCATTAAAAATAAAAATTCATATTAGTAAGGAGATTCGAACCTATGTAGAGACCTCAAATCTTGGATGTATAAAATTCTACAGATGGAGGAGCCAACCAAACTTGAGTTTCCACATGCATTGGATTTTAGTAATCGTTTGAGTGAAAAAAGGAGGCAAGGATTACCCAAAGTTATTGTGAATAATTTGGATCATTGCTTTAAGAATGACAATACTAATGTAACACTACTCATTGCCTATAAGGGTGAGATGTTGCAACAATCTTGGAGGTAGTGTTATAGTCCACATAGTCACTAAGAATTCCTCAAAGACATGAGAAATGATCTTGGGGTCAAGTTAGATGTTGAATTAGCAGATGATACCACTGCAAGATCAATGAGATTTTTATGGGACTTAAGATCAAGATTTTGGGCATGATATTTTATCATAATTTTGTTGAAATGGAATGATTTAAATTGTTTCATTGTAATCTCAATAGGGATGGTGGTAGTCCTACTAAGTGAAGAAGAGCTATCTTGAAGTCAACATGTAACACTACATTCTTTTCAACACTACCCTTTCACTTTCCCATGCCAACTTTGTTGACATCAGCCAACAAAGCAGGTCCCATACTAAATCTCCAATTACCCCATTATTGATTCCAGCAAGTGAAGCCTTGTCACTTGTACACCTAGAAGAATAAGTTGTGATTCCACCATCAACAACCACTAATAACAACTACCATTGTCCTCTGTCAACAACCACTAATAACAACTAACCTTGCCCTTGATAGAGGACAACTACCGTTGTCCTCTGTCAACAACCACTAATAACAACTAACCTTGCCCTTGTTCTAAGGGTACCTAACATCCTTGTCCTTCTCTTGAATGGCTGCCATTGGCATTAAAAGCCCTTCATCAATAATTTCTTCATATCCTCATATCCAAATTGATTAAAGATCCTAATCCTAGGTCTACCTTGGGTGGTTGTAGCTTATGAGGCTTGTAAGACATTACAAGGGTCCACTCTGATTCCCACTTGTAGTAGATTTCATCTAGATTCACCTCCTTCTTGTGTGACATAGGAATTTTTCTCCGTTTGTCTCTAGGATTTGGGATTACCGCATCCTAGGTGGGTTTGGTAGGGAATCCTTTGGGAACCTTAAGTGCATTTCAATGTTAAGTTTGGTGGTTTTGAAGAGTACATCACGGTTTTGAAAAGGCTTTGGGATTACCGCATCCTTCGGTGGGTTTGGTGGGGTATCCTTTAAGAACCTTAAGGGCATTTCAATGTCAAGTTTGATATTTTTGTAAAGTGCATCATGGCATTATGTCCATGCACTCTTAGTAGCTACCTAAGAGGTTGTACACACTCTTTAAACTTCTCCATTAGATGCTTATAGGATATAACTATCTAAGAAGTAGGATTCCATTAAAAGTTGGAGGGAACTTGGAGCATATAGTAGTACCACAACGAGAATGATGAATTTGAGTCCTACTACATTTGCATTAGCATGTCCCTCATCGACCCCATTGGCTTGACCTTTTCTTGATTGGCTAGCTTGATCACACAATTTGTTTATTCAAGTGGATGTTGTTCCCACTTTGTGTAAAAAGCTTCCATGATCACATTCACTCTAGACCCACCATCCAAGATGGATGAGATCCAGGGAAACTGCTTGTACCTCTGGGAGAGTTGCATGCTTGACGCATCATATCTCAATCCCTCTATTGTAAAAAATTAACTTCGAACTCTCAGAATCAAGTCATTGTTCTGACTTCACCCTTTGTTGGGAAGGTATTTTATTGCTTCGACAACTATGCTTGGTGTTTATTGCTTCACCCTTTGTTGGGAAGGTATTTTATTGCTTCGACAACTATGCTTGGTGTTTATTGGGAAGCTTATGAGTGAAAATAATTATGTTGGGAAAGGTATTATATTGATTCAACAACCTCCACAACTATAGACCGATATGCTTGGTGTTCATTGCTTCAGCAACCTCCACCACAAATTGTAGATTGTTACACTTGGTGTTCACAACAACCTCCACAACTGTAGACTATTACACTCGGTGTTCATTAGGAAGCTTATGAGTTAAAATAATTATGCTTTACTTTTTGTTCTCTTACTTGACTCCCGAATAATGGCATGGTGCTTGTGAGACAGATGTGGCCACACAATCTCATCCACTCCATTCCTTGGACTTATTTTATATGACTTGGGGTCGATGCAGTGAAATTGTTTTGAGAATTTTCTCAAGGAGGTCCTTTTTCACCTTAATGTATCTATGCCTTTCCATTGGCATTTTAGGGTAAGCTATGTGACTAGATTCAATGCTAATTATGTCATTTGTTCCATTGGAGAGATTGGCTAAGTTTTCCTCCCATGTTTGGGTCTTGAGTGCTTTCCTAGCATGTATTTAATCTTGAGTGCCTTCTTAGTCTTTACTTCTCAGTCTTGGCCTCTCGGTTAGAGACTTGATCCTCTTCATCCTTAACTAGTTCATTTAATTGATCATCCAAAACATGGTTAAGCTCTTTGAGAGCGAGCACCATGAATTCCACTTCTATCTTAGTCCTTTAAATGTCTTTTTAATCCCTCTATGTTCCTCATCACTTTAACTTTCCATCTCACTCTTGCCACTTTGACTTTCCATCTCACTCTTATCATCAACCCAAGCATGTTTATTAACGTAGAAGGACTTTGGTGAAGAATAAACTCTCAATGGATAACCCCTAAAGAGATGGCCCATTTCACAATCCCTACAATATAGATCTTCGAATTGGCCTTTCTTGATTTTAATGCAGCATTTAGTAATGCGATGAGACTGCCTCCACACCCAAAACATTCCATGGGATTTCTAAGTGGATATTGCACTGCTACATACACACGGATACAACTACCCCTTCCATCATCCATGTAAAATAATAAATTGGTATCTTCTAAACATAGTATTCGTGATTAAGATTATAGGATTAAAGGGGTGTCGAGTGATGAAAGATGACCTCATCTATATATTGCTCTTCTTTCAACTCCCATGCCATCATGGCAATTGTTGCTATATTTTGTTGTTGTTGTGGAAAGAAAGGTGGTGGAATTAGTGCAATTGTAGGTTTGCAAGCATGCTCCTCATATTAGCTTCACTACCCGAGGCAAGGCTCCTAAAATTACATGTGAGGTCCCTACAGGCCTTGGAATTATCGTGTCAGTAGCCTCTTTGCCATACATGGAGTTTTTAGTATCGTGGTTTTCCTCTATAATATCACATATTTAATAATAGTCTCTTCTTCCTCAAGTGTGGGCACCCATGGCATGCATATTTTCCATTACAAATAGTAGTCTATAATATCACATATCTAATAGTAGTCTAATATCATATATCTAATAGTAATCTCATATCATATATACCTCCTTCTAAATGGTGACCTCCTGATTCTATTAGTGACTTACTCCTTCTAAATGGTGACCTCTTGCTTCTATTAGTGTCATGGCTCTTTGGAAAGAGTAGTCCAATGTGACCGACATTTTCACTTCCTCAATCCTTTGCACCTTCCTTTGGATGCAATAATTAAGGCCCATGAGATGAAGCATTTATTTAGATCATTGTTCTTGGGCTTCTTGTCTTGAGGACATTTTGTAAAATGAGAGCTTGCACCTTGAGGACATTTTGCAATGAGACTTTGCACCTCGTGATGTAGGCTTACATCTTTTCTCTTTTCTACTTCACCTCTTGTAGCTACAAAGAATGGGTTGATCCTAGAGGGGTTGGAATCATGTGATGAATGTTGCATGTAGGTTGTCCCAAGTCTTCATAGCTTCCAAAAACCCTCATAATACTGATTGCATAAATATGCTAAGCACACGAGAAATATGTTTGAATTCTCTTCTTTCTATTGCGCTACTCGGAACTACATTAACCCTACTAACTACCACTAAGAAAGTGATTTCTTTACAATTGCTTGGCGATGTGGCTAAGGGTTTTGGCATGTTTCTCGCTAGGTGAATATCATCCTCTTTTTGAATTTTTCCCACTTTCTCTTCTTCACCTACCGAGGTTGTGGCTAGAAACTCTAGGTTTGCATCAATTACTCCTGTGAAGCTGATTGTAGCACCATATCTCAAAACTTCATACATGTAAACGAGCCAATTACTAACTTGTTTTGTTTTCTAACTTTTGTTTTGTTTTTTGCTTTGTGTGAGGATTGTGCATCTAGTTAGGTTGTTTTTCTCCTTCTAGTGATGGAGCCTAGAACTTAAGTGGCCTTAGCTCCAATCTCAAAAAATATGGAGGGTACTACCCTTTGGATTTCACAAAAGCTCACACAAAAACAACTTATGCATATGTAAGAAGAATTGTAGAAGGTCATAGTATTAGCATGAGAGGCACAAAATTGGGTAGTATTTTGAGAAAGGCAACAAGAAACTTAAGAAGTGAAAGCTACTGGGATCCCATCCCCAAAGCAAGGCATATATACGCAACTTTGATGAGCTTGTAGATCCTTAGGACTATTTTTATCCTCAATTTGATTATGTTAATGACCAAATTAAGGCATATGTACCCAACTTTGATGAACATGTTTGACCTCCATCTCTCTCTCTCTCTGTCTCTCTCTCTCTCTCTCTCTCTCTCACACACACACACACATGCGCGCGCATTCTCTTTTGATGACTACAAGTACCACGCCAAGCATGGTAACACAACACACACAATGGTTAGGGCAACACACGTTGGAGTGGGTGTGGGCAGTGGTGCTTTTTATGCATGCAATTGCCAGGCAAGCATAGGCACATAGCCCATGCAGAGGTTAGGACAACACATTTCGAGTGGGTGTGGGCCACGGTGGTGGGCAGGGACAATGTGCGTCACACATAATACTATATTGGCAAGGCCGACAAGTATGCAACCGGATCGATAAGTATATAAATAGATACGGAGAGTTCATATTAGTAGTTTGATATGATCCTTATACCTTTATATATACTAGTGGATTGACCTGTGCTTCGCACGTATATAATTTCCAACTTGATTTTTCAAATTCATAGATAATAGGAGCCTACCCCTTCTCGAACCTCCAAATTGCATCCCAAAGCTCCAAAGTCTTGGCACGTTGCAGCTTCATGAAACTCTTCCATTATATAATATATATATAGAGAGAGAGAGAGAGAGATGAGAGAGAGATGTTAACCCACTTACAAGCGTGAGGTTGATAGAGTACTTTAAAACGAAGTGGAACTAGAGTCCTCACAACACGACGCGCGCGCGCACACACACACAAGAGATGGGTTGAATAATGCTTGCTTGCTTCATAAAAACGGAAGCTTCTTTTCCTTTCCTAATTAAAAATAGACGCCAGGCGCTTGTCTGCAACGACAAGCAAGCGGTGTCAGCGGGGCCGACAATTCTTGAGCGTCCCATCAAATGAGCAATAGAAGCCTTGTCTACTCCAAGGCTTCCAGGCTCCATTCGTTGGAAAGCGCCAAGGCCCACGCTGCCTCCACGTCTTCAAGTTACATCAGTGTCGGTTGTAACTTGTTGTTGCACATAGCGCAAAAATGACACTCGGGCTTCAAAGCCCATTTTAACCTTTAAAATGAGAATTGGGTTCGACACCCATTTTTATTTCTTTTAAAAAAAATTGCTAGAGCTTTCAAAAACATTTGGAGAAAAAATGAGCTTCAAAGTTTGTCGGTGTCCACCCCTCTAACCGTCAGATGTCCGAGGGCCTTTCACAAGGTCTAGACGGTTATTATATAAAGATATTAAAGCATGGGCCAAATGACAAAAAGAGTTGGTGGGCCAAGTGGTTACAATAGCTATCTCCATTGGTGGAGGGCTATGATTTGAATCCCAATAGGCCAAACTTGTGTAGAAAAAAATTTGATGTTCGGGTGTGTCCGGCTTATTTGATGTTCGGGTGTTTCCGGCTTATTTGATGTTCGGGTGTGTCCGGCTTATTTGATGTTCGGGTGTGTCAGGCTTGGACATGTCGAACAAGAAAAAGTGATTTCTAGTGCCTAGTGGGGCCCATCAGGTAATAGATGATGGTTGTAAAACTTGTGAAGGTAACAAAAGCCCTTTTTGCAAGAATGGTCCTTTGCCAAGTCACTCACCTGCCTCGTTCGAAGGACGTTTTGTGACTTGGTTCTTAGTTTCTTTATCGCACAACCTATTTTTTTGTGTGTTGGGGGGTTCAAACCCGTCTCCATAGTTGTAGAGCTCAACGCTCCGCCTTTGGGCTATTGGCTTGGCCCTTAAGTATATTTTATTGAGTAATGAATTTCAATTGAAGGCTAGGATACCTTGTAGTAGGTCTTCAATTTTAAAATCCAAGGTGGGGTTACAAATTTGGGGTTACAAATTTCAGCCATGTGGGGGACCTTTTGTGATATCATGATTAGTTACCATTTTTGAAAATCCAATCTAGCTTATGTTCTTAACTTCTCCAAGAATTCATTGTGCTCATGCCACATTAAAGTGGAGATGGAGTTAGCTTTGTTTTAATCTTTTTTATAGGCAGTATGGTATGTGATGCGGCCCCAAGGGGGTTGTAAATATGGACATTGTGTTTTTTCTCCCTCAAGGGTGATATATAAATATACTAAAATTACTTCCCAAAAATAAAGGAGATGGAGTTAATTGTGAAGACCTAAATTTTGACTTCCTTGTAACACTAAGCAATTTTTATACTCTCGTTGCCAGATGTAATACAAGCTTGCATGTTTGAGATGGATAAGGAACATGGTGATGTGATGAAAGTTAGTCATTCATTTAGTATAAAGTAATGTCTACACTACATCTATTAACATTTACACTCATCATCACATTGATCTAATAACTCTTCAGCTTATACAACTTAAATATAACACAATGATAAGCATAAACAAAAGCTCTATACAAGTTAAATATCAACCAATAGAAAGAATATAATGATAGGCATAAACAAAAGCTCTAATTCATTGCAAATCCTCTCACACATAATGTAAGTCCAAGTACATCAATGCATGCATAACCATAAAGTTACATCTATCCACATCTACTCATCCTCATTATATGTAAATTAACCTTTGAACCATGCACCATGCAAATGTAGCAGATTAAAGCTTCCCCTTGATCACATTTCTAGGAGAACCAAATACTTCTCCTTGAGCACAATTTGCCACTCGAAGAAAAAAAGTCAAGAGAAATGTAGACCCAAATTTTATCATAAAAACAATCATTAAAGTTAAGAATGTTGAAAATAAATGATGAGTATTATTGAACTTTTGTTGATTTCAAGAAATCGATATATTTTCCTAAATATATCAAAATTGAACTTTTGTTGATTTCAAGAAATCGATAATTTTCCTAAATATATCAAAATTCAAAATAATCGTGTGAAATGCCTAGAAGATTTCATTTTGTGTGTTTGTGTGTGTGTGTGTGTGTGTGTGTGTGTGTGTGTGTGTGTGTGTGAGAGAGAGAGAGAGAGAGAGAGAGAGAGAGAGAGAGAGAGAGAGAGAGAGAGAGAGAGAGGAAAAAGGGGAGAAAAATATGGTTTTTTTAAAAGCTATCGAAATTTCCTATTTACATTTGCTGAGTTTTGCTTTTGAAAAATGTAAGCCAATAAAGAAATATGTTAAAAATATATTTTAAAAAACTTTTGTTAATAAAATGACGGTCAAAATATATATATTTCTAATGTAATACATAATTTTTTTGTGACAAAATCTTATTCAAGGAATCTTATTTAAGAGTAAATTGCAATTGATGGTTGATTTGAATGCAATAGGATCCTACAAACAGTTCCATGGCTCTAAAACATTTTTTATAGCTACAATCATATACTTCTTCCTTCTCTTACTCATTTTTCTCCAAGCTTTAATGTGATGAAGATTAAGATATTCTAAGATAATTTTAGAGGGTAGAGAGCCTACTCTTGTAGATTGCAATAACTAAACTTAGTGTCTGTAAAAGAAATCTCTAAATGATTAGATTAATATTACTTTTAAAAAATAAATCATTCTTGTGGCTTTTAGAGTCCTTTTTTATAGAAAATTTTGAACATTTCTCTTTGGAGGAAGGTGGGGGACTAGCCCTTCAGGTCTCTCACCTTCATATTTCTGTAGTGCTGGTTCCCGCTCCTCCTACATGTTGTTGGACTCAAAGTTCTAGCCAAAGATGGGAGGTTTGCAGAAATATTGTTGTGTAGCATATATGGAGAGCTTGATGTAGCGAAGCCATCGAAGGCACCTTCACCCCGTTATAGCAAAGTCTATTCGGAACATTTGGCTCGATATCATTCATACCCTTCGTGGTTAGTGAGGCACTTCGGGGTGGCTCAGACCACATGTGGAAGCATTGGGAGGCCTTCCTGAGGATCTGGCGTCACGGCCACTTTCATACAGATATTGGTGGTGGCGAGTCCACTTGGCATTATAGACCACCACCTGTGTGGTTGTTTCCCCCTCCCTCCACTATATGAGATAGCCTTCTCCTACTAGAGCGACCAGCTGGAGGAGAAGAGCATCGTCCCCTTTTATGCATCCTGACTCTCACTTTACATTTGGGGACGAGTTTGTACTTAGCCATTTTGGCTATTTTCTCTATAACTAATAGAAGGATATTTTTCATGGAAAAAAACAATTTTGTTTCTCTTTACTGACAAGTACCAAAACATAGTTTTCTATGGCTTTCATTTGCACCTTTTTTGAAATTTTAGAATTTTTCTTTGAAAACGTCTTATATAAAATTTTAAGCACGCTACAAATATAATGAAAATATCTCCTATACATAAAAAAAACCATTGGCTTCTACCTTTTTTCAATTGAAGACATTTTTCTTCTTACTTTTCCTTGAAATCAAACCTAAACATAAAAAAACCATTGGCTTCTACCTTTTTTCAATTGAAGACATTTTTCTTCTTACTTTTCCTTGAAATCAAACCTATTACAAAGTTTTAAAGCTAACTTTAATATTTTTAAAATTTTTAAAATTTCTAGATACATGGTTTATTTTTGAAACACTTGGACAAGCAAGCACATTCAAGGAATTTCATATCTTTTTGACATCTATTGCCTTCCCAATTCGTAAATCCATCTTGAGACACTTTTCACTCAGAATCCACTTAACTAGCTCTATTTACAAGACTAGTGTTAATGTAGGATACTCATTATCTTTTCTATGTATTTATATGAGAAACACTAGTGATCCAATGTACTACTCTATATTGTATTATTACATATTTCTTATGCCTAAAGAGGGTAAGAAAAACCAAACTGACGTCTTTAGGTAACCCCCAAAAAAAAGTTTAAGAAATTCAAAAGTTGTTTACACTCAACGTGGTTCTAATTTTAAAATTGAAGATAACTTCACAGACCCATTTTCAAAAGTAGTAAGCTCTTTGTCTAAATTTTTTTATCAAATGATACTACTGTGCAGTGTGAGGTATACAATTTAGATATGAACTTTTAAAGCTCATGTTCCTGTAACTAGATCCCTTTAGGACATTACCTATATAAGAAAGCACATGAGTTGTTCAACAAATTGAATAAATAGATAAAGGGATCGCGACAATCACACCACAGTCAAATTTTAATTCGTGCGAGTTCAACAATTTAACTCTACATAATCGGTTTTTTAAGGAGTAGCGTATTTTCATAGGGCACTGATAACAATTGATGATAGGACCATCTATGGGTTAACCTACAATTGTCATACGCAAACACTAAACAAACATCCGAACAACCTAGTTTTCTAATCTCAAATTGTTTCCAAATTTTAAAAAAAAAGTAAACACGAACTTTAATCTGTAACAAGCGAATCACTTAAATGTAGTTGTGGGTTTTCCCATTGACTCTTGTCATCCGCGTATTCTTCTCTGATCCATGCATCGAAGTTTTACAAGGACAATGTATGCTAAATTTTCAATCAAAAAGCCAGAAAGTTATATAACCTCTCTTCGCGGAAGTGCGCCACACGTGGGATTGTTGCTAGAGGGAGTGGCATCAAATCAATCAAGTAACAAGGTAGTGTGGATTGAAGCGCAACGTAAGCGAGAGGCGATGATCGATGCCAGGACGCATCTCGTGCGTTGCTGCTGCACATATCATTTTACTCTTTCTTTATTAATAATCGGAGGAGGAGGAGGAGCAGCAGCAGCAGCTGACGCCAAGAAAAGAAAAAGATCATTGAGCTGATAAGATGAAGAATTGCGATTCACGACACGACAAAGGAAGAGATCACACGTGTGTGGAAGGGAAGGGTCGAAGGTTGCTCTGAATTGAAGAAAGAAGATGTTGTGTGTGTTACAATTAACCACCAGCACAGCAGAGCAGGAGGAGCAACAAAAAGCAAGCAATGCACTAATAAATAAATGGTAGTTGAAGTTTCTTTTTTAAATATATATAATATTATATTATAAAAAGAATGGTGGTTATCATACATCCACAGAACCGGACGCAAAGAATAATCAAGTCTGCGGGATGATGTGGCATTCAGCCGAGGTGGTGACGGAATAAGCAGCAGTCGAGGCAGATGGCCTGCTGACGAGGCAGACAGGTGAAGCAGCTGGGTTGCTGGCGTGGCATGAAGTCGGCGTGATTAGATGGGCACACGTGCTGTCAGCGGTGCACGCTCTGCAGGTTGTATGCGCTTTGCCCGGCAGATCTGTGCCCGCCATGCTGGCGGTTGCGAACGTGGCTGCAGCCGACGCCGTTGTGGGCGGCGACGCCGCCAATCGGTCTCCGGTCCGCCGCCTGCGCAGAAAATCGAGGCAATCGAAGTTCACCTGCGCGGCAGTTCTTCTCACGGCAACCGGCTGACAGCGCTCCTGCTGCTCTCCCATCGCCTCCTCCCTCGCCAGCATGAAGCTAGACAACGGCCTCTGCCTGTCTTCCGCTTGATCGTCGCCGTAGACTCGCGGCGATCGGACGGTTATCCACCCAGCTGGTCCTCCGCGCGGCGTCGCCGGGGGCGTCGCTATTTTCCCTTCGTCCAGAGCGTTTAGCCTCGGCAGCAGATTCTGTACAACTCTCCCGCCCTGATTCTCCATCCTTTGGAATTGCAACACCGGCACAGAACTAGCATTTGCAGACTGTGAATCCCACTCGCCCATAGTATCCGCGCCGACATCCAGGACACTTGTAGGCGAGGACGGCACCTTGAGCCGATCACAATTTACACAATACCCAACATCACCACCACCACCCATCCTTGCCTTCTTCTGCACAAACGGATGCTTCAGAAGCTCTGAGCTCGTCCACCTCTGCTTAGGATTTTTCTGCAAACACTTGCTCAGAAAGTCTTTGCCCTCTGCAGACAAGCAATCCGGCAATGGGGGCAACTCCTCCTTGCCCCCGATTTGCATCAGAGCAGCAAAAAGATTGAGTCCTTTGCTCCAAGGAGGCCGCCCAGTAGCCATCTCCACAATGGTGCAACCCAATGACCATATATCAGACGGAAGCCCTTGCTCCACTTGCATTATCACCTCCGGTGCCATCCACAAAGGGGTTCCCTTCACTCCAATGCTCTTCTGATCCAACCTCTTGGCCGATCCCAAATCCGCAATCTTCACACCAGACGATCCAATCAGTATGTTCTTGCCCTTTATGTCACAGTGCACAAGCCCTTGGCTGTGCAAATAATCCAGACCCTCAAGAATGCCTCTTGCGTAGAGCCTTACGAGGGCCTCATCAAGTGGGCCTCCAAATTTTTTCATCAGATCGGCCAGGCTCCCCCCTGCCATGTACTCCATAAACAAGTTCCGCATTTGGACCCCGTTCTCAAGGGTGTGATCACCCCCGAAGCATCTGATGATGTGGGGTGAATCAAAGCTTTGGAGGAACTTCAATTCATTCTCAATGGCTAAAATCTCCGCACCTGTTCTGTCGGAGCAATCTATGGATTTAACGGCAAAGAGCTCGCCGTTGTCCATGTTAATTGCCAAACTAACCTTGCCAAAGGATCCGGCACCGATGAGACTACCACGGACCCATCGTCGGACAGCACTGTGAGAGGCCATAGAGGCGCGGAAACAAGCAAAGCAAAGATGACGGAGAGCAGGTAGAAGGTCCCTCGCTGCAATGAAGCAAGGGGAGGAAGAGAGAAAGGGCCAGTGATCATGACGAGGAAAAGCACAGAGATGGGGGAACCAAGGCTAAGAAGAAGAAAGAGAGGGCAAAAAAAGAAGACGAAGAGGTAGTACGCTCTATAGGAAGGTGAAAATAGGCGGAGCATGCCAGATTATAAAGGAAACCAGGCGGCAGGTTAGGAGCCCGACGAGGTTGGCCAATTTGGCCTTTTGTCCTGCTCCAAGCCCAACGAGGTTTTGGCCATTGTGCCCGGCGTGTTTTGTCCCGTACCCACGGCGAAACCGCCTCGGCCCCACGAAAACCGCCGTGCGGTTCCTGTTCGAAACGCCCCGGCAAAATCGCGGTTTACGGGCTACTCTATTTAACTAACTGCGCGAGTTTTGCCACCCTCGCCGCCGCCCGCTGGATCAAACGGCGGCGACTCCTCCTCCTCCGCTTCTACACCAAAACATAATCCCCGCCTCGATTCATTCCTTGCTTACCACCATGGTTTGGCGCACGGTTGCTCCACCGTTTGCGTGGGATTTCCTCGGGAAACCAACTCGGTTTTCGCAAGAGTTGGTTGGGTGTAACTTCTGGCACTTTGCAAGTTGGCCTCGTTTTCTTTTCCTACCGTCCTTTATTTTGGGTCCTTTTATATATATATATATTTATTTTTCAGCAACTACCCATTCCCAACGTGAACGGTGGTGACCTCTCTTTTTTCTTGCCACTCTCACGTCCACCTTCCCTCGTGCACCCTCCTCCGCCTTCATACTCATCCTCAAAACTTTCGCTTATTACTTAACTTTCGTTTCCTAGCCATAAAAAATCCGTAAAGGAATCCCTTTACCGTCTCGGGTCATCATGCGTATGGGCGTGGAATCTCCTACATAGAATGCAACGAACCCACATTTCCACACTACGCTTGCTTACTCTACATACCCCTAAATGCCATGGGTAAAGCTATGGATGAACATGTTATTACTTCCCCGGCCCAACAAGCCCAACGACAAGGACATGGACATGCTCTATAGCTTACAAAACTAACCACCATCAACATTGCTCCTCAATGCACATTTTATGTGAGCTAAACGATTTATGAACAATCTCCCCACCCCACCCCCTCCCAAAAAAAAATCCAAAAAGAAAAATATAAAAGGTTACTTTGCTTTGTATACACGTATTTGTTTCCTCCCCTGAAGGAAATCTTTCATCCAATAACGCTTCCCAAGATCACTCCACACTTGCCAAGTTCACTATTAAACCCCATTATTTTTATTAAGCAAGGCTGTCTTATTTCAATTTCACATATATCCAAGCACTCCAGTGTTAGGGACACCACTTCCAAACAATATTTAAGCTCATTTTCCCAAGGTTCAGCTTCCATTTGGTATGTTGTGCTCCTTGTCCAAACATGTGGTGTCTTTAGACACCCCCAAGTATGTAACTCAAAGCATGATCACATGCTCAATGCATATGAATATGGTAATTAGCATAACTTACATCATTACTCTTGTTGTGTTCAATGTTTGACACTAAGTTAACCTTTTTTGGCAACAATCACATCTTGTCAAGGTTTGATGAGGACAAAGTTGAAGTCCTACACATTCCACAAGATAGGCATAGCACACCTTGTTTGTTCTTTGAATATATATATATATATATATATAGCTTTCTAACACAACAAATATTGTCAACCAATACAAGTTCCAACCATGCTACTTTGTTTGAAAATTCTCAACTCAAAACTAAACTCCAAAAAACTATTCAACACCAACATTCCATTCTACACTTCTTGTCTACTCGAAGTGCACTTTTACTCATTCTTTAATCGAGCCCTCCACTTTAGGCCCTTAAAATTACCAATATGCATTCTTAATAAAAAGAAATAAAGTTCAATCTCAAGATGAAATAATATTGAACTATATGAAAAGTACCATTCACAAAAATATTTTAACTAAGATGTATCATAGGAAGTTCATAGCAAACTAACTTGAAAAGGTATTCATATGTACACTCCAAAGTTACAACAAACTTAATCATTTTTTAATTTCAAAGTCAAAGATGACTTTGCTTTGCACAAAAATACATCCATGCAAAAAATGAATGTTTCTCAAACCACCCCTTGCTCTCCACATAATGCAAACATGCACACACTATGGAGAGCAAGGTGAGAGAGAGAGAGAGAGAGAGAGAGAGAGATGCTAGAAAATAAATGATAAAGGGTCAAAATGAGGGGGGTATGCATCTTAGAGATGAAAGGTTGCTAAGACTATGAGAAATCACACCAGTAAATGTTACAAAGCATTGTATACCAACAAAAGGTGTTATCTAGGCATTGTAGATTCCCACGAAGGCGGCACCTACTTTAAGTGTGCATGTGATGTGCACAAAAGTCTTCAATCAACATTGAATGAGCCTCAAATCAACACGAATCAAGGGGGGTGATTAGGGCATGCTTAGGTGAGGATTAAGCTAAGCCATGGATTAATGATGATGTACCAACAAAAGGTGTTATCTAGGCATTGCAGATTCCCACGAAGGCGGCACCTACTTTAAGTGTGCATGTGATGTGCACAAAAGTCTTCAATCAACATTGAATGAGCCTCAAATCAACATGAATCAAGGGGGGTGATTAGGGCATGCTTAGGTGAGGATTAAGCTAAGCCATGGGTGAATGATGATGTACCTCAATCTATTTAGAGCCCCCCCATCTATTGGAAATCATGTGTTCTGGATCAACTCTCTCGTATTGTGATTATCTTGTTATCATTGCTAATTAGTCTTCTTTACTTAGATGATGCCAAAATATGGAGCCTAATCCATTATTATCTATCCAAATCACTCCCAACTTGCAAGTTTCAAGTTGGTATCAGATTGTACCACCATCCCTTAGCCATCTATGCACCTTAATCACTCCCAACTTGCAAGTTTCAAGTTGGTATCAAAGCCTACCACCATCCCTTAGCCATCTATGCACCCTAATCACTCCCAACTTGCAAGTTTCAAGTTGGTATCAAAGCCTACCACCATCCCTTAGCCATGTATGCACTCTAGGATACCCAATCAATAAATGCTTAATTATCCTTAATCACTTTGCTAATCTAATTTTTCATCTTCCATCCATTAACTTTGTTAATCTAGTTTTTTTCCTCTTAGACCCCATTCACTCAAGTCAGCTCAAATCAAGTGGTTGGAGGGCCATTAATCCTTAATCACTTTGCTAATCTAGTTTTTTTTCCTCTTCTACCCATTCACTTAAATAAGCTCAAATCAAATGGTGGGAGGGCTTTGGGCAAACCACAAGAATAAGCATCCAAAGAAATTAAAGCACATTCTAGAACTGATTTTTAGAATTCAACATAGACTAAAAATGAGCTCAGGAACTAGTATAAATTATGTATTTTAGTGCAATTAAAGCCATGAGAATGTTTAGATATCATTGATCCATGCTCATCTCAAATCTTATAGCTTTATTTGCTCTATAACCCACTCAAATCATCAATTTACTCTCTATTTTCATAACATAAAATTGCCTATAAACAAAGAGTAATTAACGATTAACTAAAGTGTCAATCATTAAGGGTTCAAATATCTAATTAGAATGTAGCTATTTCTCTCTTTTTTTATGATATTAGCACTTCAACATCATTTGGGAATTACTAATCCAAAATAGGGTACTTTTTGCATTTTTTTGCTTAAAAGGGGATTAGCGCATAATTAGTGGACTTTGGGCTTGCATTGGATATTTATACTCATTGATTGTACAAGGGTAGGCACTGGCCTTGACATCATTCAAGTACTAAGACCCCCCTTCATTTGCATAATAATGGCCACATGATTAATAATAGAGAAGTTCATAAGTGAGGGTAGCCCACTGGCCTTGACATCATTCAAATACTAAGACCCCTCTTCATTTGCATAATAATGGCCACATGATTGACAATAGAGAAGTTCACAGGTGAGGGCTTCCACACATGGCAAGTAAAAATCAAGAATCTACTATGATTTGATATTATGGTTGCTTATTTCTCATGACAGCTTTGGGATTGATTGATGTTATTTCAATTGATTGTTTAACTAACATGGATTATGCCTATGAGTATAGGTAGTGAGATGTACAAGGGTACCGATTGGGATGTCACACTATGCAAACTGGTTGAGGTGTCGCACGGATGGTGAACTGAGCGATGGTGTGAAGACAAAGATCATGTGTTAATCGTGATATTTTTTTATTAGCATTTAATTGATCATTTGTAGCCTACCATGTGGCTAGAGTTTATGTGCATATGAGCATAAGATTATTTAATATGTGTGTGCATAAGAGGTGTATGCATAGGCCTATTTGTATTCACTATCTATTAGGAAATGGTTTTATCACGTGTAAACGAGAAACTTAGGATAAGGTTATTTATATGTAAAGAAAAAGCCCAAAAGTGGAATAGGTGTTATTTATGGCTCTATTATGGGCTAAAATTATGATTTTAAATACCACGTGTGGGAGAAGGCTCCTCACACATTGGGGAAGGAGATTCTACCCAATGCTTTTGTTCTTGGTGTTGTTGTGTGAATTTTCTTCTTCTTAAGTTATGTTGTGGTGTGCTAATTTAGGTGTGCATCTCGTTTATTTTAATTGCAAGCTTACATAATTACTTGGAGAAAAGATCTTGTTTCAATGGTATCAGAGCATTGGCCAAGTACAACAAGAAAGGGTGATTGGGATTTTGCAAAAACAAGGTAAGCCTTTCTTTTTGTCCATTGTTTTTTGTTAATTTAATGTACACAAATCGGTAATTGTTTGAGAAAAGGCTAAAAGCATGCAAAAGCCTACAAAACCCAACCCAAAAGGGTATAACCAATTTTCAAACCTTGTGGATAAAAGAGAGCATCTTATTTGTTCCATTGAGCAAAGAAAAGAAAAGGAAATTTAAAAGAACCTTTGGGTAAACATTAAAAAAATTAACAAAAAATCTAAAGCTTATGGCTTCTCCAAAATGGGCCAACCCTTTAGTAGAACGATGTTTGTTTTTCGGAAAACAAAAAGGCAAATTGAGTTTGCTTTTTTCCATCTCCTTCAGTTGATTTCACCGAGGCTTAAATTATCAAGCCTATAAGTTTTTTTTAAAAAGGGTTTAAGCTTTAACTGATCTTATGCTAAAAAAACATAAGTTAATTTCAGATACTAGTACTCAACGTGTGCTTTGCTGTGGTATGTAAAAGACATTAAGAAACAAAACATAGGAATGAAAGCCAAAATTCAAAGGGTTGAATCGAAGGGGATTTTTCCTTTTATTTTTTAGAAACCTAGGATTTTTTTTCTCTCCTCTCCTTGTGCCTTGGTTGTCCATGGTTAATATATAATAGATTATTATTATAGGGGTTGCAACAAGCGGCAGGAAAAAAAACCTTCTAGTCAAGCCTTAACAATGTGTGTTCTTCACCACTCGTTCGGTGCACAAACTATTACGGGCACAACTTCTATTTTTTTTTTCTTATTGGGCGTCTTTGTTTCTGCATTAAGAGGTTCGAATTATCTTGTGGGTTTCCACCACTGGACGTAATTTAAAAAAAGAACTTTATAAAGTCTTAAATAGAGGCTCAACACTTTGGCTTAAAAAGTTTTAGTTTAGGATTTAAAAAGGCTTTACTAAAAGCCTTAAAATAAAAGACTTACAAGGCTTTACAAAAAACCTTTTGCAAAGGCTAAAAGCCTTAACACTTTTTATACACACCTTTATAAATATCAATACAATCCTGGTATTTACATTTATTGTCTGTTTCTATCTCTATACAACTTTAGGAGGCTTATATCTGTGAAAATATCTATTTAAATTACCTTATGTCAAAACCCCATGGGAAACATAAGTTAATTTTAATGAAATGTGAGACCACTCTTTAAATTACCTTATGTTAAAACCCCATGGGAAACATAAGTTAATTTTAATGAAATGTGAGACCACTCTTTAAATTGAGGTTTTTACTTATTCATTAGAGTAGCATCTAGATGTCTTAAATCTTAAAATTTTCTTATCTAAGACCCTTCGGACAAGCTTAAAGGTGGATACCCTACAATTAATTATTGTTGACTTTTCACGTGATCCTATCCTCTAATGGTACTTTCTAATAAAATTTTGTGGCCATTATTCGGGACCTCGTTTTGAGATTTGACACTGATATAGCTTAAGTATTATAATGATGACCTTTTATTTATTGAAGCCTTAAGGTAGAATAGAATCTAAAGTATGGATTCTGATCAAAAGTTGAAAGTATTTTGAAAACTTTTACCATATTTAGAATTAGGTTAGTTGATTAACTAGCAACAAATTACACTCATTAGTTAAGTTTAGCTAAATTTTATAGACTTCAAGTTCATAATTTTGATAGCAAGAAGAACATCAATTTAAATTTTGCTTTAATCTTCATCTATGTTATCTCCAAAAGAACTTATCCAAAAAGCTCTTCAATAAGCTTCTAGTTGAGATAAAAAATAGATGTAAGAGACCACGCCAATAGTGAAACTCAATATTGGTTCTTGATCCTAAAAAATTGAAAGTTTTTAATTGCTAGAAATCTTTTGGTTGAAGCACTATGACTCAGACATCTCCTCTCATGATCCTTATCCACCCTCAGAACTTCTACGACTTATGTTGGAATGTATCCGACTGGCTTGTTGATTAGAATGAAATACCAATTTATTCCAGATGCTACTACGAATCTTTAATAATAGATCAGTTGAAAATCTAGACATCAGATCATGAAGAGTGATTTGTCATAATACCTACCAATAATACCAGAGTTTTCACTCCTAATATCCATTTTTGTCGAATCATGGAGCAATAGGATATCCTTCGGGGGTACATCATAGAAGATGATCCAACAATGGATTGATGAAGAATTTCTTACTCGTTTCAACTACCTTAAATCTAAGCTACCACTTGAAAAATTATTTGTATATCAAAACATACTCGTATTGTTAGAAACCTATAAAATTTGCTATTCTTAACATTACTATCAATTTAAATTTTCATTTTGTAGCAAACAACTCATGAATTTAAGTTAAGACTCTCCTGCTTCAATATCAATAATTAGTTTTAATTTTATTTTATGATGCTAAGTTTTATTTGAATAGTTGTTATTCAAATCCATTGCAATTACAACTTTAAAATTGAATGTGGATGTTATTTTTCTCTCTTTCATAAATATTTAATTTTAAGAAAAGCTTATACATCATATTAATAGAGAGTATGTAGATTCATGATGATTAATAAATATGCTTTTGGAGTATCAAATTATTTTCCAAGAATATTCCAATGACGTGATAACACAAATGAGATATATATATTCTGACACTTTTCTCATTATAAATATTTGTTCTTTTTAAAGTTTCAACTATGGAAGATTTACCATAACATCCTCAAGATTAAATCGACTCTCTTACTTAGCACATTCTTATATAAAGAGCGAGAACCTCTAGAGGAATTTGAGAAGAAAGTTTTAAAATGATTGTTGAGCACAAGCAATAAGAATCAAACAAAAAAAGTTTACAAATTTAAGAAAACAGACACACTATCAATAAAGAGTCCAAGAAATGTGTCACTACATGTTATAGATGTCATCAAGAATGACATTTATGCTAGAGGCTATTTGTCGACGAAAAAGAAGAACAAGCTCTTTCTTGGCAAACATCTCAAGCAAGAGGGTATCATCACCAATACACTATCAAATGATGGAGATTTAAAATTTTTAAAGTTACTAGATTTAAATACAAATAGATCTTACTAACCATCACTTTGTTTATGAGTAGTTTAAGCTAACAATGTTTTTAAAAAAATATTCAACTAAATCTCTTAGCATAGTTTAGCATCACAAAATTGATGACCAACCATAATAATTTCTCAACTTATTAAAAGTTGTCAATTTCATTTGTCTTTGAGATAAAGAAAATTTGTGTCGAAATTCAAGTTTCGGGGGGAACTAGCCACTCCATCTCAAACTTCTGTTCTAAACGAGTGACATGTGTAGTCAATTTGGTGGTATGGGACATCAAATTGATTTCATTTAGATAAACCAAACACATTTATGTCTTCTATCTTGTACCATCTTATGTGTGTATATGGAATGTGCCTCTGTGGTATGGGACACTTAGAATTGTTTCACATATATTCATTTGATTGGATTGTTGTATATTTGCATTAAGTGTTGATGACCAAATATGAAGCCATCCTCTTATGGATTTACGTGACTAAGGACAGTTACAATCCAAGCAAGAGGAAATGTTATGAAAACCACTCTTGTGGTATTGGAAATTACATTTCTTTATTTTATATCGAGGACACGTGTGTGTGTGCCATGCCGATGGGTATGTGATTTGATATTATGGGTGCCTATTTCTCATGATAGTGTTGGGATTGATTTACATAATTTTAATTGATTATCTAGCTAACATGGATTATGTCTATAAGTATAGGTGATGAGATGAGGTTACCGGATTCAGGTGTCGCATTGTGCGAGTGAACCGATTGAGGTGTCATACACAGATGGTGGACTAAGCAATGGTGTGAAGATGAAGATCATGTGTTAATCATTATATTTTTGTATTTGCATTTAATTGATCATTTGTATCCTACCATGTGGCTAGACTTTATTTGCATATGAGCACAAGATTATTTAATGTGTGTGTGTGTGTGTGTGTACATGTATTTGTTATTGGGAAATGGTTTTATCATGTGTAAACCTTAGAAACTTGGTGTAGGGTTACAAGTAGAGGTGAGAGGCATGCCCTAATTACACTCTTTTAAAAGAGAGTTTTTGGGTCTTAACTTCCTTCTTAGGAAGTCTTCTCCTTTTCCTTCTCTTCAGTCATCAAGTTTGCTTTGGCTTGGAGTCGATGCCAATAGCCATTTTCTATATGTCATATCTTACCACAATGGTGACACTTCATCTTGGTCTTACTTCTCACTTGTGGTCCTAATCCTTGTCCTTTGTGTAAGAATTCTTATTCTCTCATTTGTTTTGATCCTTTGGTGAAACAAGATCTTTTCTCCAAGTAATTACGTGAGCTTACAATTGAAATAAACAAGGGATGTGCACCTAAATTTAAACACCATATCATAACTTAAGAAGAAGAAAATCCTCAAGAACAAAAAAAGCAAAAGCATTGGGTGTGATCCCCTCAGGACGTGTGTGGCTCCTTCTCCCACATGCGATATTTAAAATCATATTCATGATTTGAGCCCATAGAGTCATAAATAACGCCTATTCTACTGTTACATCACCGTAACACCACTACGAGTGTTACCACAAGAGGGACGGCCTTTGGCCTCACCACCCAGCCATATAGGAAGAATGAGGATTACCCCTCATCCCCCAGGCTATTAGTGTTTGGCCTGCCGTCCACACTAGCCTGGCCGCCCATGACTCCGCATGGGCATCCTCTCCCACTGAACCCTGGATGGCCACGTCCTTGGCGCTCCGGCTCAGGCGTTGACGCTAAAGCCCCGTCTGGGCATCCGGTCTGCCGTCGTCGATCACAGGCGTTACAGCCTACATGACATTACCCCCCCTTAAGAAGAGTTTTTGTCCTCGAAAACAAATTGGAGAAACCTCTTGGAAATTGCACTACGGCGTTCCCAGGTAGCTACCTCCTCATCCCTATCTGTCCATTTAACAAGTACCTCCTGGTACACTTTATGTCAGGTTTTTCTGTCACGATACTCTAGAATCTTTTCAGGTTCATGTGGTATCTTTGGTGGCTCTATCAAGTCCACCAAAATCTCTGGAGAAACTGCGTTCTCTAACCCGTGAACTGATTTCTTCAGTTTACTAACATGGAAGACAGGATGGACTTGAGAACTCTCCGGTAACTCAAGTTTATATGCTACGTCCCCCAATCTTCTTAAGGATTTTAAAAGGACCACAATATCTTGGAGAAAGTTTATCACACTTTCCCGTTTTCATGGTTTCTGACTGCGCAGGAACCTTGAGGAATACAAAGTCACCTTCTGCAAAGGTCACCTTTCTACGTCCTTTATCCGCATAAGTTTTAGCGCGATCTTGAGCGCTACGAATGCTCTCACGTGCGGCTCTGAGCATATCATTCATATCTTCAAGGAAATCCTTGTTGACAGATTGAATCTTCTCCTTTTCTAAGCCTACAGCCATCGGAGATCTCGACTGGAATCCATACATTAACATGAATGGTGTAAATCCAGTCTCGCTAAGTGTTTGGAGCTGTTATAGGCAAACTCCAATAAGGGCAAGTATTCTTCCCAATTAGATTGCTTCTTACTAACATAAGAACGCAACATATCCTCTAGAATTTGGTTAACTCTTTCAGTTTGGCCATCAGACTCCGGATGATCTGCCGTACTCATACTCAGAGTAGTATCCAACTTTTTGAAGACTTCCCTCCAAAAATGACTGTTGAACTTTCTATCTCTATCCGACACTATATCTGTGGGCAGGCCATATAGCTTGTAGAGATGTTCAATAAAGAGTTTTGCCAACTCTGGCATTTTAACAGTTTTCTTCGTGGCGATAAACTTTGCCATTTTAGTTAACCTGTCCACTACCACCCACACCGAGTCATTCCCTCGACTCGTCTTGGGTAAACCGGTAATGAAATCCATGGAAATGCTTTCCCATTTCCCTTGAGGAATCTCCAGCGGATGGAGTAGTCCTCCAACCTTAAGACGTTCATGTTTATTGACCTGGCACTTACTGCATTTTAGCACATAAGTCTAGACGTCCTTAAACAAACTAGGCCAATAAAACTGTCTTTTTACTAGTGCATAGGTCCTCTGAATCCCGGATGACCCGCACTTGGACTATCATGACTTTCTTTAAGAATTTGGGCCTGAAAGTCACCAATAGTTGGTACACATGCTCTACCCTTGTAGAGTAAGTACTCGTCGTCAATGGAGTAATTAGCATATTTCTCCCCCCGACGAAGTTTATCACTTCCCTTTGAAACCGTGGTAGTCAAAGGTGATGAAGGGCCTATGTCAGAGCTCTCTGGCTTCCAGCTATACCCGGAAGACACGACTAGTCTCTCCGGAGGACTAACTCTCGCTTCCCTTCTCGTTGCACCTTCGGCCAGTCTCTCCGGACTAGCAATACGTGCCAACGAGGGAGGTGGTTGCGTCTGTGAAGAAGTGCGTACACGTACAGCGCGCCAGACCTCTGTAAAAGATGGATCGTGCTCACATAAACTAGGTAGTGACTCCAAGAAATCATTCTTGAAGATTGTGAAACTAAGTTCTTTAATCTGTGGCATGCGACTAAGTGCATCTGCCACCACGTTATACTTACCTTTCTGGTAACGTATCTGAAGGTCAAACTCCTGTAGAATTTCCACCCACCGAGCTTTTCTACCCTTCAGTTCATTTTGACTTGAAAGTCATTTCAGACTTTCATGGTCCGTCCGGACCTCAAAAGTAGCACCATATAAATAGTGTCTCCACTTTTTCAGTGGCATAAACTATCGCTAGTAACTCTCGCTCATAAGCCGAGTAGTTACGCTGCGCACGATCTAACTTTTTACTCTCAAATGCAATTGGGCGTCCCCTTTGCATAAGTACGGCCCCAATGGCCTCATTACTAGCATCTATTTCCAAGATAAATGGCTCATTTGGATCGATAATAATCAAAACAGGTGCATTTGCTACGGTCACCTTGAGCTTATCAAAGCTGTTCTGTTGGGCTTCCCCCAACTAATGTTTTTAGTTTTTGACTGTAAACTGGTCAGTCAACGGGACTGCGATCTTCGTGTAGTCCTTCACATACTATCGGTAGAACCTCGACATGCCAAGAAAAAGCTGCAGTTCCTCGAGATTCTTCGGCGCTGGCCATTTAAGAATAGCCTCTACTTTTTCTGGCTCCATCCGCGTACCATCGGCGGATATAATATGGCCAAGGTAGTGAATTTCTGTTTCAAAAAATTCATATTTGCTCTTCTTTGCAAATAGTTTGTGCTCTCGCAACAACTCGAACACTAGATGCAAATGCTCTATGTGTTCTTTCTGTGTCTTACTCTACACAAGAATATCATCTAGGAAAACTACTACGAATTTTCCCAGATATGGACGTAAAATGCTATCCATCAGTGTCATAAACGTCGCTGGAGCATTGGTTAGCCCAAATGGCATAACCAAAAACTCAAAATGCCTGAAACGGGTCCTAAATGCTGTCTTCGCAACATCTTCTGCTTTAATTCTAACCTGATGATACCCTGATCTCAGGTCTACTTTTGTAAAGTATCTCGATCCATAGAGTTGATCAAACAACTCATCCATGCGTGGCATCGGATACTTGTTTTTAATCATTATCTGATTAAGAGCCCTATAGTCTATGCACATCCGCATAGATCCGTCTTTCTTCTACCAGAAGAATAAGCGATGCCCACGGACTTGAACTAGGCTGAATGAAGCCTTTGTTCAAATATTCCGTCAATTGTTTTTCCACCTCCTGTTCCTCAGAGTGGCTTAATCTATAAGCAGGTTTGCTTATAGGTTTTGATCGTGGCATAACTTCGATGGTCTATTTCTCTAGATGGTGGTAAACCATCTGGCAATTCATCAGGAAAAACATCCTGAAATTCCTCTAATAAATTCGTTAAAGTATCTACGTACTTTTTCTTTAATGTCTCTTTCACCTTGGATTTTTTCTTGTTTAAATCGCATGCATGCCAAACAGGGTTTTCAAACATCCTGAAATTCCTCTAATAAATTCGTTAAAGTATCTACGTACTTTTTCTTTAATGTCTCTTTCACCTTGGATTTTTTCTTATTTGAATTGCATGCATGCCAAACAGGGTTTTCAAACAGTGGGTCTCGTCCAAGGCTATTTTGTTTTCCTTGTTTGTCTACGCAAACATCATTTACAGTTTCATCCACGGAAATAGAATTTAAAAGAGGGTAACAAGCATATACCTCTGCTATCTGGTCTCTGTGGAGACCACTGTACATAGCTCCATGGAGGAAATAAGTGGTGTGGCGGCGGGGACAGTACGATCGCCTTACAGGGTAATGACTCTACCTCCGTGCTCAAAACGTAGCGTATTATGTAAGTAATTCCGAGCTACCAAGCCATATAGCCACTCCCTGCCTAGATATACATCTGCTCTAGCTAAGTGCATGACCTGAAAGTCAAGCGGAGCCTCGTAGTCCTGCATAGATAATGGGACCCCCAATACTACGATGTTTCATACCGTTTTGTCATACCCGTTGGCTAGGCCAACAGTATACTCATGATCGCTGCGGGTCTCAGTCAACCCCAACTTCTTGACTAACGAGTAGTTCAAGAAGTTGTGGCTAGCTCCATCATTGATAAAAACTGACTCTACGGCCACCTATGGTGCCATACATGCGCACCATGTCATGCGAACCTACAGTAGGCTGCCACATCGCTGGTGTCACTGAACAGCGTGATGCTCATCACAATGACACACTGTCACCTCTCTGAACTCTGCGAAACTGAGAGGGAGTTTCTGCACTGTATGCAACTGCCTAGAGGATTTACCATCTTTTTTGGGCTTGTTGCCACACTCGTGTTGGCTTTAGGCTTTGGACACTCAGCCTTCATGTGCCCTACATCATTGCAATTAAAGCAGCGATTTTCCTTTCGCGCTTTAATATACTGCTCTTTCTTTTGGATTTCGCTGTCTCTTTTCTTCTTGGATGGTCGCGATTTTTTAGACCAATGACCACCCTATCCTTCCTGGTCCATCCTATCCCCCTGCTTATCACTGCGGAACCCTTTTCTTTTAAGTCCTGACCTCCTCTTCTCACTACCCTCTCGAACCACCACGCACACTACGACGCTTGATGTCATCAAATATCTGCGCATACTTAATTTCCTCCGCTAAGTCTTTAGGCTGTAAGGACTCTACGTACTCAAGGTAATCATCTTTGAGGCCTCTTTTAAAGCCTCGCAATGTCTAAAATGCATCGATCCCCTTTAGCTTGAGTACTATCTCCCTATAGTCTGAGATGTACTGAGTTAGGGATTTGTTCTCCATCGAGCACTTGTCCCATAACTCCCAACTTCTCTCCGCCTCATTGACACGCAAAAACTCTTTTCGAAACATTGTTTCAAACTCCGTCCAAGTGGCAGGACAAGTTGTCAAACTCATCCACCACTTGTACGCTTTGCCGGCCTCTACGGGCTGTATCCGGCTAGGCTGTTGTCGCAACGCGTGCAAATCTGACCACTTCGCTAGAAACATGTTGACCGAGACCTTGTTTCTCTCCTTCTCCTCGCCCACCAAAACTAGGCGGCTTTAAGTCTTTTAATAACGACGAAGCTATCTCTACGGACGGCCCCGCAGGCGGATCGGCCTGTACTCGTGCAACCACCACTGGCGAGGCTACGCTCACCCGTGCCGCAGGAGCTCGTCTATCACGAGGAGTCGACGTACTAGCCGAGGCGGCTCTATCAGTGCATCTAACCTTGTGGAGATGCTGCTCTGTAGCATCGTGACTAAGTCAGCCTAGACTTTACCCATATTGTTCAGTTTTGCATTAAGATATTTAAAAATTCCACTAGAGAGCTCCGTCTCTGTCAGGACGTCGGCAGGGTCTAATAGGTCATAATCATCATCGTCATATTCCAAGAGGTCCTCCTCGGTCCCCTCGGCGACGTCGGTGTTCATGTCATCTGGCTCATCGGCCAGAAAGGGATCATCTGCTATTGCGGTCGCTGCGGGCTCGCTGGGTCCTAAGGCGGGGTCAACAGACTAGGAGGGCGCTACGGATCACGCGTGATCGACAAGCGCACTCCGGACCGGACAACGGTTGGGCGTATACGGCCTGACAATTCGGTCGGGGTCAAACCCGCGACCGAGGACAAGAGACCTGAAAACCCTAGAGAAGTAGAAGGCGGTGGGACACACGGTGGGGACACACTACGCCTAGCAGACATATTTAATTCTTGCACAAAGAAAAATGCGAGAACTCGAAAATTACAAAAACGCTAATAAAATAAGCAGTGGTGGAGAGAGAATAGTCACCCCCCTTACGGTCGCTTGCGACTGTCTCGTCGACTGTCGATTTGTGTTGCGCTGTGAGCCTCTACAAGCGTCGCTACTCCGGGATGCTCCGATCCAAGAGAAAAGTGCCTGCAACTCATAACAAAAATTAATTTCCTCGAGAAGCTGTGCCTGAAACACCCTGGATTATCCCTCGTCAACTGCCGGGATTATCCCTCCACTACTGGGAGAGAGGTGTTCGTTTGATTTTTTATTTTATTTTTTTAAAAAATAAAATAGAATAAAAATTAAAAATTAAAAATATTTAAAAATTTTGGCTGGCCGCCGCCGCCGGGCTGTGTTGGCTTTGGTGGCTGCCTGTGGGTTGGCCGTTGGTAGCGCCGGGCAAGCTGCCCCAGCCGCTGGGCCGGCCGCCGGTTGTGGTGGCTGCGTGGCCTAGCTGGCCGCCGCTGCATGGCTGCGCCTGGCCGCCTGGGCTTATCTTCGCCCCCCACTCTTCACATCGACTTCAAATCTAACATCTCTACACCAGATGGGCTGGTCTTCGCACCCCCCACACAGTAGACATCAAAGACAGTAATTCTGTTTCTTCTTTTCGTGTGGCTGGTCGTCTGGTCGTGGTTGGCCGGCCGCCTGTAGGCTGGCCGCGGCAGCATCAGGCAGCCGCTGTATGATAATAGGTATTCATCACTTAAGGGAGAGTGTTAGAAAATAAGTAATGAAGGGTACTTGGAAATGAGGGAGAGTATATACCTTAGAGATGAAGGGTTGCTAAGATTATGAAAAATCACACTAGTAAGTGTTAGGAAGCATTATAAACCTTAAAAGGTGTTAACAAGGCATAGTAGATTCCCATGAAGAAGATGCCTACTTCAAGTGGGCATGTGATAAGCAAAAAAGTCTTCAATCAACCTTGAATGAGCCTCAAATCAAGGGGTGGTAGACCTAGAATCAAGGGAGATTATTAGAGCATGTTTATGTGAGTATTGAGCTAAGCAATAGGTTAATGATGATGTATCTCATCCTGTTTAAAGGCCCCCCATCTAATGGAAATTGTGTTTGTTGGATCAACTCTCTAACATTATCATTATCTTATCATTAGTGCTAATTACTCTTCTCTACTTAGATTATGTCATTATCTTATCTTCTCTACTTAGATTAGGCCATTATCTTATCATTAGTACTAATTACTCTTCTCTACTTAGATTATGCCAATATGTTGAGCCTAATTCATTACCACCCACTCTAATCACTCCCAACTTTCAAGTTTCAAGGGGGGAGAGAGAGAGAGAGAGAGAGAGAGAGAGAGAGATGGAGCTGCTTAATGTCGGCTTTATTGATCTAAAGAGACTAATCGACGGAGAGACTTGAACCCAGGTGGGTTCATGTCATCCCAAGGGCAATCCCACTAGCCATTTCTACCCCACGATGGGTGGTAGTAAGGTAGAGAGAGAGAGAGAGAGAGAGAGAGAGAGAGAGAGAGAGAGAGAGAGAGAGAGAGAGATTGCTGAGCCTAAGGGGACCATTCTTCTAAAAAACTTTACATTAGGCAATATAAATACACTAAATATTGTAATGTGATGCTCACCTTGCATCTTATCTTGCATGATCAGGATTAAGTCGAGTTCTAAAATAATCTCCAATTGATGTTTCAAGTTTTCTTCTTACATAAAATATTATCCTTTGTGCTAGTTTGTAAGGACATAATGCTTCATACTGTTGATAATCAAGGTCACAAATTTTCTAAAGACTTCTTGTCGATGTTCAAAGAACCCCTAAAAGACTTCTTGGCGATGTTCAAGACCCCATTTTTAAAGAATTGTGATGATAGGATGTGAAGTAGCACGCATAGAATTATGAGAAAATCACATCATTGGAAACGTTTTTGAGAGCTATAATCAATGTTGCCATATATATATAGGCAGTGATGTGTGTGAACACACTTAGGACCGCCGGGGTACTTTTTCCCTCTTTAGGAGGTTTTTTCCCCCCCGGCTTGTATATACGCCCATCACTCTAGGGCTAACTTATCTTTTGTACATTGACACAATCTAATACACTTTGTGTTGTGTGCATTCTTGCTTCTTCTTCTCCAAGCTTTGTGTGCTTTCCTGCAATCCTAATTCCAACAATTGTATCAAAGCAGGCATCGGCTCCCAGGGCTACGCCGCCAGCACCCTCCGACTCACGTTCTCTGATTGAGGTGAGTTTTCACGAGCGCTTGCAGGTCCCTATACTCTGCAAATAGCCCGTAAGGCTTGGCGTTCTCAGAATTTGCATCTGAGGTCGTTTCGGGCTCCGTTTTTACATTTCAAGGTCTGCACAGGTGTTTTCGTCATTTTCTGCAGAAATTTCGACAGTGCAGTTTTCTGCAAAACAGGCATACGTGTTCTATTGTGGACCGTGCTACATAGCACAAGTTGTCTTCTGTTCAGTCTTTGCTTCATTTTACAGGTAGCTTTTGCATCAGTTTCAGTCAGTGGCCATGGCTGATAACAGCAATGATGTATTTCGCATGTCTGCTGAAGACAAACTGGATGGAGACAGTAACTACCCACTTTGGGCATACATGATGCAGCATGTTTTGGTTGCAAAAGGAGTGTGGAACATTGTGCAGGGTACGGATGTACGTCCAGGTTCTGTGGATGTAGGATCTGTTGAGGATGTTGCAGGTTCTAGCAGCTCTACTGTTGCTGCTCTTTTACCCACTGCTGAACAAGCTCGTTGGGATGGTAAAGATGCGCAGGCTCATGCCTTGATTGCACTTTCTGTCAAACGTAACATCACCCCACATATTCGTTCAGCTAAAACAACAAAACAGGCTTGGGATATTCTAGCTGGTTTGTATGCAGGTCGTAACGAGGTAAAAATCGCTTACCTGCGTAAAGAGCTAGAATTGAAGATTATGCAAGAAGATGATGACATGAATGTTTTTCTTGCTGAGATTAAAGATCTCAAAGAACAGTTGATTTCTGCAGGTGAGATTATTCCTGATCATTCTCGTGCAGATTGTTCTTGATGCTCTACCTGAGACATATCAGACTTTTGCTTCCACGTGGAGACTTCTTAATGATGAGGACAGACCTGATGCTATCAAGTATGATACTTTAGTCAACAAGCTCTTGCAAGAAGCGCAGTCCAGGCAAAACAGGGCCAGGCAGCGTACAGTTGATCAAGCATTTATTGCTGCTCAGCAGCAGAGCAGAGAAGAAGTGGTAAGGCAACCCCTTCCATTGTTTCTTCTCCTATTAGTAGGTCTGCAACTTCTTCTCCTTCCACAGGTAGCAACAATAAGTCTGAGAAGGCTCTTGATAAAGGCAAGAAAAAGACCAGGTGCAACTATTGTAAGGCAAATGATCATGTCATTAAGAATTGCCCTAAGCTAAAGGCTAAAGAGGCAAAGAAGAAAGAGTCAAATGCAGCCACAATAGCGGATGCTTCTACAAATGCAGATTCTGCAAATGTTGTGCAGGATACAGAATGAGCGTTTAGCGTGTATTGCCAGTATGACCCATCTGTACATGATGCATGTTTGACAGTTTGTGTTGACTCTCATGTATGGTATTTTGACAGTGGTGCTACAAAGCACATTACCTCGCATCGTGATATGTTCACTTCTCTTGAGGCTGTCCCTAATGGGAATACTGTCACATGTGCCAATAATGCTTCTTACCCAGTGAAGGGCATTGGTAAAATTATGCTTGCTGCTGCAAATGGCAGCGCTTTCACACTTTCAGATGCTTTGTATGTGCCAGGGATAAAGAAGAATCTATTGTCTGTCTCTGCGCTTGCTAGACTTGGACTTGTAGTCAAATTTGTGGATGACAGATGTACTGTTCATGATTTGACTTCTGGTGATACAATTATTGTATCTGGCACCTTGTTTCATGGGCTGTATAGACTCAATTCTTATGACAAGTGTGTGGAAGATTCAGCAAATGCAGTTTCTGATGAAAAGGCAATTTCAGATGCAAAACTATGGCATGCTCGTTTTGGTCATCTGAACTTTGCTAGTTTGCTGCGTTTGCAGAAATTTGATATGGTTGCTTCATTGCCCCCTCTTGAGGCACCATTGAAACATGTTTGTGAAGGCTGTATTTTGGGCAAAATGCAGCGTTCTGCGTTTCCAAAGGATGGTTCTGTGCGGGCCACTCGCAAATTACAGCTTGTACATAGTGATGTATGTGGCCTATGCAAACTCCGTTATTTGGTAAACACTTGTACTTCGTGACTTTCATTGATGATTACTCAAGGCATGCATGGGTATATCCATTGAAGGCAAAGTCCGAAGTGTTTGTGCTTCAAACAGTTTATGCTTATGGTTGAAAATGTATCCAATTGTACTGTGGGCACCCTCCGTTCTGATGGGGGGGGGGGAGTACATGTCTAAAGAGTTTGATGCATTTTTGGCTAGTCGTGGGATAAAACACCAATGTACAGTGCCGTATACCCCTCAGCAAAATGGTGTTGCTCAGAGGAAAAACAGGTCACTTATGGAGATGGCACGATGTATGGTCAAGAGCCAAGCTTTGCCACATGCGTTTTGGCTTGAGGCTATCATGTATGCTGCATATGTACTCAACAGTGTCCCACTAAGGCCTTGCAGTCTATTACTCCATACGAAGCTTGGCATGGCAGGAAGCCTTCTATTGGTCACTTGCGTGTCTTTGGTTGCTTGGCCTATGCTTTAGTGCCTATGCAACAGCGCAGAAAATTGGATGATAAGACTGTCAAATGCATTTTTGTTGGTTACAGTGCTGAAAGCAAGGGTTACAGATTGTATCATCCGTAGTCAAAGCGTATCTTGATTAGTCGAGATGTTGTTTTTGTGGAAAATGCTGTGCAGCCCTTGTTATCATGTACCAAAGAGACAAGTGCGAGCTCACGGGATGTATTTGATACGTTGTTGCCTCTCTTTACAGGTGGGAATTCAAATGTAAGTCCTAATGAGGTAAATATTCAGCCTATGCAGATTTCAAACGACATCATAGATCAGCCTATTTCTGATGCAGATTTACAGGATGTAATTCATGAGGATAGGGCTGAAAATGAGCAGGCTAGAGGTATGCCTAAATGGCTGGTGCAAACCTTGCGTGATAGTAAGATTGATGCACCTATGACTAGTCGTACTCGTTTAGGTTTTCAGCATGCCTCTTATGCATCAGATTGTTATGCTTTGGCTGTGTCTAGTATGTGTGAAGAGGAAGAACCTCTTTCATTTGATGAGGCACAAAAATCAGAAAATTGGTTGGCTGCAATGCAAAGTGAATATGATGCTATAATGAAGAATGGTACATGGTCTTTGTGTGATTTGCCTATTGGTAAAAAGGCCATTGGATGTAAGTGGGTTTTTAAATTGAAACGAAAGCCAGATGGCAGTGTTGATCGCTATAAGGCTAGACTTGTTGCAAAGGGTTATGCTCAAGAAAAGGGCATTGATTTTGATGAGACCTTTGCTCCCACTTGTCGTATGACTACCATTCGTAGCATTTGTGCATTGGCAGCTCATAATGGTTGGAATGTACATCAGTTGGACATAAAGACTGCGTTCTTGAATGGAGATTTGCATGAGGAGGTGTATGTATCGCAGCCTCATGGTTTTGTTCAAAGAGGGCAGGAAAACAAAGTGTGCAAGTTGAAAAAGGCTTTATATGGTTTAAAGCAAGCTCCACGAGCTTGGTATGAAAAGATACATGCATATTTGACTGCACATGGTTTTCAGAATAGTCCAACAGAAAGCACTTTGTATGTTAAACATGTGGATGATGTACATCTAATCATTGCTCTCTATGTCGATGACATGCTGCTCACAGGACCAAATGAGAGTCATATTGCTGATTTTAAGGCTGATTTGAATGCCTCTTTTGAGATGTCAGATTTGGGGCATTTGCATCATTATTTGGGGATACAATTTAAGCAGTGTGATGGAGGTATTGCTTTGTGTCAGACAAAGTATATTGAGACATTGTTGCAGAGATTTGGCCTTGAAGACTGCAAGCCTATTGCTACTCCAATGGAGACAGGTTTGAAGTTGAGTCTTCATGATGCTGGAGATCACTTTAATGTCACACTCTATCAGACAGCTGTTGGTTGCCTCATTTATGTATGCATTACGAGGCCAGACATTCAGTTGCAGTCTCACAGGTGAGCAGGTTTATGCATAGCCCAGGGTCTCAGCATTGGAAGGCAGTTAAACGCATCTTTCGCTACTTGAGTGGCACCATACATCTTGGGTTTTTTATCCCAAGGGGGGATCATTGCCGCCAGATTTACATGCTTTTTCGGACTCAGATTGGGCTGGTTGCTATGACACAAGAGTGTCCACAAGTGGTTTTTGTTTCATGCTCGGTAGCTCATGCATATCTTGGTTGAGCAAGAAGCAACCTACTGTGGCCACTTCTAGTTGTAAAGCTGAGTACAGGGCAGCTTTCACAGCTACGGTTGAGTGTGTGTGGCTCAGACGGCTTATGGCTGACTTGGGTGTTGGACAGGAGTCTGCCACCTCTATCTTCATTGACAGTCAGAGCGCATTGGCAGTTGCGAGAAACCCAGTTTTTCATGCTCGCACAAAGCACATTGAGGTGCATTATCACTATGTCAGGGAGAGACTCTCAGCAGGAGAGATCAGCTTGGCCTATGTGCCAACACAGGACAACCTCGCCGATCTTTTCACAAAGGCGCTTCCTCGTGAGAAGTTCGAAGCTTTTCGCAAAGCTTTGGGCTTGCTCCCCTTTGTGGACTGATCTACTTCGGGCATGGCACTCCCCTATACATGAGTGCCAGCTCTCGTTCACACTATCACTCCCAGGGGGGATTTGTTGCCATATATATATAGGCAGTGATGTGTGTGAACACACTTAGGACCGTCGGGGCACTTTTTCCCTCTTTAGGAGGTTTTTTTCCCCGGCTTGTATATACGCCCATCACTCTAGGGCTAACTTATCTTTTGTACATTGACACAATCTAATACACTTTGTGTTGTGTGCATTCTTGCTTCTTCTTCTCCAAGCTTTGTGTGCTTTCCTGCAATCCTAATTCCAACAATCAAGGAGTCCCACACATAGCAATCTGAGCAAATCATATCATTGGAAAAGTTTTTGTTTGTGATTTATTCAAAGGACGCCTATGACCCCATTTTTCACGAAGAATCATGATCGTGATGATGATGATGATAGGATCTGAAGTACACACATAGTAATATGAGAAAATCACATCATCGGAAAATTTTACCTTAGCCTTGCCGAAGCATGTGTCATTGGGTCTTGCCTTAGAGCCATAATTGTAACTTTCGAATGTGGATATATCCTCACTCCATTGTTACACCAAAATGCTATATATTTGTTGCCAGTGGGGTGATGGGATAGATCTCTTTGCCTTAGATGGAGGCAAATAGAGATCTAGAGTCTTCACTTTGCTCGGTTAGAGTGCAAATCCACCGGTTGTTGCATGTTGTATGAGCTTGTTGCTTGTTTGTTAATTTTGTTTACTGAGCTATAGAAATCAATGGAGCATTGGAGCATCGACGTCTTCATTAAATGCAGGAGACACAAGTAGGTGCTTGATTTTTGTTCTTGAGATTCAAACAATTTCTGGTTTTTGTTTAACTTTTGTTAAGTTTGAAGAAATAGCTTAATCATCTAATTAATCTCAATTAATTAGGTTTCCTTATGCATTCTAGGTAAAATTAGGTAGCTAGGGACTAGCTCTAGCCCCCCATAAAAACAAAAACTCAAAAAAACAATTGAGAAACACCTGAATCAACAAAAATTAGAGGAGGAGAGTAGGCAAAATTTGCACTCTAGATGAGTTTCTGAGAAGCGTACGTTCCATTCTCAGTGCCACAGTCTTAGCAAGTTTGCCATACCTGTTCCATTATCTTGTACATATCTTTTGATATCTCTAGCCTTTAATTTGGCAGAGGGCATTTGAAAGGGAATAAATTACATTAATTAAACATAAATTGCATTAAAGAAGGGGTACAATTGCACTGTCAGAAAATATTTGTAGGTGGCTGTCAGAACCTACACCCTTAAAATCTTTGAAAACTGGAAGTGAATGCCCGTACTATTTAGATCGTATGCCCATACCATCTGAAGCGCACGTCTGTTCCTTCTCTGAAGCCACACCCGTTGCAACTTTGCCATGCCCATTTCTTCTTTCTTGCCATAGAAGCATACGCCCGTGTCATCTTTGCCACACCCGTACCATCTGCTCTACCACATCCGTTGGTAGCTTTGCCACACTCGTACCTTCTAAAGCGTACACCCGTACCTTCATCTTTCACAAGTGCACGCCTGTTCCTTCTCGTAGCCACGTCTGTGTCTTCCGAGAAGCGTATGCCTGTGTCATCTCTGTCACGCCTGCTACTTCTGAAGTGTATGCCCGTGTCCTCAACAAAGCATATGCCCATACCATCTTGATAGCATAAGGCCGTACCATTCCCAAAAAAAACACAAAAAAAGACTATTCACAGGGGGTCCAACACTATTGTTCCACACATTCATGTAGCTACGTGCGGGAAAATTGGTGCATGATGGATTCTTATCAAAATTTTGCCTCTACCCTTAGACTCATGATGAAGGGAAATCCAAATGCCCTTAGACTCATGATGAAGGGAAATCCAAATGCCCTTACATTTGATGAGCTGGTTTCAGTACTCTTGTAAGAAGAGCAGTCTAGGCAAAACAGATCTGTTATGCGAGTTGGTGACCAAGCTTTTGTTGCCAATCAAAAGGCAAAGGTAAAGCTTCTTTGCATGGTGGCTATAAGCAAAAAACAAAATCCTCACGTAAGGATGCAGAGAAAGAAAGTGATAAGCCTAAAAAGAAGGGAAAGTGTCACTATTATAAGAAACCAGTGCACTACATAAATGAGTGCCAGAAAAGGCTAGAGAAGGAGAAAAAGAAAGAATCGGGCATGGATGTGGTTGATGCATCTGCACCAAGTGCAGAGAAGAAGGAATCTGCAAGTTTTTCTCAAGATGATTGGGCATGGACTGTACATTGCAGTTATGACCCTTCTGTTCATGATGTATGCATGTTAGTGGCAGAATCGGATGCTTGGTACTTTGATAGTGATGTTAGTAAGCACATTACTTCACAAAAAAAATTGTTCTTATCTCTGGAATTTGTCCCAAGTGCAGGAATCGTCACATGTGCAAATGGTTCCTCATATCTTGTTAAAGGACTTGGTGTTCAAGCAAAGAATTCAAAGATAAATCTACTAATGCAATTTTACAAACTTGACATGAAGGAAAGTGAACCTCTAGCCACACAGTTGAACAAATACAAAAGCATCAAACAACATCTTGTAGCCATTGGAAAGAAAGTAGAAGATGATGAGGCACTAGTAGTGCTTCTAAAGAGTGTGGACAAGGGAGAGGTTGGGAACATTGTGGCAACCTTAAAGAATGTACCAGATTTGAAGTTGCATGAGATAGGAGCTCTACTAGAGAAAGAGAACAAGGTCAAATAGAAGAAAGGATTGGACCCAACAACTAGAGAGGAGAAAGCACTCTACACCCAAGGAGGTCTCGCACGAGGAAGAGGCATGGGAGGAGGAAGGACCTTCACAACTGTGGGAAGCTAGGATACATGGCTAGAGACTGCTACAGCAAACCAAATGAAGAAGGATCGACATCAGCAAACTTCATGAAGACTCCTAAGGTAGAGGAGTCAGAATATCTTCTCTGAGAGAGAAAGAGAGAAACCCCACAACCCAATGTAACCTACCCCAATAGAGTAAAACCACCTCTGAGCCATCGATGATGTAGGCCATGTGGTAGATGTATGTGTGAGCACTTTAGTCAAAGTTACGGACACTTTAGTCAAAGTTACGGGCACTTGCAGTAGCCTTGGACAAATAGAGAGAGGGTGTCAAGGACTATGAGTTAGGGACTTGAGGCACTGGTCGCGGGCTACCAAGTAAGAGGGAAACTTGGTATAGTGTCCAGGTGTGATAGAATTATTCACTTGACGGGAGGTGTTGAAATATGCAAGTGAATGGGTGTGTGCGGGAACAAGCCCTTAGCTAGAGATTGTAAAAGGGAGTCCGTGATTGAGTGGGTAGCAGTGAAAAGGTGAGAAGAATCTACTGGATGAGAGAATCAAGGGGTAGCATGAGTGAATATAGGGTGTGGAAAGATTCTAGGAAAAGGTGCCCTCCCAAATGTAGGGGAGGTGGCACAAAAAGGCATTGGCCTAATGAGAATTTGCTGATTTTTGAGTATCCATGCCTACATTATGCTATTAGATTAATTGTGCACTAATCTTACTTTAATCACTTTCTAATTGCTTGCTACTCATGTTGATTTTGCATTTGATCCACCATAGCCCATCACATTGCTGAAAATTCAACTAGAGGAAGAATGGGTCTCTCATGGAGATGGCACATTGTATGGTAAAAGCCCAAGATTTACCTCATGGTTTTTGGTTAGAGGCAATTATGTGCACAAACTATGTGTTGGAACGAATGCCCTACCAAGGTTTTGCAGTCTAAAATTCCTTATGAAGCTTGGCATGGCAAGAAGCCTTCTGTGGCTCATTTGCGTGTTTTTGGTTGTCTTGCTTTCTTATGCTCTTGTGCCTGAACAACAACGCAGTAAGCTTGATGATAAGGCAGTTAAATGCATGTTTGTGGGATACAATTCAAAAAGCAAGGGATATAGACTCTACCATCTAGCCTCAAAGTAGATTTTGGTAAGTAGAGATATTGTTTTTGTCGAAAACTCAGTTCATCCCATGCTTTCATGCAAAAAACAGCAGAATGTATGCTCATAGGACATGTTTGATTCACTCCTACCTTTGTTTAATGGAGGGTAGCCATATGTAGAGCAATTGAATGCTCAACCAAGTGCTGAAATTCAGCCTTTGCAGGTGCAAAATTAGCCTGCAAATTAGCCTTATTGAGGATGCAATGGATGAGGAGAGAGCAGCCATAGAAGAATCTAGGCATATGCCAAAATGGCTTGGGCAGATATTGAGGGATAGCAAGTTAGCAGCTCCTTTACCTAGCAGAACTTGTGCAGGTTCTCATCATGCAAATTATTCTCATGTGGATCATGTTTTCATTTCTACTTTATGTAATGAGGAGGAACCTGTTTCCTTTGAGGAATCACAGGATGATGATTATTGGATGCATGCTATGCAGGATGAGTATAACTCTATACTCAAGAATGACACCTAGTATTTGATAGATCTACCTCATGGCAAGAAGGCCATTGGTACTAAGTAGGTTTACAAGTTAAAACACAAAGCAGATGATAGCATTGATCGCTACAAGGCCATACTTGTTGCAAAGGGGTATGCCTATCAAAGGGCATTGATTATGATGAGAACCATTAGGCATCTCATTGCTTTGGCAGCACATTATGAGTGGAATGTACATCAGTTGGACATTAAGACTACATTCTTGAATGGTGATTTACATGAGGAGGTGTATATATCGCAACCTCCTAGTTTTGTTTTATGAAAGGAGAAGAGTCTAAAGTATGCAGGTTGAAAAAGGCTCTTTATGGCCTTAAGCAGGCTGCTAGAGCATGGTATGAGAAGATTCATGCATACTTGGTTACAAATGATTTTTGCAACAATCCAATAGAGAATACCCTCTATGTGAAGAGGAGTAAGGACACATTTTTGGTCATCGTTCTATACGTTGATGGCTGCTCTCATGGCTGCTCTCATGGGACCCGATATAGATCAAATTTCAGCCTTTAAGGCTGATTTACAGTCATCGTTTGAGATGTTTGATTTGGGGCCCTTGCATTACTATTTGGGGATTCAGTTTATGCAGCGCAATGATGGCATTGTTATGCTGCACTCTAAATATATACAGAAGCTATTGAAGAGGTTTAATCTTGAAGACTGTAAACCTATGGCTACACCTATGGAGACAGGTACTCGTCTTAGTCTTCAAGATGCAGGAGACTCTTTTGATGCTAGTTTGTATCAACAGGCTGTTGGATCCCTTCTTTATGTGTGCAACACGAGGCCAGATATACAATATGCGGTCTCACAATTGAGAAGATTTATGCATAGCCCAGGTGCGAAGCATTGGCAGGCTGTTAAGCAAATTTTTTGCTATTTACATGGCACTCAATATTTTGGATTATTTTATCCAAAGGGGGGTGAATCATAGCTGCATGCTTTCAGTGATTCAGATTGGGCTGGATGTTATGACACATGAGTGTCCACTAGTGGGTTTTGCTTTGCCTTGGTGATTCATGTATATCATGGCTCAATAAGAAGCAGCCTACAGTGGCCACTTCCAGCTACTGTGAAGCTGAGTACAGGGCAGCTTTTACAGCCACAGTTGAGTGTGTGTGGCTCAAACATCTTATGGCTGATTTGGGTGTTGGATAGTCGTCTTGCACTACGATTTTCACTGACAGAGCTAGAGCGCATTAGCAATTGTGAGGAACCCAGTGTTTCATGCTCGCACTAAGCACATTGAGGTGCATTACCACTATATCAGGGAAAGACTCTCTGCTTGCAGCAGAGATCAGCTTGGTCTATGTGCCTACACATGACAACATGGCAGATTTATTCACTCACGAAGGCTATTCCTAGTGAAAAGTTCAAAGCTTTTCGTAAAGCTTTGGGCTTACTACCTTTTCAGGATTGATCGACCATACCCTGTACATGTTCACATCATTACTCTAGGGAGTATTTGTAGCATTATATGGTAGTGATGTGTGTGAACACACTTAGGACCACCGGGGCTTTTTTTCCCTCACTAGGAGGTTTTTTTTCCCTGTGCATATGTACACCCTCTTATCTACTCATTTTGGGGTGTGTACTTATCTTTTTTATCTGGCACACATTTGTTCATTCTAATCTAGTGAATTTGTGTGCTCTCAAGCTTCTCTATCTTGCGTGTGGGCATTGTTGCAACCCTAGCCCTAATTCCAACAAATAGAGTACTAAGAACTACTTATCTAAAGGCCACCCAAGATGGTGATTTCCTTATGCTCTTAACCTAGAACTCACATTCCGTGTTTATCCCCTTAATGATATAGTGAAATAGCCCCAAATTTCAATGTATTCCCAACTAGCATCTATCATAATAATATGTCTAGGGGTTGATTATGGGTTGTCCCAAAGATACTCAAGTTTCCCCAGATACATGTTGTCAGTGGCTTAAGGACTAAAACCACTACTTTTTTTCCAAATTATTTACATATTGGTTCTTCCTTTTTCCTCTTATTGGAGCTAATTCTTGCATGGTTGAATGGGCTAGATCAATGCTCTTGCATTTATGAAGTGTATCTAGTTAAGATTGGTGATGCTTCTTTCATTTATTTCAACTTAGCCAATGTGCCTATACTGACTTCATGGTTGTGTCTTTACTAGACACTTATTCTCATAGTGTGATCTACAACTTTGCATACTTGTTCCACTTTATCAATAGGCAAAATGTGCTCCTCACACGTGATGATATGAACCTCAATGTTCTTTTGCATGAAGCATATGGATTCAACTGAGCATGTATGGTGACAAGCTCTTATTGATGGGAAATTAGGACTTTTAAGTGGATGGTTGGAAACAAAGATTCCTCTTAAAGGACTCTACTATTTGTTTTGTTGAACCTATCACACATTGAATCATGCCACCTTTTTTTTTGTTTGGTGTGCTTATTTTCTGATAAATATTTGTATTGTATTAATTAAATGCCACTAACAAGTTCCCCATGGCCACCCCTTCCCTCTCCTCCTTCTCTCTCCCTCCCTATACTCGTAAATGAGCCGTTTATGGCCTTTTATAGAGAATTGTGAGACCTTAAATAGAAAGCGTATGGAGTGCATGGAAATAGAAAGCATATGGGGGGTCATCATTTCCTTGCCTTAGATAGAGAGGACATGAGAGGGTGAATCCATGCAAATAGCAAGCTATGGAGGGTCATCATTTCGTTGACTTTTCAAGACATACTAAAATGGAACCTTAGAAAAACACTCTTATTCTTGAAAATCTCATAGAATATATTTAATAGAAATGCAAAAAAACATTTTGGTGCCAATATATTATTATTTGACCATGAGTGACAATGTGTTTGACCGAACAAAAAAAAAAAAAAAAAACTTTCTTAACTGGAGCCTGCTCTTCTTCTCTTTTGTGGGCGCCCTCTTGAAAGAAGAAGAAGAATGGCCAGAGACGATCTAAACGCTCTCTCTCCTGGTCCAGGTAAGTGACCGAATTCTGCACACGAGGAACCTTGCCGACACACACGTATATGTAAAAATGTTCAAATCCTTTTTCTTTTGGGTAGAATATTTACGTTTGTTTTTGTTTTGGGGTGGATTATCATGTTTAAATGTTGTCAATTTGAAACCTAGTCTCAGTTTGAGAGACTCTGCAGACCCCCAGGTCTACCATCAAGTGCAGCACGAACTTTGCTTGTGTGTGCAGACCAAGGCTCAATTTATGTGCAGACCAGCTGCACACAGTCCCTCATCGTACTTAGAACAAGGTACCCAAAGGTTAGTTCAGCAGGGGGGGTCTTGATTGCCCTTGCACATCATGGGAAGTGATGATGATGGTGGGCGGAAGTCAAAGTCTAACAGCACATGTGAATGGACCCCTGATGCGGTTTCCTGCCTGCTAGACAAATATGGGGAGAAGTATGCCCTTGGGAGAGGGTTACTTAGAAACACAGATTGGGAAGACGTGGTCCAGAGTGTGAACTCCCTTTGTGAGGTGCAGAAGCGCCCAAAAACAGTGAAGCAATGCAGGGATAAGATTGATAGTTTGAAGAAAAGGTACAAAACAGAGAAAACACGGCTCGGTGGTGCCAGGGCTATGTCCAGCACGTGGCCTTTCTTTGAAAAACTTGATGAAATCATCACATCTGTACCAAAAACAGCCAGAGCAGCTCCCAAGCAAGCCAAACTGGTAACCCTTCTTGATGTTGGGCGCAGTGCTTCTCCGGCCGCCGCCGATGAGGAGGAACACCCTGACAGCTCTTCTGAGAAGTGTGAAGAGTCCCTTTCCACAAGAGATTCTCCAACAGCAAACAGTGAGAGTGAACAAGGGGGCTCTTCTCAAAAAAAGGAAAAAATGGCACTAGATGTCTCCAATGATGAGTTGTCGGGTGATGACTCAGTTATGCCTAGTCACAGTAAAAAAGGAAGCCGGGATCCTTTTTATGACAGTTGTCAGAAAAAGATGGAACAATTTTCTGAGACAATTTTTAAAGTGCTTGAAAAGAAAACAAGGCAAGTCCATCCCCATCCAGTGCAGGCTTTGGCTGATGCAATTGTTGGCTTTTCTGATGTTTATGCCAGGATCGAGCTTGCAAAGATGGAAGTCCATACAGACATGGAACTTGAGATAGCCAAACTTCAAAATAGGACAGGGAAAAGCAGAAAGAGAAAAGCAGTGCAGAGATGAGATGAGTTGGTTTCCTTGAATTTGACTGCACAATGCGAGGTTGTGTGGTGGGGGTTGCACACAACATAGCATGTGCGTGCTGTCCATATGAGCAGTTGAAGAATAAAGTCTTTCTGTGCACAGGTCATCATGTGGAATGGCTCGTGTTAAAGCCGAGGGTTTATGCTTGAGAACTTTAATGTGCTTTCTCGGTGACATGTGCTGTATCAATGATGTGGCTAGTTATCTTAGGTAAGATTTTCTTCAATTCTTGTTGGGCTTCATGGATGTTATCAAGGGAGGTGATATTGTATACATCTTGTGTGCACTTTCAGATGTCTCTTGTGGAGGCTGTTCATTGGTTTTCTCTGCTATTCATGCGAGTTGTGATATTGTATACCTCTTGCATGCACCTTAAGATGTATCCTGTGGAGGCTCTTTATTGGTTCTGTGCTGCTATTCATGCTTTGAAAATCCGACAACCACCTGGAAATGATTTTATTTCACTGCTACCTTACGAACATGTTTTTTTATCAATGTCTGTGCATAGCTGGAAAACGAATCTCCATTGCAGGTTTTCGAATGAACAGCAGCAGTGCCTGAGCTCTTGTGTTGAATTTGTAATAAAGAATTGCTTAGTAAACTTCATGGAACTTCCAGCATGCAAGAAGGGTTTCCTGCATTTCTCAAGTTTTTACTTGAAACCCATGCTCAATGTTAAGGATCTGTAAAGTCAGTTCACCTTGGGTATCATGCCCAATCCGTCTAATTGGTCCTTTTAGCTGAGTTTTAGCCCCGTCAGCAGCTTTCAGAGGCTCATGGAAGCAAATAGAGCTTTCATCTTTTTAGCCACAGTTAACTTTGTTTATGGGATATTATATGATTATTGTCAAGCTGCTCACTTGCATGTTTGGCCTAGATGCTTGTATCAGGTGTTTTTGTGCTTTGAGCCACTAATGCATCTTAGCTCAAGTCTCTGCTATTCCCCATCATGCATACATTAATTAAGTGGAGATGAGCCTCTTTTATAAGAGCATGAAGTTAAGGGGCAGGGGAGTAGCCTAGTGGCGAAGCTCCGGCTTGGGAACTTGGTCGTGTGGGCTCAATACTCGACAACCCCCCACCACCACCACCATAAGGTGTGCATCAAGAAGGCCTTTTGTTGGTATTCACAAAGAGAGCCTTGCACAAAGAGAGGAAGGGAAGAATGCAAGGGCCAATATAGGGCTTGACTCTGGTCGTCAAATGTGACAACCCTCTTGTAGGGAAGCTAAGTCACCTCACTTGCATCATCAAAGGTGTCACTCCAGTGGTGCCTTGCAAGTGTGGGTGGGGAACAAAGAGGGAAGGAGATACGGAAAAGCTCACCTTGACCTTAATGCCGATAGTGCCTGCAAGATGGAGGAGAAGCTAGCTACAAAGAGAGAGAGAGAGAGAGAGCGCAAACATCAAGCAACAACATCAAACACCCACCCACAATCCGCTTGCATACATAAGAGGAAGAGAGAAATCACACAAGCTACTAAACACAAGAGCAAGAAGACTCAATTATGAATGGGATTGTCCCTTTTGTCATTTGTAAAAACGACTACTATCCATGGCTGCATATATATTTGCAATATTTGGCTGCCCATGGAATGTCCAAGCGGCCCAAAAAGCTAGTGAAGTTATCCTAGGCTCTATGTATATATGAAAACCATCTTAGCCGGCAATACACGTCATAGGCTCTTGGCACATATATTTAAGCACTTAGTGCGATTACAAAAGATGAGTACAAAAGTGACACAACCGCGCGTCAAGAGTCATGTTAACCATGTGGTTAACATACCTCCTTCACTAATCTAGATTTCGTCCTCGAAATCAAGAGGTACGATAGGGAGCTATTGGTAGTAGAGGAAGAAGTGAGGTGACAAAGTTGTAATGCAGTTGATGTGTTGTGTCATCCTTTGGAAAGACTTGTAGAAGAGCCAAAAGTCGGCCTCAAATATATCCTTGAATGTGATGGGGTGTCACCCTTGCAGCCCCCTGGACCATTGTTGGGGTGACGTAGCCTTTGCAGCCACTGTAGCCACTAGACTTGTTCGTAGCAGTTGAACAGTTGCTTTGAGGTGGGCCTTTTGTTGATGTCGAAAGGTAGGCCTTGCCTCTCTCTATTCAAGTTACAAAATCCAATGCGGAACTCGATATTCAAGTTGATGATAAGCTTGAAGAATCAAATTATCACCGCGATATCCAAGTGTTACTCAAGGGGTACCTTTTAGAACTTTGGTTGCAGTAGGTATAATTGTCCTCAGGAGTGTTATGGGCTACCACACCTCCCAAGAAGGAACTTCACACAAACACCAATGGGAGAAGCAATAGACATAACAATCATTGGGTACTTACCAATGCTTCGAACTCGTGTTTCTTGAGGCTCTCCAAGCTAACTTTGAAAGCTCCACTCCTCCGAACATCACCTCCATGCTGTCACCGCGAAGTCGCTCACACCACGTATGCAAGGCAACCACCTCTCACTTCCTCATACACATGCATACATGAAAGAGGCACATGTACTAGGGAACACACACACACACTCTCTCTCTCTCTTTCTCTCTCTCGACAACTCTCTCGACAAAGTACAAGAGCTCTCATAACACAAAGGAAAATTGTGTCTTTCCATTATGAGAAAAGCCTTACATACAACTAGCTCTTATTCATACTTGGGCGCTCAAAACTTATTCATACTTGGGCGCTCAAAACTTACTAACTAAGGCATTGGGTGGCCAATATCTCATAATGTACAACTTTTTTAGTGCCTTTTCTTGACACTTATTAATGTCCTCAAATGGAGGAGCATATTTGTTAATCCAAAAATGGGATTAACATTTCCTCCTACTACTACCTGATGTAAGTTCTGTCCTCAGAACCTATTACCAAGGTCGAAAGACCTGGTCGCCGAACTCATATTTGTAGAAGCTGCGCGGTTGTAGAAGTTGCAGCACGATTGAATCTTTTTTAAGGTTATTCTAAATGCTGAGTGAGATGTCCAGAACCCTGTGTCGACCATATCTTCAAAGGTGATATGCATGTAGCTTGGAAGACACCTAAGGTGATGATAGTACAACATCATGCCTCTTCATTTGGCCCTGTGTTCATGTCGAAGAGGAGTTGCTCTGCATCAAAGCCATCATATTGCTCTTTTGGTTGATCGAGAAGCAAAACGATCAACTTCAGGAATGTGACTATTGTATTGCCACACGATAGCGGGATCTTGAATACGGCACCACGCTCGTATCCAGGTCAGCATTTGTTGCCTTTGTTGTGCTATATCTGAAAATGTTGCTGGTACAAATTGCGAGAAATTATAGCACACATGAGAGTCCCTTTGCTTGGCATCATGGAACTGCAGTGGGGTGAGCCTTCACTTAATAGGCATGTATAGCGAATCAACCCTTTGGGTTGGTGGTGGTGAGCACTGGTATTGCTGACTATACTCAGGAATTGTCGAATACTCCTTATGCCACTCTGGATGTATACTGAAATCCTCATGTGGGGATTGGTATCATCTGTTATGATGGCGATATAACCCCCTCTTGTGCGAACAAGATTTGCCTTGCGCCACCTACGAAAATAGTAGCTAATCATGAATGTAACAATTCTGATCTCGAGTAGGTTCGCTAAGTGGGGGTTGGCCAGCTTCGTATGTTCCGCCACATTTTCCCATAATGTACCTTCTCCTACAACTGGTAACAGCGTGTGTATTATAAACCTCTAACCATCCATTTCTAATGATCCACTAATAACTACGTACAACCACCTTGTTGTTGGCCGGTGTTGTGGGTATATCATATGGCATAAACAGGTCAAGTTTATCGACACTGTTATCCAAGATATCAGATTGTTGTAACACCCGACACCAACTATGGAGGTTAAGGATGATTGGATGTAAGGGATAGAAAAATATATCAGCTAGATCCATTAGTACTAAGACCCTCCTAAAGATACCCATAATGATAGTTGGATCGGCATCTCTTTCTGTATTTGGAGAATTAGTGTTAAGTCTCCTAAATTGAGGTTGTCAGTTAAGTTAATCTCATATTGAAGAAGGGAGAGGGTTAGTGTAGACAAAAACAAGGTTAAGGTTTGAGGAGGGGGCCGAGGAGCTACCGACAACAAACCTATCGCCGAGGCTAGTCTTTCAATGAGTAGTCTCAATTCATCTGTAGGCTCCATTCTTTCAATCCTTTGCCTTATTGCTAGCTAGCACTCTAATTCATGTATCCTTGAGTCTTTTATTGATAGAAGGTCAGATATTGCAGCCTCACGTACCATTCGAGTAACATCTAATTCTTCAAATCTTCGTGTAGCCGCTTCTCACGCCCTTCTTGCCGATGCTTCCAATGCATTAGCATCTTCAATCCTCTTTAGTTGCTCTTCGACTAATAACTAGCTGCTCATTCAAAGCTTTAATCTTCTCGGCATGGGCTTTGTTTAAATGTTCCCTTTCAGCTTGAAGATTAAACACTTTCTGTTCTGCTGTGCAGCAGTGATCGATTCAATGAGGGTAGTGATTTGCTTTGTTGACCGTTCTTCTTTGACCACCTGGAACATTGCATGAGCCTCGTTGAGCTACTGTGTATGTTCTTCTTCTTTCTCTCGAGCATTTGCCACCTCCTTTTGAAGCTACTCTTTAGCTTGTTCGACTTGTGCTTTCAGCTCTGTGTTTTCTTTGATCCTTTGCACTATGGTTTTGCTCAGCATTTGGTTGTTTCCTTCCAACACCTAGTATCTCACCTCTTGTTCTTCTGCGGCCTTCAAACTTTTGAGGATGACGCCTCTGTGTGTAGTGTGAGGTATACAATCATTTGTTCCTGGAGCATTTGTACTTGGTCTGAAGCTTCCTACACTTGCTTCCATAGAGTGGTATTCCTGTCATAGAGCATGTACATAGTTGACAACGCCAAACCCTCTGCTCGTGTTCCCAGATAGAAGTGCTTGTGGAGGCCACGCCTTCTGTTTTGCAGAATGGTAATTGCAGCAAGCTGTCTAAGCCTTCCATTGTCTCCTCCAAGAAGCGATTTGGCTCTAAGTTATGCAAGAAAGAAGTGTCACCAATTGGGCCTTCATCTTCTAGTCGCTCTCGCTTGTTTTGGCTTGCAAGTTCTTCTGCTCTCTTTCTTTTCTGAATTTCTTGGCCTTCCTCTCTGTAGCCTCTGGATGTACAGATGTAGCTTCTTCATTCCTTTTGTCAACAGCTTTCTATGGCACAACTTCTTCTAGGACCTTCTCTACACCAATCTCAGTTGAAACTGGCGGATCTAAGAGAACAGAATCGCAGAGTGGGGAGAGGTTTTTGGAATGCCATATGTTCCAGGCTTGGAGGGGGTGTTTGAAGAGGCAATTTCCAAGCCGTGCTTACTGGTATATTAGAATGGCTTATTCCCCTTGCCTCTTGTTTCTCTAGCACCTGCTGATATGATGTAATGTCTTTGGATAGTTCTTCTTCCAAGCACTGGGATTCCGCAACAACTGCTCGTATTATGCCCCTCATCTTTTTGTCCTTATTTTTTCGCTTCCCCTTCTTCAGCTCCTACATTATCTCCTTTGTTTCATTTAAGAGGGTTTGTCCTTCCTGCAGCTCTTTAGGAGTGATGGTTGGCGGCTCTAGAGGCATTGCATCTTACTGTATACCTGTGCTTCCGACATGCTTTCGGGAATTGGAAGATTAGGTGCATGAATGAACACTCTGGTAAAAAATTGATTGGTGTGGTGACTTTAGGTAGTTCTCTATCTCTTTATGGATATGCGAAACCTAGTCTTCCTCTTTTTCTTCATGTACCTTAGTTATACGATTTAGTGGTACTCTATTATACCTGTCAACTGGCTTCACCTCCATCATCATAGATATTGCTCTACAAGCCTTTTTATTTACTTCATCATGGATATTGTCATACTCTCCCCCATTGGAGTTGTAGGAAACCCTTTTGAGCATATCGTCCATGGGCAGTTTCTCAATATTAAGGATGTGTTTGAATTGGCGGTGGTAATTGTAGAGCCCTACGTATTAGTTCTTCCGAGAGATTCTTCTGAGAGAAGGACTGTTCGGTGGTGCGATTTTCCTTTGTGAAATCGTACCCATCTTGGTGGCTTTGTCATATGATTTGAGGTACTCTCCACATAAATCTGTATTGATGGTATGGGGAAGGCTTTCAGTTCTACCTAGACCTACTTTCTCCCACCCTTGACCTCTGTATCTTCCAATATTTGTAAACATTTGGGGCTGTGGTACTGGAGAGTGATTTTCCTGTGTAGTGTTTAGATGTCTTTGCTAATCACAGATCCTTGGAAACTCTGTGCATATGGCCCTAGATAACTGAGCTTGGTGCCATGAGGTCCTCTCTTCCTTCATTCCACATGTGACCCTGTGGTACTGGTTTGGGTCACGGCCAGAGTCTCTTCGACTTTAGGTTCTGGTGTAACGGAGGAAGCCATCTGTAACATTGGAAAGAGCATTAGTCATAATGACTAGCAGGAGCTCATGGTCCTCCCTTTTTTTTAAAAAGGATGGTGTGTGTGTGTGTGTGTGTGTGAGTGTTTGATGAAAATAATGTTAGTGGGGTGAGCAATAAAAGATGTATGCGTGTTGGTCAGAAAACAGTGTAAAAACATGAAGTTTCAGACGTGAGAGCTTAAGTCATGAAAGTTCAGGTGTGGGGCTTAAGCCGTGAAAGGCTTAACCCATGAAAGTTCAAGTGTGCAGGTCTTAAGCCGTGAAAGTTTTAGGTGCGAGGCTGAGCCCGCGAAAGTCTTAATTGTTGAAAATGTGGTGCCTAGATGCACAAGGAGTATGTATCAAGGGGGGGGGGGGTGTGAATGTGTGTGAACAGCCTCTAGTAGAGAGGAGATACTTGAGATATTGTGGAGTTGGGGGGAGGCATCACTAGTGTCCACTTGATTTGTAACCCTTTAGCTATATTCCTTTAGCTATATTAGAGCCACTCCTCCAAGATCCCATGGCAGTTCCACCTCTCACTGCTTTTTTGGTTCATATACGAGCTATAGGCAACCATTTTCGGTGAAATCTAGCTCATTCTCTTCCACACTAAAGGGCGCAAATTTTCCCTAAGATCTGGGCCGGTATTGCGAAGCTCAGCCGCCGTATTCAGCTGAACAGTCCGTCGTTGCCTCGTCTGCACCAGTTCGTCTCTTGCGGGCTGTACAAGGCACGTGGATCTAATTCCTCCTACACGGAGGGTCACCCTGAAGTCTCCTACATCCCTACTACCAACATTTGGTGAAGTGTGTTGGCCACACCAAGCAAAAGATAAGAGGCATGTCCTACTGCCATAGCCAACCTTTGGAGGTATTGTGGGTATAATTAATTAAAAGCTTAACCACTTTGGTTTAAGGATTAAACCCAAGACTAAGTGCAAGTGGTGTGAGTTTTTTGAAGCATTTTTTGTGGAAGGCTTGCTCAAATACCCATTTGCATCCATGAACCCATGAGAAATCGTGGTTTAGGTTGCCTTGTAATGCCTATATTTCACTAGTGGATTCCATCCTTGATGTGTGCTATACATCTCATAATTTTGATATGTATGCTACCAAGTTGAATCTTCCTGCAAATCAAAATTGAACTTGGCATGTATGTAAGCATCTTCCACATCAAGGCAAGTGGTCATAAGTCCTTCGTTTGCTAATCATTGTAAAGGGTAGACACTACCATAGTACCACCCATAGACGGGGACTTGGTAAGACCCCCTACTCATCATGGCACACGATGAAATCATCAAGTTTAGTGGTATTGGATTCCACACATGGCAGTCAGAAATCATGTATGCACTCATGAAGAAAAATCCGTGGGGGATAATCCAAGGGAGGGACACTCAAGCAAGCTCAGGAACTGCATGGAATGAGAAGAATGAGAGGGCCTTGGGACTCATAGCACTTGCATTAGATGATGAGGTCATTCATCATATCACTAGGATTGAGAAGGCCAAGGATGCATGGGAGGAGTTAAACAAATTGTTTGGTACACATGCAAAGCATTCTAAAGTTCATTTACTTATGCAATTGTATCAACTCAACCTAGGTACTAGTCATGACCTAACAAGTCACATCAACAAGTATAAAAGCATTAAGCAACAGCATGCCACCATTGGCAAGACACTTGTTTGGTTGGTACACAGGCAAAGCATTCTAAAGTTCATTTACTTATGCAATTGTATCAACTCAACCTAGGTACTAGTCATGACCTAACAAGTCACATCAACAAGTATAAAAGCATTAAGCAATAGCATGCCACCATTGGCAAGACACTTGATGATGATGAAGCTAAGGCTACCTGGCTTGCTAGCTGTGAAAGGAAAGAAGAGTATGGTAACATAGTTGAAATCTTGTCTAACAACTCTACTCTAACCTTAAATGATGTACAAGCCTCATTGCTTGAACATGAGCAAGCAAAAGATGAAAAACAAATTTGAAAATGGAGCGTCCTCGTCAAAGGACTTAGCACCTTATGCTGGTACACAGTAATGGTATCCTTGCCATCATTTAGTTGTGTTGCTCTTTATTCCCATTGGATATGACAATTAATGGCATAAATCCAAGATTGTCCAAGAATCATCTCTTCTTCCATGGATCCTGCAGGCATGACAAACACCTTTCCCACCAAGGGATTATTTCTGGTAGAAATATTAACATTTAAAAATCACATGGCTTTTGTAGTTAATAAATGCACACTTAGGACTTGAGCATTTGTGGCTTCTAGGCAAGGTTTGTCTAGAGCTACCCATGTTTCATAAGAAATCAAGTTATAACTTGATCTCGTATATCAACTAATGCAATGCTCTTGGCATGACTCTCTTTCATAGAGACTTTTACACTGACTCATGTCAGCTCAATGTCCAGGTCATCCTCATCAAGAAGTGTGAGTGAAGCCATGTTCACATGCAATATTCTCTCCTGGAGTGTCTGTTTGGCCTTGGATTCCCTTGCCTTGGCTTCTTCTTGAGCTCATTTGATTTTTTCTTTGGCCAGCTCTTTCTTTTGTTTTCAGTAAATGCTCATGTGTGAGAATCTCCTAGGTCAGTGGTCCGTAATACTTCTTGAGTTTTCTCCCATTGATGTATCCTTCCATTTGTATTCCCTCAATGGTTTCAATACGGACTGACCCTTGAGGGGTGATTTCAAACACTCTAAAAGGTCCTAACCCTCTGTATTTAAGTTTCTTTTCTTGGTGCTTCTGACACCATAGATGAGGAGATGAGGAGGCAAAGGAAGCATCTTTTTCAGCTCTTATGGGCTGTAATGCCTCTCTCTTCAACTTGTCTGTCATCAATGGAGCCACTATGTGAGCATATTTCTCAATGAATCTTTGATAGAAAGATGAAAGACCAAAGAATCCCCTCAATCGAGTGATATTGGTGGGAGTAGGCCTGTGAGACCCCTGCCCCCTCTGTGCATCAAACTCTCGAGTGCTAGCAGCGAAAGTAGCAACCTCTCGTGTGCGGGGCATAGCTTCCCACGAGGCCTCGCCCCCATGAATGTCTGGGCAAGGGACTAGTCTAGCGGTTCTTTCCAACCCGAGACCAAAAAAACTTTCCTCGCCCAGAAAGCACGAGCGATTCCTCCAACGAGGTCAAAGGCCTTAACTATCCTTTCTATTCCGACCAAACCCATAGGTCACATGGCCGAATCAAGGAAGGGACTTGCACTTGGTTCATAGAGATCATCGCTTTTTTCCCCTCAAGCGAGGCACAGCCATTGATACTTTCCCATAGAACAAGAATCTCCCTGTGACTTATTTTAACTATTGCTGCGTAACTTGAACATAACTGAAATTTATTGTAGGAATCCACCGATCCAGCCTAACCCCAACCGGCCCATGGGTTAGCCACCACCGATCAAGCCTAACCCCAACCGGCCCATGGGTTAGCCAACGGCCCAACCACTGTATTGGTGGGATCCCTCTTTATAAGAATTTGGTTTTGTTTTTATCCCAGATACCAGGAAAAAGAGTTCCTAGGTCCCCTAGCCGACACTCATGCAAAAATATCAAGTAGACACACCACTTACGCACCCAATATGAAATTTGCCTTTTTATCTGACTCAACTATTTTCAAGACAGAACTGCAATAAAACCACAGTGTTTCCATCATAATCCTCAATATCTTCCTCGACATACGCATGGGTATCCTAGCAACCCGAGCATGTGCATCGTCTGATCAGAACCCTCTAGGATCCTCCTTAGGTGTCCTAGCACTTCACTCAGGGTCGGCCCTCCATCGTACCGAAAGAGCACCATTTTTTACCGTACTGAGGCTGGTCTCAAGACCTTAGCAGGCTTTGCTCTGCGCGAGAGACGTCCTTCGATGACTCCCCGCCAGCTATTGCAATGTAAACTCTCCTTAGATTAACAATATGCCAAATGCTTCCTCTAGCATTCTGGCGTAAGACAGTCCTTTACTAAAACATAGTTTCTATGCAAGTAAGAATTTCCCATTGAGTTTGATTTCACAAGATTCTTTTTTTTTCAAAACCCAGACTTTCTCAATGAAAATCACAAATCTCGTATCTCGGTGATCCATCCATCAATTACAATGAATTTCTAACTTATTACATTCCCATCTATATTAAACTAAATACGGTCTGTCTCATGGTGTGTGAAAAGAATCTTCCCACTGGCCAATTTTACTTGCATAGGTTTCCCTATTTTCTGATCTAGGACTAACTTACGCAAGCATCTAGGGGAAATAAAAGAATGTGTACTGCCTGAATCAATCAACAGCTTAAAGTGCTTACCCTTGTACTCTGGTGGAGTCTGAAGGACTGAGAACTGACGATTCTGCCCTTGATGTTCAATGGCAGCATAAATGTGTCCTCTTTCTTCCTCCACTACATCAGCTATTGTGGTGACTCTAGCTGCTGCTGTCTGGGGTGGAACTCTCTCTCTCTAGCTTCCCCAATTCTGGGAGGGGGTTCTAAGACTACTCTGCATTGAGGCTGCAGGTTGAGCTAGCATTCTTCTGGGGTTGCCCTGATTTTGGCGAGATGGACCTTGATTGGATTGATATGAAGGAGTCGGTCTTGGCATTCTAGGACCTTGGCTTCCCTAGCCCATTGACATAAAAGGAGTTGGGCAATCCTTGAGCTAGGTCCAAAACCTTGACAGCCAAAACACCTATCCTCACTTCGAATCTCTTCCTTCTGCATCCTGGAAAGAGCTGGAGTTCCAGAAAATGTGCTCCAAGGAAAAGGCCTTCCTTCCATTCTGAAAATTCCCATCTCTTGTTTTTTATTAGGACCTTGCTATCTCTTAGGAGGTGGAAAGTTGGAAGTACTTCCTGGGGTTTGGAATCTTTTGAAGGACGAGGGAGTTGGCTTTGGTGGGACCTTGACAACAAAGGCCTTGGCGAAATCCTTCGCCCATCCGCACTACTTCGGCCATAGAAATTGGCTTAGCATTCTTTACCACCAGGGTATCCAAAGATTTGTTCATTCCCCGAATGAACCTAGCCATCAGCTCTTCTTCATCCAGCGATGGGCGGCGAGTATTTGAGGAGGAGAGCAAACGCTTTGTGATATTCCTCCATGGTTCGGCTTCCCTGGGTTAGCTCTAGGAACTCGTTCATCTTTGTTTCCAAAAAACCGGGAGGATAAAGTCTCTTCTTGAGGTATGCTTTGAGATCGTCCCATGTCTGGGTGTTTCAATCCAAGCGGTTTGTCTCGCAGTGGTTCCTCCACGCTACTCTGGCTATTTATATGATCTTCAGCCTGGCAAGAGCCACCTTACTTTTTTCGTTGTATCCTGTGAAATCGAAGTACTCCTCCATAGCTTCGATCCACTTTTCTACGGCCTCGCCTAAGTGTTCCCCTCTTCGCCCTTGAAGGGACATGGCTAAGACCTGTGTAGAGCTTTGCATACGTCAAGGTCAAGCTCATCCTCATCTATTTGAGGATCTGGCTGTCTACCACAATTCGCATGTCTCATGATTCTGCCAAAACGATACATCGTTAAATTTTCTATTCAAATATTGGAGCTATACCATTCCAGTATTATATTAAAATAATCATATTTTCTATTATCCCTTAAATTTTTCTCTCTCTTGGGAGCTTGGAGTTCTCTCTCTCTCTACAACAACTCTTGGAGTTGCTCTTCTCCTCTTGGTGGACCAATTGATTGGTCGGGGGCTTCACTGTAATTAGAGAATCAAGCCAAACTTGGAGGTAAAATCAATTTTTATGGTTTTTTCCAATTTATCTCAATGACTTTCTTCTTCTCAACCCCTCTCAAGCTTGAGAAGCTTTCTAAATGAATGTTTTAATTCAAATCAAGCTTTCTCTTAAAGTCTTAATGCTTAATTAAGAGAAAGTTAATCTTTATGCTTATTTGTAATGCTTTCTTTAAATAAATCTCTCTCTCTAAAAGAATAGCCATCTTTATGACTAAATCTCTTGAAAAACGATGCTTCTCAATGATAGTCTCTTTATGACTAAATTCCTTGAAAAAGGATGTTTCTCAATGATAGTCTCTTAATTCAAAGCTAAACTCTAGGCTTGATAAGCTAGAGATTAAGAAAATGGTATTTTTATGATTTTGTGTTAACAAAATAAAGGTTATTTCTTTTAGATTATTTATAAGTAGTTAAAAACTACTTTGATTGATTCTAAATGAGAAATAGATTATCCTATCAATTTGGAAAAAGAGAAATAATGGAATTAGCTTAATCTAGTGGGATAATCATAATTAAGTTTATGATTATGGTTAAAATTTGATTTAAATTCATAATTCGATTTTAAGCATAAAAGAGGAACTACTATCATATTTTCATTACAAGTTTTTATTATTTAAAAAAAATTAAGAATTATCAGTAATAGCAGCGAAGCTATGGTAAAATTTTTAAAAAATAATACATATCTTATTTTTATGCATAATGCTAAAAGAGGACTTCCTACCATATTCTAGGATTGGACATCCTATGCAAAAAGAATGATTTTCATCATATTCATGAGGAGAAATAATTTTTTATAATTATGCATAATTAACTGATTATGAGAAAAGAGTAAATTTTGATAAATTTATTTTTATACAAAAAGAGAAATTCCCATGATATTTGAGATCCAAGTAATTAAATGGTAAAAGAGGATTTTTTGGTAAATTTATTTTATGCAAAAAGAGGAATTCCCATGATAAAATGGTAAAAGAGGAATTTTTGGCATAATTCAAATTATGAGCATTATCAAAAGTGAAATTTTGAGCATTATTAATTTTATTGGAAAATATGGGTAGAATTGATTTTTGTAAATCCCATGAATCTTTTACTCAAAAAGAAGAATATTGAATATATTTCACTTGAGAAATTTGAGAAAGAATATGAAAATATCCATCGCAAAAAAGTACCTTTAACTAGGCCAAGCAATTGGCAGAAACTTAAAAAAGTCGCATCGGTATCGAAAGTAGAAAACAGTACTAAATGTGAATGCGATGTGATAAGATGTGAGTGGATGTGATGAGATGTGGATGCGATGTGAATGCGATGTGATAAGATGTGAGTGGATGTGATGAGATGTGATGTGATGTAAATAGATGTGGATGTGAATGTGATGAGATGTGAATAAGATGTGATGATATGTGACAGGATGTGATGTAAATGGATAAGAATGAGATGTGATGTGAAAGATGTGCATGTGAATGGATGGATGGATGTGGATAGATGTGCATGTGAATTAATGGATGGATGTGGATGGATGTGAATGGGTGTGATGGATGTGAATGGGTGTGATGTGAATATGATATGATGAGATGTAAATGAATGTGAATGGATGTGATGAGATATGGATAGATGTGCATGTGAATGAATTGACGGATGTGAATGTGAATGAATGGATGGATGTAGATAGATGTGCATGTGAATGAATGGATGGATGTGGATGGATATGCATGTAATGAATGGATGTATGTGGATGGATGTGAATGTGAATGAATGGATGGATGTGGATGAATGTGATGAGATGTGAATGGATGGATGTGGACGAATGTGATGAGATGTGAATGGACGTGATGAGATATGGATAGATGTGGATGTGATGTAATGTGGATGGAATGAATGAGATGTGATGTGGATAGATGTGGACGTGATGTAATGTGGATGGAATGAATGTGATGTGATATGGATGGAATGAATGTGATGTGATAAGGATAGATGTGGATGGAATATATGTGATGTGATGTGGATGCAATGAATGTGATGGATGTGAATGGGTGTGATGGATGTGAATGGATGTGATGTGATGTGAATATGATATGATGAGATGTAAATGAATGTGAATGTGAATGTGATGAGACGTGAATGGATGAGATGTGATGTGGATGGATGTGATGTGATGAGATGTGGATGGATGTGATGTGATGAGATGTGGATTTGAATGAATATAAATGAATGTGATGTAATGTGAATGGATGGATGAGATGTAAGGTGGATGAATGTGATGTGATGTGGATCTAGGTAGATGTGAATGGATGAGATGTGATGTGATGTGAATGGATGTGATGTGATGTGATGTGATGTGAATGGATGTGATGTGGATCGGGGTAGATGTGAATGGATGAGATGTGATGTGAATGGATGTGATGTGGATATGGGTAGATGTGAATGGATGAGATGTGATGTGAATGGATGTGATGTGGATATGGGTAAATGTGAATGGATGAGATGTGAGGATAGATGTGGATAGATGTGATGAGATGTAATATGATGTGATTGGATGAGAATGGATGAAGATTATGGGAATACATATGACTAATAAGCAATGTGAATTGATGTAGAAGAATGTGGAATAACGAGAAATGATGTGGAATAATGTGGAAAGATTAGAGTTTGTTTACAAACTATATTTATGGCCTGTTTTTAAATGAATGTTTTATGTCAAGAATGCTGGGGAAGCATTTTGACCATCTTGTGAATGAGGTCGTGAGACCTAAGTGATAAAGTTGCAACAGCTATGACGAAGAGTCAATGGAGGAAATCTCGCGTAGCAAGGTCAGCCAAGGTCTTGACCAGCCTCGGTCCAATTTAAATGGTGAGCTTCCGGTACGGTGGATGAGGGACCAGCCAAGGTCTTGACCAGCCTCGGTCCAATTTAAATGGTGAGCTTCCGGTACAGTGGATGAGGGACCAAGGAAGCGGCCTATGAGTGAAGCGCTAGGTGACCTGCGAAGGAGACTAGAGGGTGCTGACCATACGGTGCTCGGGCTCTGGGTCGCCGAAGATACCGACGCATGCGTCGAGAAAGAAAATGGAACAAGGTGTTGGAGTTGTTTTCTGAACTCGGGCATGGATCTGGTTGATTTGCCTTGCTGGTCCTCAACATGGCTCTTTTATATGGATCTGTTAGTTGATCTTGATGATCTTCAATGGAGAGTCCATCTGGATTTTCTTATGTGATTATATTTTTGGGTACTATGAGGTTACCAATGATGCCATAGGTACACCGATGAAAGAATGATTGCAAATTGGAAATCAAGCTAGATATTTTGGAGGATTATGATCAGTGATACTATGGTTTCATTAAAAGATTGTTTTAAAGACTGCTGAATCTATGAAACACCTGTTTCACAGCTGAATCTATGAAACAGGTAATTTCATATTGGGTATGTAAGTGGTGTGACTATCTTGAAGTTTGCTTGAAGCACCAGCTAGGGGGCCTGGGAACTCTTTTCCCTTGTACCCAGGGCAAAACATAACCAAATTTCTAAATAGATCCTATCACTCCAGGGTTGGGCGGTTGGCTAACCCATGGGATTGGATGGGGTTAGGTTGGACTGATGGATCCCTAAATTGAGACTCAATTCTGTTAAATTACAATAGTTAAAGTAAATCCCGGATAACTCTTGTTCTATGGAAAAGAATCAACGGCTGTGCCTCTTGATGAGGAAAAAAGCGTTGCTCTATGATCCAAGTGCAAGTCTCTTCCTTGATCTGACCATGAGACTTACGGGTTCAGTCGGATCAGTTTGGTTAGTGATGACCTTGACTACGTTAGAATAAAATATCCTGGGCGAGGGAAGTTTTTTTGGGGTTCGGTTTTGGAAGAACTGAGGGATTAGTCTCTTGTACGGATATCCGTGGGCGAGGCCCCAAGTGAGAGGCTTTGCCCTGCGCAAGAAGTGCTACTTCTGTTGCTAGCACCCTAGAATTCGTTGCACGGAGGGGGAAGGTATCTTTCACTGCTCGTTCAAGTCCTGGAGGAGAGGATATGCTCAAAAGCAAAGGTAGTCATATCTTGATTTTGGATAAGGTCGGGGATACCAAATAAATACAGAGTGTCCATCTATAAAATCCAATTTATCAATTATAAGTCTTAATCAGTTAAGCTTAATCTGAATGAAAATACAACATATGAATGCACCTTTCTAAGATTTTATTATAAATTTCAGATAAAATTTATCTTCGATTCTTGAGCTTTCAACAAAGCTCTGATACTAGCTGTGAGACCCCTGTCCCCTCTACGCATCGAACTCTTGAGTGCTAGAAGTGGAAGTAGCAACCTCTTGTTGTGGAAGAGCTCCACTCGGGGCCTCGCCCACAAATATCTAGGCAAGGGACTAGTCCGGCAGTTCTTCCGAAACCGAGACAAGAAAAACTTTCCTCGCCTAAAAAGCACGGGCGATTCCTCCAAGAAAATCTTCTAACGAAAAATTTATATAACGGGGTCAAGGGCCTTAACTATCATTTCTATTCCGACCGAACCTATAGGTCACATGGGGCCGAATCAAGGAAGGGACTTGCACTTGGTTCATAGAGAGATCATCGCTTTTTTTCCCCTCAAGCGAGGCACATCCATTGATTCTTTCCCATAGAACAAGAATCTCCCTGTGACTTATTTTAACTATCGTAACTTGAACATAACTGAAATTTATTGTAGGAATCCTTGATCAACCACTATATTGGTGGGATCCCTCTTTATAAGAATTTGGTTGTGTTTTGTCCCGGGTACCAAGGAAAAGAGTTCCTAGGTCCCCTGGCCAGCACTCATGCAAAAATATCAATTAGACACACCACACCACTTACGCACTCAATATGAAATTTGCCTTTTTCTCAAACTCAACTATTTTCAAGACAGAACTGCAATAAAACCACAGTGTTTCCATCATAATCCTCAATATTCTAGTTCCATTGTTATTACAAAAAAGTGTCATCCGGACTCTTTGTTCAAGACCAGCTAGTCAACCAACAAGATCCAATTTCATAGTTTTCGTTCACTTAAATAATTCCTTGGCCAATCCATGAATATCTTCCTCGACATACGCATGGGTGTCCTAGCACCCAAACCCATGCATCGCTTGGTCAGAACCCTCAAAGATCCTCCTTAGGTGTCCTAGCACTTCACTCAGGGACCGCTTCATCGGCCCTTGCCCATCATACCCGGAAGCGCACCATTTTTAACTGTACCGAGGCTGGTCAAGACCTTGGCAAGCTTTGCCGCGAGACATCCTTCAATGACCCCGCCAACAGAGCTGTTGCAACGTAAACTCTCCTTATATTAACAATAAGCCAAATGCTTCTTCCAACATTCTGGCGTAAGACAGTCCTTTACTAAAACAGAGTTTCTATGCAAGTAAGAATTTCCCATTGAGTTTGATTTCACAAGACTCTTTTTTTTTCAAAACCAGACTTCTTCAATTAAAATCACAAATCTCGTATTTTGGTGATCCATCCATCAATTAAAATGAATTTCTAACTTATTTCTAGACGATTTCTAGTCTTAGGAAAAACTTCTCTAAATCAGCCGGTTATCCATTCTTCGTACTGAAGAAATGGGAATGGTCACAAGATTTGGCTTAATTTCTGATTCAAGAGATGGGCACTAACCCACCTTTCTCACGTGGTCATGGTCTAGTACGAATTACTTGAATTTATTCCTAAAGATATTTTCTAAAGATAATTCTCCATTTATCTGGTAAAATAAATGTGATTTCTAATCGTAAGTGTAAATATCCAAAAATATGAAAATGCATTCTTCCTTGGGCATAATAGAACTATAAATAATTCTATTCGTGAATAATGGAATTTAATAAGGATATTTCTTTTTCTAAATGATCCTTTAAAATATGCATACATCATTTTATTTAAAATATTGATATAGAAATATTGTTTTCTCCAATTGGACCTAGGCTGAAATCAACATGCCATAATTATCTACATAGAAATACGATGAAACATTCTCTTTTTGATACTAAAATTAATTTATGCATTTTCCTATTTAAAGATACAATAAAAATTCCTCTTTTGATGAATAAAAATACCCATGTATATACCTATTTAAAATATGACAAAAATTACTCTTTTAATATTTAAAATGTTTGTGCATAGAATATTGTGAAAATTCCTCTTTTTGCATCTAGATTTTTATGCATGCACATACTATGAAAAATGTGTAAATCTTTCTTTTTGCGTTAAAATATTTTTGCATAGAATATGATGAAAATTCCTCTTTTTGCATTATCAAATTTATGCATAATCATAATTACATAAAAATATGGTGAGACTTCCTCTTTAAATATAAAAATTCTTATGCATAGACCTAAGCATAATTACATTTAAGCATCTTGTTTATTTTTAAAAATATCCAATTATCACTTCCCACATGAAAATAATTACAAGAATGTTAGCATAAACTCTCTTTCAACCTAAAATGTTAGCATAAACTCTCTTTCAACCTAAAATGAATAAACATGAATTTTTGTAATATAAAACAAGCTTAAATGAATTAATCTTCATTTTAATTAGATTAAAAATCAAAAAAATACTTAATCTCCATCTCTCTGTTGTGAGGCCTAGAGTTTTGGGTAAGAAAATGAGGTTAGTACTAAGATCTATCCTTCCAGTGAGTTTTCTTTCAAAAAAAAGAGATTTACAATTCAAAAACATTACTTTTAAGCATAAGAGATTAACAATAATGCATTTAAACAACATAAACCAATAAAAACATGGTTTTAAGAAGAAACCATGGATTAAAATGCTTCCCAAGCATTAGAGATAGATGTTGGGAAGAAGATTACCATTTAAGAAGAGAGTAAAACACCATTGTTTTAGGCTTACCCTTGGATTTTGGCCTGATTCTTTAGAGAGATACGTAGCCCTCAAGAAGAAGCTTGGCCACCAAGAAGAAGAGAGTAATCTCCAAGAGAAGAAGAGGATTAGTGAAGCTCCAAAGCTTCACAATGGAGAGGCAAGGTAGAGAGATAATGGAAATACACTAAATTGAAAATTACACTAGCATGTAAATACACTAAGATAGAATTACACTAGCGTGTAAATACACTAAGATAAAAATACAAAGGAATGGGATTCTATTTATAGGAAAGGGAGGCCACCAACCAAGTCCAACTGGGATCTAGAGGCTTCCAGCTTTAGTTTGATCCAATTTGGACAAGTTTTCCACTAGTTAGGTCCACTTTTTTGATCCAGTTTGAAGGAGGAGAGAGGAGAGATGAAATATCTCATTTTTTGAATTAAAAATTGGGGGTAATGATGAGATTCTAGGTGCCTCCTTCATGAGCTCCTAAGGTGTCAAAATTCTAAATTTTTTACTAATAAACCCTCATTTTTTTTACTATTAAGTGCTTGTACTAGTCAATTCTTCATCTTATGTGAGAATTTACTCATTTTTGGGGATTTTCTTTTATTCTTGCATTTTTCTTATTCCAACACTTGGATTAACCCTAACCCTATTGGCTATTTAGAACACTCTTTGGACCTTAATGCATAATTTTTTGAAAATGTGGACCCTTAGGCTAAGGTGTCTAATGCACATATTCAATTAATTTCTAATGCATATTAGAAAACTCTTTTTAAACTTCTGTTTCAAGGGAATTCATCTTAAATATAAGGGATAACTTTATATCCAAAAATATCTTAAAACTGTATTATCTCTCTCTAGAATATTTTCTCTCTCTAGACCAAAAACAAATGAAAACAATGTTTTCTTGCATTCTGAAATAGGGGATGATTCCAGGGGACTGAGAGAACTTATACATATTTATGGGGCTGAGGAGGAACCTTACAAGGCCAATTCCTTACACATTCCACCTTCTGATCATCCTTATGCCATTTTTGCCCACAATGTGACCAAGTTACTCCACTTCATTTGCCCATGAACGTACACTTGCTATCTTTGGCATACAAATGGTTGGCTCTCAATGCATCAAACTTTACACACATGAACCTAGTTCTCCTTTTCACTCTTACTATACACCAATATGTTATCAAAAAAGACCAATACAAACTTTAAGTGGAACGGTTGATGCACTTTGTTCATCAAGGCTTGAAAAGTGGAAGGTGTGTTGCATAATCTAAGAAACATCACCATGAAGTGATAGAGACCCCTCTGAGTGAATTTCATCCTAATTTGGTGGTAGCCGAATCTCAAGTTAATCTTGGTGAAAATTTGGCTCCTTTCAACTCATCCAAAAGATCATCTATCCTTGGGATTGGATATATATTCTTGATAGTGATCTTATTCAAATCATGATAGTCGATGCACATGCGAGAGGTACCATCCTTCTTCTTTACTAGAAGCACGGGTGATGCAAATGGTGATTGACTTGGCTCCACCCAACCATTTCCATCAATTCTTTGACTTGCTTTGCCACTTCATATTTCTCAACTTTTTACAATCTATACGGAGGCTTGTTAATGAACATAGCATCAGGTTCAAGCTCTATCCCATGATCCACATCATGCTCGGGTGTGGTAAGCACTTAGGCATTTGAAAACATCTTCATAGTTTTTTAATAGCGTTTTCATTCCCTTATGTGTATTCTTGTTCTCCTCTACATGATCTTCGTCTTTGTAAAGCTATAGAACATACATTTGTCCCCAATTTCTTGAGTTGTCTCTTGAGTTAAGTGCCATAAATCAAAGCCGACTTTGAGCTACAAAATCCATGCAAAGTGACACACATTTCTCCATGCATAAAGCTCATGGAGCCTTGCTCTGCAAATTCATGGAGAAGGTCCCAAGATAGGACAACCAACCGTAACCCAAAATCATCTCAATTGGCCCCATATCCAATACTAGTAAATTTTCTTTGCAAAGTGTAATCATTTGAGAGTAATACATCCACATCCCTACAAACCATTGTACAATCCATAGCATCCCCATTTGCCACTTGAACTTTGCGCATTATTACCAAGGCATCCGAGTACAGTTTAAGATTTCACAATGATTATCAATTCACAAAACCATGTATACTACCACTATCCACCATCAATACAAATGCTACTCTTCCATTGACCATAGCCTTAGGCCTTTTGCACCCTTGCAAGTGGCATAAGCTTCATAGGAGATCGAGCATAAATTAGCATCTTGTACACATACATCTGTCACACAAAGTAGTGGGTAAACCATCATCTTCACCACAAGGTTTCCATAGAGCACCACCAGGGTCAAATGGAAACTTACCATCCAGCTCTATGTCATTTTTGGCATCCACATATTCAAAGCAATCAACAAATGATTCCACATCCTTGTCATTTTCCTCATCCACAATCACTTCCGGAGAACACCATGTTGATAGTGACATTACGTGCCTTGCATGATTTCACATGGTCCTTGTGCCACTTCTCACCACATTTGTAACATAGTCCTTTGTGCCTCAATTCATTGATGTGGTCCTCCTTCACAAATTTTCTCTTCTTAGCCCCATTATTATAAGACCTACCATCCCCTTGTGAAGGCATATGAGAGATGATGCCCAACCTGAAATTTTGTTTTCCGCCATTACCATACCCGAGCGAAAACTTGGACACACTCAAAGTGATGTGAGTATCCCTTACTTGCCTTGTGGTGGAAGCATTTGAGCCAAAGTCTAGCTATCTATTTGACCATGCATAATTTTCTTCATAAATCTCGGCTAAGATCATGGCTTTCTCTTGAGAGTAGTCATTAGCTCGTTAAGTTTTGACATCCACTCCAATAGTGTTCTTCAAGCCCTTGATATACTTCACGATTTTGAGATTTCACTAAGCCCTTTCACATGAAGCATAAGCTTGAGGAACTTGTGAGTGTACTCTTTCACACTTGAATATTTATTTGTTGGAGATCATCCCACTCACAAACAAGATTGTCCTTATATAACTTAGAAGTGAATGCATCTTTCATGTCCTCCTTGAAAACATCCCATGTGATTTCGTACTCTTGTGATTGGAGATGTCTCCACCAAGCATGAGCATACCCTTCCAAGTGCAAGATAGCATAATAGATCTTAGCCCTTTCACTTTGAGGATTCATCCTAAAGTAGAGGTCCACCTTGTTGATCCACTCTTTGAAATCTTCGTTCAAGGTAGCTTTGCCATTGAACTTGGTAAGCACGATTTTGTCTTTCACTCCTCTAAACTCTACTTGATCCACATGTTGATATCCACCATGAGCATGAACATTTTCATCTTCACATCTTTTGTAAATGATCTTCATACCCATAAAACCTTGAAGTGAAACCTTGATGATGACCATGACCTTTTTTAGATACACAATCATCAATTCAAGAAGATTACTATACATTCCCTTTGCCCTTTACATCACTTAGTGTGGACGCATACATCGAATTGCACATGGCTCCAAGGGAAGAATGCAAGTTCATATTATTCTCCTTGTTACCAAATGCGGCTTGACCCATGTCACTAAACATAATGCCTTTGGCTTGCCTTGAGCCTTCAACATTGTTTTATCGACAATGATGTCCATCAAGTCATGAGAGTTTCTTTCCACAAAGGAATCATGCATTGGAGTAGATCCATGAATGGGTTGCCACACATGCTCTTGACTTTAAATTGTGATAACTCACTCTTCAAATCATTGAGAAGTCCTTTGATTTCTTCTACCATTGGCTTCATGTTTTTTTTCCATCATTCCATGCATTAGCATCATCATTTGTGCCATGTCACTATTCATAGCAGGTGTTGCATTTGCATTAGGTTCCCCACCTTGATTCGGTGCATCAATAACATTGGCATAGGTTGAACCACTTTGTACATGATATGCCCTTTGATCCTCATTTACATGCGAGCTCTTAACCTTGCGATTAGTGTCTCCATGCTCAATCATGTCCACATGTTCCATATTCTCTGTGTCCTTTAGCTCTTGAAGAACCAAGGCTTGTTTAGGTGGTCTCTCTTTTGGCATGACAGGCTAAAATGGTAAACGGAGCGTGGAAAATTCAAATCTTGTCAGATTTTGGATATTTTTGGTTCTAGGGAAAGATCTAGATATACACTATCCAAATATGTAAAAATAGTAACATCTGATGCACCCTACTATTCTTTGTTTTAGGGTTTGAGTGAAATTTAAAATTTTACCCTAAAACCTTGAAGAGGTCCGAATCTTGATGTCTTTGGCTTGTTGGAAAGCTATTATAGTAATAGATTTTTAAAGGAATTTGAATAGTCACAGGTGCCTGAACGGATATGCCACCACATGTCAATCGACAAACCCATATATTCCAAAAATTGGAAAAGAAATCTTTGTCTAATTTTCCACGACTTTTTAAAAAAAATCAAAATTTTTATTGTACCCCGAACCTATCAGAATACGAATGGGCAAAAAATTTCAGAACCCGAACGGTCACCCTAGAACGCGGATAGCCAAGGGTTGTGGAAAATGAAGAGACAAGCAACTCCATAATTTGAAAGGTTAAAAAAAAAAGGATCCCAAAGACCAAAAGGTTCAAGAGAAATTTCTCTTTCTTTCTTTTTAAAAGCTTTAATCCAAAGCTTATAAAGCTTTTTTTTTTAATTTGAAGAATCGTGGGGGGAGGCGTAGTCGGCCGTCGACTAAAACCCTCCCCCCCCTTCGCTTCGTGTGGCGCGACTGTGTGATGGAGAGGAGAGAAGCATAATTTTCTCTCTCTTCCCCTTCTCCACATCAACAACCTCCTCCATCTTTTCTCTCATCTCCTATTCTCTTCCATTGTTAATCAAGTTAATCAGAGAGATTACCCCCTAATCAAGTTGATTAAATATTGATTGTGTTTATACACTAATGATGATTATTTACTTAATCAAACCTACCCATATAAGGGATGTTTCCATGCTGAAGAGAAAATATAAGAGAAAATTCCAATTTGAGAGATAGAAATTATGTCATGCACATGACAAAGAACCCAACATGCTACCTCCACTGAGTTTCAACAGAAAATCCACATAAATTTGATAGCATGCCCACAGAGAAACCTGCAAAAATGCATAAAAATGCCTTTTTAACCATAAAAATGCTCTTAAAATTTTCTAAATAATTAGGAAAATTTCCTTAAAATTTTAGAAATTTACAAAATCCTTTCTACCAAAAAAAAATACCCGTAGTAGCATGCGTAGTATTTTGGTTTAAAAAATCATAAAATGCTTATTTTAACCATAAAAATAGAGAAAATAGCATTTCCACTCACAGAATTTCTTCGCAACATCGATACGTCCATCCAAGTCAAGAAGCACCGTGTTTCGACCGCCATATTGACATTCCCAACGCGTAGGCTACCAAAACAAACCAAAAAATAACTTTTTTTTGCTTAGTAAACTTTAAAATTTACTTTTAAAATGCTTAAAAATTAGAATAATGAGAGAAAATTAAGAGGAGAAAATAAACATCAAAAATTAACTAGAGATCGCTCTAATACCACTGTTAAAACCCTAAGGATCTCTCCAGCTAATCACTATGCATAAACCAGGCATATACTCATCCACCCAACCACCCCCAAGCCCAAGGGTGCAGTACCACATACCTAACCTTGGTGTCCCATACCACCAAGAGGTATGACTTCAATCCAGGAGCACATAGCTCTAGCATGAAATGGCAAGAGAGTAGATACAATGCTCTACACACAAGAGAACATCCCTTAAGAGTGCCCCATGCCCCTATTATATAGGAGAGCGGAGTAGAATAGATGCTAACAATATCTTGTTTTTCCCATTACATAACCTAAAGAAGCCATACTTTGCATCAATGGTAGATAATGTTGACATTTGGAGCCTTCCACACATGGAGTATTTCAAATTTCATCGCCAAGCTGTAGGAATTTCACCACCCATTTTCTAGGGTTTTGGGAGGTGCAAGTTAATCCCATGTTGCCTAGCATCAAATCGCTTAAGCCCTAGATAGTCGATGTGCAAGCTATTTGGTCAAGATTTCTAGGGTTTCTCAGGTGTAAGAAGAGGGAAAATCAAGAAAGTTCTGAAATTTTGAAAAAGTATGCAATTAGATCAAAACTCGAGCTCTAATTCCACTGCAAGAGAGGGGCTATTCAAGTGAAGAGATCCAAGATATTTGGTCAAGATTTGTAGAGTTTCTCATGTGCAAGAAGAAGGAAATTCAAGAAAATTATGAAAAATTATGCAATTAGATCAAAACTCAAGAGCTCTAACTCCACTGCAAGAGAAGTAGGCATGGATGTAGGTCACCATCCTTGAGCAAAGGGAGGCCAAGAAAGCATGGAAGCTTGAAAAGCTATAATTGTGATTAGTAGTGATTAATAATCATTAGTAAACTTACAAAATTATCCTTTATACCAAGCCCCATGTTCATACTCACTTAAGTTTTTGGCCCCCACACTTGGCCTTGACCTAAGTCCATTACCCATGGTCTTGCCCTCTTTATTTGGCACATAGCCTATGAATATTATATTTACATGTGTCTGGGCTCCCGCATCATTACAAAGTCTAACTTTGAGAGGGAGCACATATCACCATAGAGACATCAGTGGACTCTCCTCACTTTTATCTTAAAAAATTTATGATGGCTATAGGTGTATTAATTTAAGCATGTACTATCCTATGGAGGGATCTTTGATTGGTGGATGAAAGGAAATCTTTAAGTGGGTGTAAAAGAGATTGAAGAAAATGAAATACTAGAACAAGAAGCTCTCCCCCTAGTGCTCTGTTGAGCAGAAGAAGAGCGTTTGCGCTGAGTAGCATGCACGGGTAATTGAATTTTCGGAGCAAATTTTGTGTTAAGATCTGGGAGTCTCATGTCCACCCCTCCTCTCAAGGGAGATTGCGTAACCCCCAACCCAACCGCGCCCTGTGTAAGGAAGCGCAAAGAGAGAGAGAGAGAGAGAGAGAGAGAGAGAGGGGGGGGGGGAGGGGGAGACTCTGAGCAGCTAGCTCCTCCTAGTGGTTGGTTTTGGGCCTTGCAGGCGTCCACATAATACAAAGCATATTGATTATTAGAACAAAACAAACGTTCGGTAGGCATGAATTCATGAATTGTGGAGTACGTTTGCGCATTTAAAAAAATGTGTGTGGAGTACACTATTATGCTATGCAGTAGATCGATTAAGAGATTAAATACATGAATCTCAAAATGTTCTACTCGACTGGGACATGGGCGGCAACATAATGGTAATGAATAATTTTATTCTAGTATGCAACATTCTAAAGTTATGTGGGTTATTTTTGTGAACACATGTAGTAGAATGTCATTTGTGGGATGCGTGGATTCACAAGAAAGGAAACTCCAATGGGTTTAAAATAAAAGAAAACAAGGAAGTTCAAAACATGTTAAAACTGTAATTGATGAAATAGCAAAATTTGTGAATGATGAGTTTGAAGAAGTAGATAAGCGATGTTCAAAAGAAGAGGTTATGCATAGGAAAAAAGCACGGTGTGATTGGGTGGAAGGGTGGGTGAGGATTTATGATTCGGCTTATTTTGATAAGGAAGTAGGTTGTGTGTTTTGCAAATTTTGCAAGCAAGATAGAAATTCCAAGAGTGATTTTGGTTTTTTTTTTAAAGGTTCCAAAAGTATTTAAATAAGCAGCCTTTCTGATCATGCAAGATCTAATACTCACAAGTTTGCCTATTCATCTAGTACAAGTAAGGTGAATATTGCAGATGCATTGAGTAGTTTCAAGGATAAAGTTGCAAATGCATTGAGTAGTTTCAAGGATAAAGTTGATCTTGCCACATTAAATCTTTTGGCTACCACATACCATGTGGCTGAGGATGATCTTGCTTTTAGTAAGTTGCATCAGTTCTGCAGTACCTCTTCTTATGTGGCTGCTCTTCTTCACTTCCAGTAGATATGTATTATAATGATAAGTCATGCATCACGTTTGTTTAATATATTAGTGAGTCCTTGATGGAAGGGCTTCTTCAAAGATTAAAAGAATCACTTTTTTCAGCATCATGGTGGATGAATCTACAGATATTCAACTTAAGCAACACTTACTAAGTTTAAGCATCAATCTTAAAAAATCATGAATCGGTTACAATTTTTGTTGGATTATTAGAGATTAATAGCGGAACATCATCTAATTTATACAACATAGCCATGAAATTTTTGTCCACTTTAGGTCAAATATTCAAAAAATTATTCATTTTGGTTCAATGGTGCATCAGTAATGATTGGATGCCATAATGGCTTGTCTGCACAATTGAAAAGAGATAATCCTTTCATGACTAACATTCATTGTGTTGCGCATCCAAAATTCTATTGCATCGATGTTCTCTAAAAGCTCTCTAAAAACCTCTAGGTTAGAGAGTTTGGAGAAAGAGTTTGGGTGTGCAGTGCTACATATGAGTAGAATCCATAAGGTGAGATGGTTGGGTAGACAGTGTGTGGTTCGTAAGATCTGTGAGTCCTTATGAGGCTTTGCTAGAGTTTGCAAAAACAAAGAATAAGTCTCTTTTCGATATAATTTCAATGTTTGAATTCATATATAATATTCACTTCATGGCTGATATTCTAGAGAGGCTTCCAATATTAAGGTATTTCAACAAAATTTTGTTGCTACAACATTGATTGTTGGCTTTATTGAGGTCGAGATACATGCTTTGAAGATGTATTTCATGTTGGACTGTGACGTTGATGTAAATGCTTCAGTACTTTGATAGACATAGTTACCAAATCATCCCAGACTATAGACCTCCTACTGGACAACTTTATGCATTGTGTTCATCTATTTGAGGTAACATGTAAAGAAGCATTAAAATTCATAGAGAGATAGATGGATTTGACTTGGATAGATCAATTTTCTTTCAAAAGTCTTTTGTTGCCTCAATTATTGAGAATTTGAGGGAAATATTTTTTGATAATCATGTTTTGAGGTGTTCTAAAGCTTTAGCTCCTTCTAGTTTTCTCGTGAAAAGAGTTTAAAAACTATAACCATTCTGAGATTGACCAATCAGCATCTTTTTTATGGAAAATAGAAGGTGGGAGTGTGAAGTTTTGGAGGCATTGATAAGTAGAGACCTAACAAGCAAAGAATATCACTACTTCAAGCTACAAGTTGCCAATGAGTGGAAGGGGTGGAGTTTAAGAAACACATGGGTTGTAATAGGGAAAAATGTGACACATTGAAAGAAAAATATCCCATGCTATTACGATTGGCAGAATTCAATATTGTAGCACTGCATCATGTGAGAGGATTTTGTGTTCAGAATCTCATCAAGACTAAGTTGAGAAATCACTTGAGCACAAGAAATGTCGATGCTTTAATATGCATATCAATTGAGGTACCAAGTTTGGTCGACTTTGATTTTGAAGCGGCGATTGACATGTGGAAGATGGGAGCAAAGATACGCCGACACATTTTCGATGATCACAAGGTTAAAGCCTTGACTCACATCATGTTATCTCTTTTTAACTTATTTATGCTACTCAAATTTTCATAAATGTACTTTTATTATTTATTTTTCAAGTTTTCAACAAATGTAGATATGTGTAACTCTTGGTGACATGCAAATCTCTCTTTGTTCGTATGAATACATCTTCATGGAAGTTTTTTTAAGTTAATTGTAATTTAGCTTGTTATGTGTTTACTCGGGTAGGATGTAAGAATGCTTCTCTCATAACATCAAATTAACTCTTTGGCCAATGATGATCATATCTCATACTCAACTCTCATGGAAGTTGAGTGAGATTGGGTAGATTGTAATACTACAACATCACACTCTCTCTCTCTCTCTCTCTCTCTCTCTCTCTCTCTCTCTCTCTCTCTCTCTCTCTCTCTCTCTCTCTCTAGTTTTTTTAAAGCTTTTCAACTTTTATCATTTAGGTGATTTTTGGCTTTCAAACTTTGTCTTTCTTCTTGATTTATCTTGCCTTTTCTATATTCTATACTTTTAAAAAAAAATTTGTTTGCCTCTAATGGTTTGTAGAGTGTCTTGTAGTATTATTATTTCTATATTATGTATGTATCCTTTATTTTCAATCTTTGTATTGGTTTCTTTATGATGCGAATAAAAGAGTCCCTAAACCAATCTGAGGCCAAAAGGTATCACATAAAATGTAGTTTTTATGCAGTGCAAGGATATTAGTGCTTGATACAAGTTCAGAAGGCTGGCATATTGAAACGATATTCTTAGTTCCTCTCAATCTATGGTTAGGCCCACATGCATTGTTAAGTTTATATAAGCATACACACCATGCTCTCATTATGAGAGAGCTTCTTTTATCTTGTATATAAGTAAGCTTTATTTATGCTCTATCTCCTTGTATCAAGTGTTAGACATGCCCTGGGAAAAGCTATTTATAGTATGTTTATGTAAGCAACATCAATAAATGTGGGGGACTAGAGTAGACATTGTTGCAACAACCAGATAACCCACATTGGGCTAGTCTCTAACATCTTGTACCTATGATCTATCAACAAATTTATCTTCAATGTAATGGTTTCTTTTGTGATCGGCGGATGCAAAACGGATTGAGAATTTGTATATTCTCTTGAAAACCGACTAAAGACTTTTGAAGCCTTTGAAAACCAACGGGTTTTCAAATAAAAACCGGTTAAAATTGGGGGAGGGGTTTTTCACCGGTTCAAAAAAAAGGTTTTTTCTTGACATTACTGGGGGAAGAGCAATCCAGGTTAAAAAGGAGTTCCACCACCCACAACTCTTGAGTTTCAGAGATGAAATGAAGGCAAACCTACCCAGAAGCAGATGATGGCAAATAAACCAATAGATTAAGACCGGAAAAAGGCTTCGAAATGGTGGGTTACGTTAGATTCTAGAGAGGGGGGAGAGTCGTCTGCATTGTTACTGGTGGAGAAACGTCTGCGAAAGACGGGTCCTTGCGTGAAGTGTGTGTTTGAGATTTTGAGAGAGAGAGGGAGTCTTATCACTACTTGTGGTGCTGATTTTGTGGTGCTTTATTCTATGTTACAAGAAGCAATAAAAGCCATTGCTAGATTATGTGTATTGTAATAAGTGGTGAGTGTATGTTGTGTTTGTGTCTATCAACGTTTCATATTGGGATTAAGTTTAGAGAAGGACAATTAATTGAAACAACTAGTGTGTTTACGTTTGTGAGATAAATGAAGAACAGTGCGCGTGTCACACAAGGAGGATCTTATCTATATCATCTCCGAATATTATTATTTTGTTGGCCACATGTCAAATGATTGTACATATTATTTATGCACACTTGTGCATAGCATTGCTATATTCCTAGCACATATGTTAAAGAGTTTTGATATTTACACTTACTGTGTGAACAAGCTCTACTGTTTGAGCTATTTTTTGAGCTATTTTTGTAAAAGTGGAAAAGCAAGCCCAATTTTATTCGCACAATTATTAATAGATCCTCAGGCTATTTATTAAATACAACTCTCAAAATACTCATGTCGTGGAAGTAGAGCTACACGCATGAGGAGAAAGATTACACCCAATAGTGTGTGTATGGTGATGGTGCTCTATTTTTCTCTTGTTTTATGCTATGATATGCTCTATCATATCAATTTGATTCAAGTCTATGCTTTAATCTTTGATATATATGTGAGTTTTTAATTATTTCTTCAAGAAGTACGTAAGATTCTCTACAATTAATCCCAATATAAAACGTTGATAGGCACACTCACCACTTGTTACACTACAATGAGAGTATCATTATTATACACATCATCTAACATGGCGTATATGGCCACTTGTTACACTTCAGTTAGCATGGCACCTTGACCTCTTCTAGGAGTTGGATGAGAGTTGGTGAGCTCCTCTTGCATGGACTTGAAAGCTACAAGCTCATTTCTCAAGCTTGTGGACTTCTCTTTTAGCTTTTTTGAGATCGACTTCTAACTTGGTTACCTTCTTAAGCTTATGGACTTCTCTTTTTTATTTTTTGAGCTGAGCTTCTAACTTGGATAGCTTGTGGACTTCTCTTTTTTCTTTTTTGAGCTCGGCTTCTAACTTGGTTAGCTTGCGGACTTCTCTTTTTTCTTTTTTGAGAGCCTAACTTCTTACTTGGCTAGATAAACTTGTCCGAATACTCGAGTTCATATTGTTGTCGGAGTATGTGCTTTTGGGGATGGCTTGGCTCGGACACATGGTTGATAAGCTCGACCCAGTGGTGAGTGTATATTTCAGAGGTGCTTACGAGAGCAAGAAGATCATCAATGCCCACATCCTATGGGGTAAGATGGCAGACATAGAGATACCAATCTATGGCAGTCATCCTATGGTGGGGAGTTAGAAGATGATTCAGTGCCTGCATTCAATGGGGTAAGATGGCGGTCATAGAGATACCAGTCTATGGCTTCCTTGAGAGTTTGTTAGAGGTGGGCAAGGGATGGTCCAAGGTGGGAGGCCAACCACCCAATGTGGGCACTATGGAAGCTCGTATGACATGGGATTGGGTAAGGGATTTGTGTAGGAGGAGAGTGGAGCATGTCACTTGTTGACTTTCTTGGTGGGCAACTTGGCTTGGGCTTCGTGCACCTCTTCCTAGTGCTTTCTGTGTGAAGAAGTCTTGTGGCTCAACCGTGTTAATTCTCAAGCTAAGAGGGTGAGTGGATTGGGGAGTTGGAAATCATAGCATCATGAGTCATTTGTTGGTTGCTCTTGGGCAAGGGGCTTGATCTTCCATGGTGGGTTCCTTAGGTAAGGAGACTGTGGGGTTGTAGGTTATTGTCTCTTCAAGCGAAGATGGGGCTTAAGATTGTCAAAGAGATGTAGATTCATAAGATGTTTCATAAGGTGGATAAAGCTAGGTGACACATAGGAAGTGGGAGTTCTTTGCTGATGGCATGACATAGTAATTTTATGAGCATGTGGGCACAACGTACCTTTCTTAATGGATTCTTGCAAGAGCCTTGGAGTTCACCCTTGGATTTTTCACAAAAAAAGTCTCGACCCAATTATTCGATTTGCTTTAGCTAGAACAATGAGTGGCATGCCTGATTATGTTAGTCCCTAGCCTTTTAGTGAGAGTGAGGAAAGTGAGCATCCTAGCCAAGGGCACCAATTTGGGACAATGATGTGTCTTTAAACTTGCTTCTTTGGTGAGACAAGGCATTTGGCCATGGCTCCTGTCCCATTGTGGAACTTAGTTCAAATGGCTGGGAGGTCAAGGGCTCTTTGACAAGGTCCTCATTGAGAGTTATTCTATGTTGTGACCCCTCCACCTCCTAGCCGTTTCAACTAAATTCCATAGTACGAAAGAAGGTAGTTAAGATTGTTGGGAGGTAGTTGATATGGCTCAAAGGTGGATGCCTCTTCTGACTAGATTCTCATTGAGAGTGTTCCTACTTTGTGATCCCTCTAGCATCTCTACCCCTCCCAAAGTTATCAATGTTATGGTAGTGTTATTGTAGGACTTGATGAAGTACAGGGTGAGAGGGAAATCTAGGCCCAATATGACCCATCGACCTCTCTACCTTTATCAATGTTATGGTAGGACTTGACGATGAAACTTGACGATGAAGTGCAGGGTGAGAGGGAAATTCGAGAGGGAATTCAGGCCCTATATGATGGTTGTGATCCGAAAGGTTGTGAGGCCAACCCTGTCAAGCTACAAAGCTACTTCGGGTAGTTGAAGAAGGGCATGACACTCCACCAATGGATAGGCTACCCCTATAGTGGACCTTGCAGAGCATTTTTAGTTCTAGGGAGCATAAATCTTCTTTATATTGTGCCTCCCATTTTGGAAAATGGATCAGATCCAAAAGTTTCTTTTTGGGGATGAGGTGGTGGCACCGTCACAGCCATGGCTCTTGCTCTTAATGTTCCTTGTGTGCAAGTATTATCTTCTTAGTCTAGGTATGTGCACATGTAGTTTATGTGAAGGCAATGTGGGGAAGAGGGCTAGATATAGCATAAACAAGACTCAATGAAAGGGTCAAAAGAAAGATTGGATTCCACAAAACTGGGAAAAGAGGGGTGCCGGTCACAAGTGATCTTGGATTGAAGTTTGTGTACTACACGTGCTCATCGGAATTAGATAGTAGGAAAAGAAAGGTGTGGGCCACATGTGATCTTGGATTGAACTATGGGCCACATGTGGTCTTGGATTGTACTGTGTGTACTACACGTGCTCGTCCGGATCGCACAGAAGTAGTGGGAAAAGAGGGGTGCAAGCCACATGGTCTTGTATTGAACTATGTGTGTTACGCATTCCCAATAGGAGTATGTGGTTTGGGTAGATTAGTATCTAAGTTTATGTGTATGGTCTTCTGGTTTGGGTTTTTGACTATTAGAGCATATGCATTTGGACTTTTTGGGTGTATGTAAGACTTTCTGGGTGTGTACCTACAAAGACAACGAACTATACAACCAAATATACCAGCTCTACCCACTCCATGGGAAGACAAATAAGCAGTCAAAGAGGGGTGAGCAAGTAACCTCAAAAACATGTTTACTTCGAGGTATATCCTCACTTGCCTCTACTTGTTGTCGATTTGATTTATGGATTTCTCTTTGTGATTGTCTCTACATCCTAATAATTACAAGACGATCATGATTGGCCACACATTGGCCAAACTCTATGGATCAATGCTAGAGATGGAGCTCAGTTCATTTGTAGAGAGCTAGGGATGCAGAGCCTCAGGACATGCTGGCTTTCGGAGGAGCTACTCTACCCTTGACCACATCTTCACCCTCTGTGCCATCATCGAGGAGGGTAGAGCATGACATCAGAGGATTTACTATTGCTTTGTGGATTTTCGCAAAGCTTTTGATACTATGCCCAAGCCCGACCGCCTCCTACACCGTCTATAGGAAATAGGAGTCCCATCTAACATGGTTTGGAGCATCATCACCCGCTATGAGTCCATTATCGGATGAGTGAGAGCCCAAGGAGGTACATCGCAGGAGATTTCTAGCAATATTGGGGTGAAACAGGGCTGCCTTCTATCACCCACTCTTTTCCACCTTTACATTGATGAGATCAAGAGCTTCATTGATGGATTAGGCGGAGCTGGCCACCCTAGCAAGCATATTGATCCCCATACTACTTTATGTGTCAATGGCATCGTCCTCCTCTCAGACTTAACCGAGATACAGTTGGATGCCTTACAGGACTTCTACACTCAGCGGGACCTCTCTGTTAACCTAGGTAAAACCAAGGTAATGGTCTTCAATACTTCTCGCCTCTTCACATCTAGATTCAGCTTCACATATAGAGGGGATCCTGTGGAGATTATCTCATCCTACATATGATCATAGAGCCACTAGTGGTTGGTTATCACACCTGATCTTCCAAGTGATTGGGAGGAATTTAGCCATTGGGGACCACGGTTCATAATAGCACCATCCATTATCCAGGATGCAGGTCAAGGACTTTACATGTCACAAGATTTGCATGTATTTCCAGTGGCCCACGCTTCCCAGGATATGCAGCCTTGAGCTTACTTGAGCGGCAGTGCTTCCACGCACATTTCCAAGAGCCTAGGACGAAGGGTTAGCTTTTTGACACCCTCCTTACACCAGCTTTCATGTATGGAGCAGCCTTCTGGGAGCATATTTATCTGATGAGGATTGGCAACGAGTTGAGAGGCCCCAGGCCATGATGTTCTCTCGTATGATCCACACAACAAACCATCAGTCCCACAACAAATTACCCAGGCAGAGTTGGTTGTAGCCCGAATGGTAGTGGATCCACTCTTCCAAACAACACATACCTCCATCGCATCAGTCACATGGATCCCCAGGTACGCGATGTTTGCCCTAGAGTCCTCGAGACAACTAGCACTTGAGGGCCACTCTGGAGTATGGTTCTCAATATATGGGCTCTGCATGGACCACCTACTCCCCCTTCAGTACAGGTTGAACTCCCCTTTTCTCCGGTCTCTCACGAGGATACCAACCGGGTTATCCAGTTAGATCTTCTTAGCCTCTACACCTATTACACGTGGATCACACCTCCTAAGCTCCCAATGAAGATGCACTTCTACAGAGATCACTTCCTCACTCACGATCACTGAGGATGGATTCATCCAATCGGGCTACTTGAGTGTTCACATGACCCATGCCATGCGGATTGCGACTGGCCAGATACGAGTTTCATCCCACTGCCTCAGAGTGGAGACAAGTAGAGCTGAGCGCATCTTCAAAGCCGGGAAGCTCATACGGAGACCCAAAGAGCAGAGGATCTGCCGATTATGCCACACTGTGGTTGAGGATGGAGGAGCATTACATATGTTGTTGCCCAGTATACTATGAGATCCGCGAGAGGTTTCACTGTCTGTTTCGTGAGGGATTCGATCCACTCTCCAGGATCATTGACATCCAAGACCGACATTGCATAGGGCTCTTCTTGCTTGAGCTCCGAAGACTCAGGGACACTTTCTTGAGAGAGGTTCGGTCCCAACCACCCCGCCCCCTCCCTCGCCAACCAACCTTCACCAATTTTTTATGGACCCAAGAGGTGGAGGACACCGATATAGTCCGAACCTACCTAGCCCGAGAGGAGTTACCTCGAATTGGGCCTCCGCACTCTAGTGTGCCCGATGCCCCCGGCCCCCTAGCCTCGTCAGCCACGATCCCCTCATTAGCTCCAAATCCAAGACATGCTCCACCGCCATCGACCTACCTATCCACGTGACATAGCTAAGGGAGACCTCTCGGCCATACTGCTTGATATTTTGGGGAGTGGTATACCATCTATTGGGAGCTGATGTTGCTCGCATGTTTCTATGTTCTTAGTATTCCATGATGAGTTTCCACGGACACTTTTGTATCACCCCAATAAAATAGCTATGTTTATGTTTTGTTTCTATTTTATTTTCTATTCCATGATGAGATATGCCATGGACATTATTATATCACTTTGGTCTCATAGGCCCATTGGGTCTTTAGAAGACACTTAATATATCTTTCTTTCTTTCTGATTTCTTGTTAAGGCTCACGTCTTGTCAGAGATGTACACTAGGTTGTGTCTGATCCTTCCTTCCGATCCAAGCATCTTTACTTCTCTCGTTGGTGTCTTTGTCTCTTGTTTGCCGTACTTCCTTCGATTTTTCCCTCCCTCCCCTCTTCTCTCCTTTTACTTCTCTCAATTTCTTGCATTTTTTTGCCTCCTTATTTCTTTGTTCTCTTTTCTTCCTCCCGAACCCTGTTCTTCCTCTTCTTCCCCTCTTGCATTTACTTTTATTCTCACACTTCTCTTTGTTTTTTCTTTTCTTTTCTTCTCTCTCTCTCTCTCTCTCTCTCTCTCTCTCTCGCTTACAAATGCCCGCCGTAAGCTGTTGAAGTGACCTGGAGATCCGCACGTTTGAGCGGAAATCGCCCGGCTCGATCGCCTGTCATGATGCTCCCCAGTCCATTAAGAGTTTTAGTGAAAATAAAGAGTTATTTTATGTTTTTTTTTTTAATTCTTGAAGATTGAGTTTAAAGTTCTATAATATCATCGCCTACTCTGCCCCTACAAACACTTGACTCTGCCCCTACAAACACTGCCTGTCCTCTCATCAGCCCAAAATAATAGGACTCCTGGTGCAAACCGTCATGCTTCAGTTGTGCCGTGTGTTGAAGCGTTGTGTAAAGCCGGTGGATCTGCCACTCACAATGGTTGCCTTGGTCTCTCAGCACCACTGCCACTTGTGCCGCTGGCCCGACTAGCCCGCCATTGATTGCGGCGTTAGACGATGTTGTCTACCAGTGAGCGACTCTACAAAGGAGACAATGCTGGCCCTGGACCAGGTTACACACTAGAGAGAGACGTGCGTCACTCAGCACTGCATTGAGCCTGGAGCAATAGAGAGATACCAGAGTTGAGAGTCGGGAGTGGTCTCACTGGGTTGACAAAAATACACGTAACAGAGAGATTACAGATGTGCATTGAGAGGCTATGCAAACCTTATCCTGAAAAATAACGGAGATTATAGATGCATTGAGAGGCTATGCAAACCTCATCCTTGTGAGAAATGCTAGAGTATTATAACTTATCTGCATTATTTTATTTAATATATAAAATAAAAATTATCTATAAGCATTATTAACGATATTTATTAGTCTTAATCTTTAAATTAAGGTTGTTTAAAATTTGAACCGTATTTTCGTTAATCTTTATTTTCAAGAATTTTAATAAAAATACTCTTTTAAAAATAAACCCTAAGCAATTGATTGGTCCTTTTTTCCCAAAATCAACCTTGAAAAAAATACACAAGAAGTCAGTTTTTTCTTTTGTTAAGTGTTCTAGATCAACCTTCTAGGCCCCACCACAACACTCTAAAGGAGGGGTTTTTCTTGTGTGTGTTATTTATTAGGTACTGAAGTTACAAGTACCATCACTTCCACAAAAAAATAATACACAACAAGTCAGTTTTTTCTTTGTTTAGGTGTGCATACTAAATCTGTCGAAGGCCTCTCCACATCACCAAGCCTCCATCAAGCTTAAACAGATCCCATCCCAAGTATCTCTTTATGGTTTTGCCTATGCTAATCAATGATGGTGCCATTAAACAAGCCACCATTTGAAAGTGTAGTGATTCAATGTGCCCCCTTTCTCTAAAGCAAAAAGCCCTTTAAAGCATTCCGTTCTAATAAATTCTTCTAATGGCTCCCAGGAAGACAATTTAATATCACCATTCCCAATACCTATAGTCACAGACACCCCAAACAGTCTTGTTTGTGTCTGTTGGGAATTTGGGTATCTTGTGAACCGATGGTTCGGATGTCTCTAGCTTTTTGTCTTTCTTATCCGAATATGTCGATCCTGCAGTTTACAAAAATAGACTATTCAAGCAATTATCATTTCAAATATTATCATTCCAGAATGTCTCTCTTATTAATTGCAAAATATGCATTTTTATGGACTTTAAAAATAAAAATAAATAAATCAAATTAAATATTTTATTTTCCAACATAACGGTCAAAAACAGATCCTACAATGTTTGTAGGCTTATAGACTGGAACAAAGACATATTTAAAAGAAAAGGAACATTCATTTATTACTTTATTTTTGTACATAGAGGACAGAAACATAGTGTGTACAATATATATATATATTCACATGTGGAGAACCAGGCACATGCATAAATAAATCAAAAGAAAAATACACAGTCCGTATTACTCAAATGGATTAATTTATTTTTTTGCATAACGGACATAAATTTATTCTCATGTGGACAACCAGGCACATGCATAAATAAATCAAAAGAAAAATACACAGTGCGTATTACTCGAATGGATTAATTTATTTTTCTCCACAGCGGACAAAATTGAACAAACGACGTTTCGGCTGCATGAAACATAGACATTGTTTTTAAAAAAGGAACATTTGTTTATTGATTCACACATTTGGATAACCAACCGCATGCAGATTTATTTTCTTTCCTGCATAGCGCACAGAAACAGCATTCAATGAATCAGGCAGGCAAAATATGAGCACATAACAAGAGAAAACAAACGAGCAACTACAAAATCAAGTTTAGAAACGGGTGTAACATACCCGAGGATCTGGCTCTTTGCTTTACTGCACAAAGATTACGGACTGTAGAAGGGCCATCCGGTGGAGTGGTGATACGGGGCCCCACAGGGACGTCTCTAGGCAGATTGGATGCTATAGGGCAATCTGAAATTTGATGTGCTTGTGCCGGATTTTGCATGGATGCAGCAACTCCATCAGAACGACCAGTAGAGACACTGGAAAATGTCATGGGGGAAGGATGTCCTTCATGACAAGCCGAAGTACAAGGATGGCGATCAACACATAAAGTCAGTGATATCATTCATGGCTTTCCTTTTGGGAGGCATTTCACAGAACAAGATCACAGAAACTGCACAAAAGGCAACTATACAAACTGTGATACTAAAGTAATACAACAAAAAGACGAACACAGTGTTCGTTAAATAGATACAAGAACCATAACCTGCTGTAAGAGGCGACAACGAAACATCGCCACGTACAAGCTTCAGAATAGCACGAGCATCCAGAATGTAGGCCGCACGAGCAATGATGTGGAGAGGCCACGAAGCAGATCCAGAAGCCGAACATCTCGCCATACCGTTCCAGAAGACCCAAAACCAGGAAAATCGCTGAGGACTCGCTCCAGAAGCCGAAGAAACTGAAGCAGGCGCTAAAGGAGGCGAAGGTTGCATGGAAGCCTTACCAAACCAGAAAAATAGTTGATGACTCGCTCCAGAAGCACGTGAAGAAGAACATCTCGCCATACCGTTCCATAAGACCCAAAACCGAAAAAATCGCCGACGAGTCGCTCCAGAAGCCCAACAAACACAAACCCACAAAGGTTGCATGGAAGCCCAACAAACTGAAGGAGGCGAACGTTTGCATGGAGGCGAACGTTGCATGGACCCCCGAACCTTAATGTACAAACATGCACCAAACACGTGTTGCGTGCAAGTGATAATAAATTAAATACCCCCTAAAAAGGTTTGGGGTGCTTATTAGGTACGGAAGTTACAAGTACCATCACTTCCACATTGGGAGACAGCACCTCATTTTTGAGACGTAGAAGTGCTACGCTGGGCAATAGCAGTTTAAAGACACTGGTAGACATTGCCCAAATGCAGCTTATCTTTTTGAAGTTGAGCACAATTTTACTAGACGATTTCCATCAAGATGGAGATAGACACAAACGAAACAAGTGCACAAAAAATAGTAATTATCCCCTTTTTCCTAGCAAAAACCAGGCAAACAAGTGTCGTTGAACACACACACACACACACACACAAGCACGAACACAGAGCCATAAAGGCAAAACTATATTAGAGTGTGTACAAAGGCGACACTTCAACAACAGATGATTGAATAATTTACATTCTTCAATTAAACTGTACAGAAGGGGCCCACAGACAGCTTCAAATGGATCTAGCGCCTTGCGGCACAACATCTTTGATTATTAAATGGATCCTAATCAAGGGTCTGCATGACCAGCCATTTCCTCTTCACTCGACATGTACTCTTCGCTAACATCTTCATCACTGCTGTCTTCTTCAGGTTCATTTCCCATGTTCTCCGCTTTTGCGTAAGTTTCACAGTACTCTGTAAACCATCGTAAAAAAGGCTCACAATTTAACTTCTTTACACTAAATCTTGTGTTTCCAGCATGAAGATAAAGGCTAGAAAACCATACCTTTCACCTTCTTTTCATATTGTTCATGGTCTCTCATCATGAGGGCTGCAGCTTCTCCATTCAATGGATCTGTCGGATTAGGGTACAAGAGCAGCTGTGGAAGAAACACTTCAAATACATTCAACATATCTGCCCAAAGAAAAAGGTAAATGAGTCAGGTTACAAATTACGGCCAATTGTATCATCATGCATAGTGACACATTAGATTAGTGAGACAAGGTGGCTTGCATTAAACAGAACATGCATAGGAAGCACATGGTGCTTAAGTTATCCTGGACGGCCACTTTTGGCTGGGTAAACAACAACGTGCAGCCCATCAAAGAGGCAGCTGCTGATGGCAGATGAAGCCTACAACAAAGCTACATACTGTTTATGTTTGTGTAATGACCACACACATTGGTGCCTGTCAATGCTGATAGTGCAGCACAGCCTGTCACGTTGCAAGCTTTGTGCCTCCATAACTTCTTGCTGGCTTTCTTCTTGATGTGATTTCTCTCCTGACATGGTGGAGGCCTTGGTATTTTTTCCGTTTCCGGACCACAGTATTACCATCCACCGGATACTCTCACCTCGTTAGGTAGCCAAGTTGGGTCACCAACCTGATGCTCTTGATACCAATGTTACATGCACGGAAGCCTTGCAGTACTGATCCACAGCCCTAAGCCTGATTAAGAACAAGATGCTGATTTAAACATGATTAAGACAAATGAGAGAGAAGAAGATAGATTGTTGGTGTCAGGTTTTCTTGTATTAAATATGGTACAAAAAGCTTATACATGGTTAGGCCCTTGGTCAGTCCCAAAGGGTGACCTTGGCCCCTTTCTACATGACTATTGAATGAATGAACAGTTGAAAATGACTTGCTTCATGCTGAATTATGTCTGATGTTTATATATGCTTCTAGAGAGCTGGTCGACCAGCTGTACTGCTGTTGGCCAACAGTACAGCTGGCCGATAGAGGAGAGAAGAAGAGAGAGATTGGAGTCAAGGGTTTCTTTTATTCATATGGTACAAAAAGGTTGTTTTAATGCTTGTACATGACTTGGGCCTTGGTCAGCCCCATAGGGGTGACCAAGCTGGCCGACCAGCACTCCAGAAGCATATATAATAAACATCAGACATAATTCAGCATGAAGCAAGTCATTTTCAATAGTTCATTCATTCAATAGTCAATAGAAATCATGTAGAAAGGGACCAAGGTCACTCTTTGCGGCTGACCAAGGGCCTGAGCATGTACAAGCTTTTTGTACCAAATTAAATACAAGAGAACCCAACACCAACTATCTCTCTCCTTTGTCTTAGTCATGTTTAAATCAGCATCTTGTTCTTAATCAAGCTTAGGGTTGTGGATCAGTACTGCAAGGCTTCCGTGTAGGCAACACAATCAAATATAATTTAAAAAATACGAAACAAGAAGACATCTTACCAAACATTGGACTCCAGGTCTGATTGATGACATCCAAGCAAACGGAGCCTGACCTGCATCATCAAATGCAAGCACCGAAGCAGATACATCAATAGACTGCTATAACTACACAAGCAATGACACAATGTAAAAATGAAACCGTACATCTCATCCACATTGGGATGATAGATTTTGTTCACAAAGCCGATTGATGGCGACTTGTATGGATAGGCATCAGGCAGCTCTACACGTATTTTCCACACACCATTCTGGTATGGACCTGCATCACCACACAAAACAATGCGTTAGACAAAAGTTTCCAAATTCATGTTCACAAAAGCAAATGGTTTTTTCAAACAAAATAAGCAACTATCTGAATCTATTGAGCTCGCACAACGGCATCATCCTAAAGAGACTGTGCATCATACTGGGCTGATTACCTATCACTTATGCCCCCACACATAACACTAATAAGCACCTGCCTGTCATTCGCCTGTCCCCTCTTACAGGGCAAACAGATTCTGTAACAGGTTTTACATACCATTTGTACTTATGGATGACTTTATGATAGCATTCAAAATGAAGAATGGCCTACAATTATGTTGTCCATCTAGAAGTACAATGCAAATATAAGGCTAGGGAAACACAAAACCTTAACTGAGAGATCATAGTTTAGATAATCTCATATTTTCACTTTAGCTTAGCAAGCCACTGGAATGCCAGGTGTTTTTTTTTTCTCCTGGGGGGGGGGGGGGGGGGGGGGGTGTCGAACACATCGACATCCTATCTAACATGCATCACACCACTAGTGCAAAATTGGTATCTTGACATGCGCAACTTCACGCTCAAGCCTCCACCCTCTTGCACTGAGAACAGATGTTTCATCCGGCATCTTAGTAAAATTAAGAAGACCATGACAAACTTACTCATCTAAATGCAGCCACAGCCCCAAAAAAGAACAATATCAAGACAAGGCATACAAGACCCGTATATTCCCAATTGACCTGTCTATCCAACAACCAATGGGTCCAAGAAAGCTGACAATAAAATCAAGTCTTGACCAAGTCACCTTTCACCAGAAAAGGAAAAAGGCTGGGCAAGGCCACAAACAAAGTATAATAACTTCAAGGGCAATACGGTGGTGACTATGGGCCAGTTTCCACACAACAAGGGTGCTACGGTACCTGAGGTGTGGTGAGGAGCAGAGAGGGATTCCGTCCCGAGTGGTGTCAAATGAGCAGAGAGGGCTGCCGTACCGATGTTGAATGATGATGATGAGCAGAGAGGGTTGGTGTCCTGATGTCGATGAAGATGAGCAAAGAGGGTTGTTGTCCCGATGTTGATGGAGGACGAAGAGCAGAGAGTGGGCTGTTGTCCTAAGGTGAGCTGATGAGCAGAGAGGGCTGATATCCCAACGATGTGATGACGATGAAGCAAAGAGTGGGCTGCTGCCCCGAGGTGAGAGCTGTAGGAGAAAACACAGATCTGATGGATGCAGAGAGGGCCGCTGTCCCAAGGATGTGAGCTGTAGGAGAAAACGCAGATCTGATGGATGCAAAGAGGCCTTCTGTCCCAAGGATGTGATCTGTAGGAGAAAACGCAGATATGGTGAATGTAGAGAGGGCTGCTGTCCCAAGGATGTGAGCAAGGATGTGAGCTATACGAGAAAAACGCTGGAGCTGATAACGATGATGATATTCTGATGTAGAGCAGGCACTAGCAGCAGCAGCAGATGTTGATGTGTGTTGTAGATAAACGATGATGTAGAGGTTGGCTGCAAAGCAGAAGGCGGTGTTGTTTTATGATGTGGTATAGTGCTGAATGATGAAGCGATGTATATATATCTGGGTAGGGCTGCTGGTCGGCCTAGATATGGGCTGTCGGCCAGCAGCACAAGACCAAATAACCAAAATAAAATCAAATAAACCCCATTTTTGGGCTGGCTAAAATACAATTTTCACACACCCCCTCTTAGGCCAAAAGGGGACCATGAGAGAAGATGACATGACAATGCATACCAGGGTCCCACACTGACACACTGGCAGAAGGAATGTATCCCCCTCTAGAAGCGAAGTCTAATAAGTTCGGAGAGAAAGATCATGATGGCAAACGTGTAGAGGGTTGGTTGTCTCCCAATGTAAGAGATCGAACGGGGCTCTCCAATGAGTAAGAAGTCCCAATCCCTGTGTGGTCCAGATCAAAGTAAGGATAATCAACTTCTGGTGAGAAAAATTGGTCCTCTGAGAATGCAGGTAGATGATCCATGCTGTGTGCTCTCGAGGTCTTCAATCCCATTCCCTGTGTGGTCCAGATCAGAGCAAGGAGAATCAACTTCTAGTGAGAAAAATCAGTCCTCCACGAATGCAGGTAGACGATCCATGATGTGTGCTCTCGAGGTATTCAATCCCTTTGCTCACGATAGCTCTGATACTATGTGAGGGCAAAAGGACGAAAGGACCAGATGTATGAGAGATCAGAGCAAATCAACACAGCATGAAATGAGTGAATGAGTGTATGTATGATGGTGAATGAAATTAAGTACAAGAGGCCCTCTGATGTGAGGTGACTCTAATTACAAAAGCACACACGAGGTCAGAGCTGAAGCACAGTCGGTGATGAAGGCTTGCGTCGGTGTGAGGCAAAGGCACTCCAGGGTGTCGAAGGCTCACGTCGGTGAATGCAGAGGCACTCCGAGGTGGTAGATATCTGTAGTGGGTAGTGGAAGGTGAAGTTGTGCACGCTCTGGTGACAAGGGTACTGCGGTACCTGAGGGGTGGTGAGGAGCAGAGAGGGCTGCCATCCCGAGTAGCAGAGAGGGCTGCAGTCCCGATGTCGAAGAATGATGATAAGCAGAGAGGGCTGCTGTCCCGATGTCGATGAAAATAAGCAGAGAGGGTTGTTGTCCCAATGTCGATGGGGATGAAGAGCAGAGAGTGGCCTGCTGTCCCGACGTGAGAGCTGTCAGAGAAAACGCAGATCTGATGGATGCAGAGAGGGCTGCTGTCCCAAGGTTGTGAGATGTAGGAGAAAACGCAGCTATGGTGCAGAGAGGGCTGCTGTCCCAAGGATGTGAGCTGCAGGAGAAAAACGCTGGAGCTGATAACGATGATGATATTCTGATGTAGAGCAGGCGCCAGCAGCAGCAGCAGATGTTGATGTGTGTTGAAGATAAACGATGATGTCTAGACTGGCTACAGCAGAAGGCGGTGTTATTTTATGATGTGGTATAGTGCTGAATGATGAAGCGATGTATATATAGATATCTGGGTAGGGCTGCTGGTCGGCCCAGATATGGGCAAAATAAAATCAAATAAAGCCCCTTTTTGGGCTGGCTAAAATACCATTTTCACACACGCTGGCCCACCTGGTTGAAGCTTAAAGCAACTGGGTTGCCAACTCAGCAGACCCCCCCTCCTTACTGCTGAGTTCGCAAACCTGTGGTTCCTTCAACCCTACAAATCAGGGGGGGCAGGCCCACATTTTAGATTGTGTGCCTGAATAGTTTCTTTCTCCTGCACTTGAGAAATGGTCGTTTCTGAAGTTTAGATACTACCTAGTACCAACCAGTTGCAGGCATGGGAAACCACCAGCAAAACTGGTTGCTGTAAATAAATTGGCCTGCTAGCCAGCTGTGCAATTGCTTAACCATATTTGGAAGTCCGAAAACCACACGTCACAAACCCCTAACTTCTCGGGCATGTTTATCTTCATTAATCCTACAAGCATGTGTCTAGACTTTGGGCGGGGCCCATGATGGAGATCAAGAGTATGGTAGGATTATGGATTGGACCCATAGAGATCCAGGATAGAGCCCATGTTGATGTCTCATGATTCCGGGAAAGGCCCGTGGAGATATTTTGCAGAGTCTGACCATATACACAGTGCACACGATGTACCCTATGGCAGAGGGATCTTATGAATACAAGAGATCAGATGGGTGATCTCCATAGTTTCATGTGCTGCTTGAACATTATGTCCATTTGTGTGACGTTGTTTTCCTGCCTGGACAATGCCTAGTGTTGTTTATGGGGCCAGGGACACCCAGGCACTCACTGTAAATTATGTCTGTAGTTTACTTACCGATGATAAGCTACAGGCGCCCTCCAAAATTGTATGCATGGAGTTTATGGAAGGAGCTGAAAATATAATGCGTGTGAAAGCTTCTACTCATGAGCCCACTATATGAGGTAGTAGGCCTTCCTTTTTACAGTATGGTGAACCTGCAATCATTACTATTAGAGGAGATATGAGAATGCCTTCATCATCTCTTGTATGGACTGTTCTGTACAGCCGCTGACGATAACTGTACAGAGTCTACCACACCATCTTCTCACGCTGTACGGCTGCTGTACCCCACTGCTGACTGCAGCTCATGTACAGACCTCACACTGGGCTTACCTCATCATTCCATACGGACTACACCCGTACTGTACGGCTGCTGACATCAGCACTGACGTAATCTGTATGGCCTGACATCACAAGTACAGCTGCCACATCACTGCCTTCTGCGCAGCTGGTACACATCAGCGCTGGTTCAGCTTAAACACTCTAGCACTTAAACGGCCTGCTTACATCATCACTGGCCAGAATCTTCAGGTATCAGATTGGTGATTCGGCTGAACCCTAGAGAAACACAGAGCTGTGGGAATGCATATAGAAAGCCTTCCAGGCTCATACACTTGGAGCCCTCTCAGCATCTTTCCAGATCAGATATTATGGTTCCGAGCTCAGAGGCTGGAAGATTCCCCCCCTTTCAAAAGATTTAATTCCAAAAGAGTCTGCTCCGAATCCTCTGAAGTACATGCAATGAATACAAATCAAACAAATGGACAGCAGTGATTCCCAATCATCGAATTTTATGTAATCTTGTCCCAGTGGAGTAAGTCCCGATACCCTTCTGCCCTAATGTGGTGTACTGTGCAAGGATCTGTATTTGTGGTTTTGTACATGGTTCTGCTCAAGTGTTCGAAATCTACTCTTCAAGTTAGTTTAATTCTGTAATCACACACCTCCCCATTACACATAGTCACAGAAAACCCACCACAGGAAGCAGTAAAAGGAACATGATTATGGCAAAGGGCCCCAAATTGACAAAGCAAATATGAAAAGGAATAGGATATGCCAAAGGACCACCCATAAAGCTATCAAACAAAGCATGCTACAAGAAGTATCGGACATGAAAAGGAACAGGGGGGCCTCATACCGCGAACATGAAAAGGAACAGGATATGCCGAAGGCCCACCCATAAAGCTACCAAAGCTACAAGAAGTAGCGAACATGAAAGCACCTCAAATCGACAAAATGAGAACATGACATAGAGGAGTGTAAAAATCATCATTCCTTATTGAGCCAGATATACCAGTCCACCTCCAAGTCCTGCAATATCAGCTGCTGGTAAGAATCTGCGAAGGGGAGAAAACCGAGTATCAACGTCTCTCCGCCAATCTTTATACCAAAGAAGGTGACTAATCCCGGAGAGCATCTAGCACATGCATAACCTGCTCGAAAAGAAGAGAACAATACTCAGCAGGATGAATTACTATGTTCGTCAGGACTGTAACGATATGGGAAGCCCAGGCACATCTATTATGTACATACGAAGGCTACATAATGAAGCCATGGACTCTGGAGGTGATTAATGACAAGGATTTAAGGTTTATGAGCCAAAACTCCCAAATCTTGTCATAGGCAAGAGAATCAACCAAGCTTTGCACAGATTTGATGAAGCAACTCACCATTGACAAGTAGAAGGCCTTGATGCTTGCAATAGTGATTCTATTTGATGAAAAACGTGGACAGTCAGGTTCCCCTTCCTCTTGCTTCTTGGAGAAGAAGAGAGTGCTTAAGATGCTTGATACAGCTTGTTTTCACCATTACTTAAGCTAAGCAAGCCATTGTAAGCTTCAATGTGATCAAGGCTTGATGTAGGAGACTCCATGGACCAAGATGCTCACGAAAATCATCACCTGCCACCTTGCCGCTTGCAGCCCTGGATTTCTCCACCTACGTTTTTAGCGTTTGGAGGGAGGAGGAGGTGCTAATGATGCTTTACATCAAGCGTTAGTTGCCCTAGTTAACAAGTGTGAACAGATTTCAAGCATTAGGGTATGGATTTCTAGGGTTTCCTCCATGTGTAAGAAAAGGGAAAAATCAAAAATTCCACTTGATACAATTTGGGAAAATTTGAATCAAAGTGACTCTATGATACCACTACAAGTGATGGTCTACTTAAAGCATGGAGTTAGGTCACCCTCCGAAGGAGAAGGGAAGTCAAGAAGGCCATGGATGTAGCATGCGCCGAGCTAGGACCGTGTGAAACAACAAAACCTTTCTTTAAACTTGAGTTTAGTGACTCTTTAGCAATCCTTTAAAAGAGCATGAATGAATCTGAAAGAGATGTAGTGGAGACAACACCAGATGGGGTCCCGAATTACCCACTAAAGGGCCCCCCTTGCAAGCAAGAGTATTTGCTTTATTTCTTCTTCTAGAGAACTATATACAAGCTGAACTGTGTCCACAAGACTGAGCGGACAAACTGGCTGACTGACCGCCAAACACAGGGACAAAGCAACCAAACGCTCGGCAGAACTGTGCATAAGCTTTAGGCGACTCTAAAGCTATCTTCGAGAGAAATACACCGGCCCGAGACTGAGGGTAGGTGTGTTGAATACTCCTAAAGAGACTTAGCTTCTTTGCCTTGGGCTAAAATCACATGAGTGGTGGTAGGTATGCATGCACACGCAGGAGCCTAGGCATACATGCTTAACTTAGCTTGATGATCTCTGAATTTTTAAACCCCTTGCAAGGCTTGCCCAAGTTAGGGGCTGCCTTGACAGGCTGCAGCTGCTGGTACAGCCTGTGCAGACAGGTACAACAACAGGTACAGCACTGTACGACTGCCGTACAGTGTACGGACAGACAGGTACAGCAGTGCTGCTGCAGGCGGCGCTGGACAGGTGCTGGACAGATCTGGCTGCGCAGATTCAGGCGAGCATAGGTGCTGGCTGCAGGCGGCGCTTGCAAGGACAACTCTTGGCACGTATCCCGAGGTAGTACAGACGAGTATGGGGCTGTTTTTCAGGACTGTACAATCAAGTACAGCATATAGTTGGATGCAAGGAGGAGGGTACAGACAAGTACGTGCATGCGTGTGAAGCAGGGTTGTGGAAACAAGTGCCTGCAAGTACAGATTGGTACCGTTGCTTCCTCCAGTGCTGATTCACGAGCTGAATTTGGTAAGCTCCTCATCTGTTCATCTATCTCTCTTTCTACTACTTGATGTCTGTTGCAGATATGAGCTATCTGGCCCCTTGTGAGAGGAGGGATATGGCAGATTGACAAGGGTTGAGACAGAGTTTGGACAGTATATGTATGTATGAGCTGAGATGTTGAATCATGTACTTGAGTTTGTTAGAAGTCATCTCCTGTCTAGTTTTATACACCAGGGCCTTTGTTGTGGGTGTGCCCGCCCTTATGAGGTGTTTTCCCATTTTTCCCCACTCTCCGTATTTTTCCCCTATTTTTTCCCATTTTTCTGAGGCTTGGGAGGGCTGCCAGGTGATGCCAGGAGCACCCTTTTGCTGGCCGACTGGATCTACATCAGTCGTGGGCTTCAGGGTTGCTGGCCGACTGGATTTGATCAGTCGTGGGCACCTGTTTTGCTGGCCGACTGCATTTATGCAGTCGTGGACCTTTTCTCAGTCATGGGCCTTTTTCTTATGCTGGCCGACTGCCCTCTAGGGGGGTATATATAGGTCCTCAGCCCCCATACCTCATTTGTATCATTCCTCGGGATCTTCTTGTGTATATAGAGCAGAGTTACACGCCTACATCTGTCTCTCTCTTGTGCTGTTTTTGTGCCTGCGTTTTTGCTTTTGCTCTCGTGTTCCCAGATTTGGTCATCATCTCCGCTGCATATTTTGACATGGTATCAGAGCCTAGGCTCTAGACAGGTCTTGGGATTTGTGTGAGCAAGAGGGGGCTGTTTTGTGGCTGATTGGTGGACTGTTTTGGACTGTTCGGGAAGAGGAGAAGCAAGAGGAAGGCGGGCTGATTTGCTGGACAGCCACTTGCAGGTATCAGTTCTTCTTTGTTCCCACCCACCCACCCTTTTCAGAGTACATCCCCGCTATGGCAGATCTGTATGAGATGGCCGAGAGACATGTGAAGGTCCCGACACTCCCCACGTTCCCGGTGGACCGTCAGTTGGACGGGAGCAACTACGGCATATGGAAGGTGATGATGGAATCCGTTCTGGAGTCTTACGACCTCGCCGATTTCGTCGTTGTTGGTGTTCCACGGCCGGAAGTAGAGGAAGGGGAGTTACCGTCAACCCGAAAGGACCGGGAGGCCCAGACACAGATGTGGGATCGTGTCAACGCCAGGGTCCGTTCGTTTATTTTCCTCAACTACACACCGCAGGTAATCAATCATGTAAAGCACATGACGCTGGCCAGAGGTATATGGCAGCATTTGGCTTCTCTGTACAACAGGGTATCGCCCATGAAGAGGATTTCCTTGGAAGTACAGATGCGGGTTATGAGCCCTGCAAAGTCGTCGACGATGCGGGAGCATATTAACAAGCTGCAGGCTCTTCAGCAGGAGGTTCTTCAGGCTGGGAAGGAGATATCGTCAGAGGACATGGCCATCACGTTGCTGTCACATTTGCCCTCTTCGTACTCAGCATTTTACTCCTCTTTGATTACCAGTGGCAGGCTCAGCACCATCACATGGGAGGAGCTTGTGCCCATGGTCCTGGACCAGGAGGAACGATTTACGAACCCTCCTCAGGGTGGAGGTTCGGAGGCCTTTACTGGCCAACGGTCGAAAGGCCGTAACACGGGCAAGGGGAAGGCTTCGTCGGAGAAGTCTTCTGAGAAGATGTCCGTTTAGTGACCGCGAGAAACTGAAGGCAGAGAGGACCTGTAATGATTGTGGCGAGAAAGGCCACTACTGGAGGCAGTGTCCCAAGCGGAAGACCGAGAAGGGTGAAGACTCCTCAGCAATCATGAAGACTCCGGCTTTTGTGCATGAAACCGATCCCGTCAAGTGGGAAAGACTCCGTTGGACACCCACACGCTTAATAGCACAACTTTAAAACCACAAATATGAAATGGACAACTTAAAACAACTTGAAATTTAAATGAACAGAAATGGAAAGATGGACACCAGCACTGGGGCCGGAACGGGCCGACCCCCCCCTCAATATATGATATATTTATTGGGAGTATTTAATGAATACAATGCTCCATGGGTTCTGAGAACCAGATAATGTCCATGTACATATGAAAACAGTACCAAACAAGTAGGCTCGAATTTTCGATGTAGAAGCTCGAAGCAGAACGACCACTAGTGTGGTCCAATCGCTACGGTCCTGTGCTTTCACTGGACTCCGCAGAGAGCGCCTCACTGGTGTTCCGAGACCACGCACAAACAGGCGCTCTCGTACTAACGCCTGGCTCTCCCGATCTCAGCACCTTTGGACCGTGGTTCGCCGATACAGCTTGGACAACCCGGCACCGAACGGGTGTTGGCCGAGCGGGATGAATCTTTTATCAGATTTAAACATATAATACTTTACTCAAATCTGAAAATCACTTACTTGTAGATGGTTGATAGGAAACCAATACTTGTGGTTTGCTGAGGATGAAACCACCCTTGTTGAAGAAAGAGTAGCCTCGTGAAGAATCACCAAGATAAGTTTCACCACAAAGGGCACAGCCGCCTGCTGTGAGAGAGAGAGAAACTTCCACTTGCAAGAGAGAAGAAAGACAATACACAGCTACCAGCAGAGGTTTAGAGCTTTGGTGACTGCATGAAGAAGAGTTGGGGAGGGACAGCCGACTGTAGTAGCACAGAAGCAGGTAGCCTTCAGGTGGTGGCAGCCGGCTGCAACCAGTAGCCGCCTATGCACAGCAGATTCAGCAGCCGCCTGGAGTAAACATGCGCAGCAGTGCCTTGTGAAGATGCAGATTCAGCAGTCGCCTGGGGTAGTAGGCGCAGCAGTGCCTTGTGAAGATGCAGATTCAGCAGTCACCTGGGGTAGTAGGCGCAGCCAGCAACAAAGTCAGCCGCCTGTAGAGAGTCCGGCGCAGCCAGCAGCAGAGTCAGCCGCCTGTAGAGATAAACATGCGCCAGGGGGAGAGGTGATCGCCGGCAGCTGGTTTTCCACGAAGCGGATGCTCTTCACGTCAAAGGGTGAAAGCGATGTGTTCTACGTTTGATGGAGAGAGCTTTTTTAATCAAATTAATGTGGAGTTAATCTTTGTGATACCCACGCATGCATGTGGGGGATTAGTGGGGGTTGGTGACCATGCCCACCCCCACACTCACTTAAAAGTGGGGCTCCCCACCTTGGCCCCTAAGTGGGTGCCCAAAGGGGGTGCCCACTTTTAAATAAATGTGAACACCTAACCTTATAAATTAAAGGGTTAGAATTTAAAACATTAAAACAACATGTGTAACATACTTTCCACCTGTTCACATGCACTAGAACTCGTCAGAATACAGGGCAGACTTCACGACTCACTGGCAGGCGTCCCCGCTCAGTAAGTAACACGTCAGGCAGGCAAACACACAAATACATGTCATGCGAAAACAGTTTCAAACATGCAAAATATGTGTGCATGTGCAAAAAGTAACATGGACATATCTCCCGTTCATGGAACATGTACAAAATATCTGTCGGCACAAAACTGGCACGACATAAAAACATAAAAACCTGGTCTTCCTATGGAGTGACAGTCCCATAGGTAAGACACAGTTCCAGGCACGAGTTTCCCTATGGTGTGACAGTCCCATAGGTAAAACACGGCACGAATACTGGCTCTTCCATGGCGTGACAGTCCCATGGATCGAACACAATCCAGGTCATACACGGGTGGCACTGATCTGGCTCCCGTCCATACGACACCATCCTGCTAACACACGGGTGGCACCAGTCTGGCTCCCGTCCATGTCAGCAAAATACTGGCCTCTTCACATGAGACACCGGCCTAGCCTCAAGTGAACGAGACGCAAAAACTAGGAATGGACCAAATGGTCGGCCAATTGGTGACATCCCCCCGGGCTTCTAAAGAGTTGACCTCAACTGAAAAGCCTCAAGATATGCCTGCAACAATTGCGGATAATCTGCAAAATAATCCTCATTTACCCATTTGGCATCAATAGGCAAATAATTCTTAAACTTCACAAGGTATCTCCTGGAAAGCTTTCCTGCAGGTAGCTTTCTCTCCTTGTGAAAAACAATCTGTTCTGGCTCGAGGATCTCCTCAAGCTCTTCAATCTCTGGCGGATCTTCTGTGACAGGCTCATCAGGATCTGGGCCCACATATTTCCGAAATAGACTCACGTGAAAAGCATTGTGAATCTTCCAATGACTAGGTAAAGCAAGCCTGTAGGACACTTCATTGATCTTCTAAATCACCTTGAAGGGTCCATAATAGCGAGGAGAAAGCTTAGGATATGATCCTTCTCGTCCTGGCCTCTTCCGAAGCCTAGCCTTCTCAAATTTCAGCAATACCCAATCACCCTCTTTGACTTCCATGTCCCTTCTATGCTTGTCAGCAGCCATTTTATGCTTATCCTGAGATCTTGCAATGGCTGTCCGCACCTGAGCAAAGGCAACATCCAAGTCACGAACATATTCATCAGCTGCAAAAATCTCATCCTTTGTACGAAGGATGGGTGGCAAGACCACTCTGCCATAAATAATCTCAAACGGAGCCTTTCCTGTGGAAGTATGGATCGTATTGTTGTAGGCAAACTCAACAAGTGGAAGATACTTCTCCCATGCACTCTTTTGATCTGCCACATAACATTTCAACAAATCCAACACGGCTGAATTTGCAGCTTCACTTTGGCCATCCGTTTGGGGATGATAAGCTGATGAAAACTCAAGCTTAGTACCCATATTATCAAATAAAGCCCTCCAAAATAGGCTTGTAGTCCTGGGATCTCTATCCCCAACAATGGATTTAGGCATACCATGATGCTTGAAAATATTAGCAAGAAAAAGCTTTACCATATGATCAGCTTAATGGTTTTCTTGACAGGCAAGAAGTGAGCTTGCTTGCTAAACCTGTCCACAATAGTCCAAATAGCATCATTCCCATGCTGGGATCTAGGCAAATCCATAATAAAATCCATTGTGATACTTTCCCAAGGTTGCGAGGGAATAGGCAATGGCTGAAGCAAACCTGGAGGCTTTTGCCTATCAAATTTCACCTTTTGGCAAGTAATACATGCACGCACATAAGCCTCAATGTCTTTACGCATGCTTGGCCAAAAGAAATACCTCTGAATCATGCGGGTAGTAGGCATAATACCTCGATGACCAGCATATGGTGGAGCGTGACATTCGTCCATAACCTTTGGACGCAAATCCTTCACCACACATAGGCAATTATCCTTCATGAGATAACCCTCGTTGATAACATAAGAGGCATGTGAATGACCAGCCATCAAATCAGTCCATATATGGCAAAAATCAGCATCCAAATGATACAAATCTCTCATAGCAGATAGATCTCCATGAGAGGCCACTGAGACTGCAGCAACATAAGGCCTCCTAGAAAGTGCATCGGCCACCACATTTTTCTTTCCTGGAGTATGCACAATCTGAAAATGAAACATGGAAAGAAAATTTGCCATTCTCATCTGCTTCTCTGAAAGCTTGGTTTGAGATAGAAAGTATCTCAAGCTTTGATGATCTGTCTTGACTACAAATTCAGCCCCAAGTAGGTAGTGTTTCCAAATCTTTAAGGCGTGAATTACAACCAAGAGCTCTTTCTCATAGATATCCATATGAAGCTCAGCATCATGCAAACGACGGCTCTCGTATGCAACTGCATGCCCTTCTTGATTTAGGACAGCTCCTATGCAATCACCACAAGCATCACATTCAACCACGAATGACTTGTGCAAGTCAGGAACAATCAATACTGGACCACATATAATAGCATGCTTGAGCTGCAAGAAAGCATCCTGTTCCTTTAAAGTCCATTTGAAAGCAGTTTTCTTCTTTGTGAGATCATGTAGAGGAGTGGCAATCATGGCGAAATGCCTTATGAAACGCCTGTAGTACGAACATAATCCCAGAAAACTACGTACTTGATGTACGTTTTGCAATTCGGGCCAATTCCGAATAGTCTCTATAAAACCGGCCTCTGATAGAAACCAGAGTGCGGTAGGAGCAATCACCCGTCCACTTGTAGTCTAGATGAGAAACCAAACACAGATTGGGGCTAGAGTGCCCAAATCTGAAAACACAGCGACACCTGTTGGCCCCAAAGCTTGGCGCCCCTTGCGGTATTTCTTTATTCAATTAAAATAATATGTATGGCTGAGTACAACACAAAGACCAGCCAAGAGTTTACACCTGTAAGTCCAATCTGACTGCCCACAAATCCTTCTCAGCACAGAGGATCTTTGCACACAGATCTGTGTCCTCAAGCAACACACTGTGCCTCCCTCTGATCAGCCAAGTTCACAAAGCAGGCCAGCCATGGGCATACATCTGTGCCAGTATCTGCTCTGGAATCAGAACCTCATCAAGTTCCTCAACTTCCGGCTGAGCCTCATCTGATACATCCTCAGGCACATCCCCACGGAAAGGTCTAAGAAGACTCACGTGAAAAGCATTGTGAATCCTCCAGTGATCTGGTAACTTCAAACGATAGGTTACCTCACCAATCTTTTCCAAAACCTGAAAAGGCCCATAATATCGCATGCTCAACTTAGGGAATAAGCGCTCTTTACCCTTCATCTTCTTGAGTCTAGCCTTTTCAAAACGCAAAAGAACCCAATCACCCAATGCAAACTGTAAATCACGTCTGTGACGGTCTGCGGCTTTCTTTTGCTTCTGCTGAGTTTTCTGGAGGGCCAACTTAACTCTCCGATAAGCTTCATCCAAGCTCTCCACATACTGATCAGCCTCAAAGATCTTATCCTTTGTATGCAAAATGGGTGGTACCTTCTTCCCTCCTTCTACAATCTCAAAAGGCGCCTTGCCTGTCGAGCTATGTACAGTGTTGTTATATGCAAACTCCACCAAAGGAAGATACTTTTCCCATTGTTGCTTGTGCTCTGACACATAACACTTGAGAAGATCCAAGACTGTAGAGTTAGCCTCTTCTGACTGACCATCTGTCTGTGGATGAAATGACGATGAAAACTTGAGAGTTGTACCCATGTTGTCAAACAACCCTCTCCAAAACAAACTCGTCATCCGTGGATCACGGTCACTAATGATAGACGTAGGCAAGCCATGATACTTGAAGATGTTCGCCATGAACAACTTCACCATATGATCCACTTTAATTGTCTTCCTTACGGGAATGAAATGAGCCTGCTTACTGAACCTGCATATGATAGTCCAGATGCCATCATTTCCCGTTTGTGTCCGTGGAAGATCAAATACAAAATCCATGGCAATGCTCTCCCAAGGTCTATCCGGAATAGGTAAAGGCTGTAATAACCCTGGTGTCTTCTGACGGTCAAACTTTACCTTCTGACATACGATGCATTGCCTCACAAAGGCATCAACATCTCTTCTCAAGGTTGGCCAATAAAAGAAAGTCTCCACTGCTTTGACCGTGGCGTCAATACCTCTATGACCTGCATACGGTGGAGCATGACTTTCAATCATAACCTTGAGTCGCAATGGCCTGGTAACACACAGTCTGCCATGCATCAATAAAAACCCATCTCTGAGAGTGTAATGCTCATGCCGCTGACCCTCAGACATCTGATCATACAACCTTTCAAAATCCTCATCATGGGCATACTGCTCTTTCATTTCATCAAGCTCATGATGATAAGCAAGTGAAACTGCAGAGACCTGTGGCTTGCGTGACAAAGCATCTGCCACTACATTCTTTTTGCCTTCCACATGCACAATCTGGAAGTGAAACATTGACAAAAAGTTTGCCCAACGCATATGCTTCTCTGAAAGCTTAGTCTGCGTGAGGAAATATCGCAAGGTCTGATGATCTGTCTGGAGAGTGAAATCAGCCCCAAGCAAGTAGTGTTTCCATGTAGAAAGAGCGTGAATTACAGCCAACATCTCTTTCTCATACACTTGTAAATGCTTCTCGGCATCTTGCAAAACTCTACTCTCATAGGCTATCACGTGTCCCTCTTGCATGAGAACTGCACCAATGCTACTTCCACATGCATCACACTGGACAACAAAAGCCTTTCGGAGGTCCGGTAACACCAATACTGGGTCCGAAGTAAGCTTTTCCTTGAGCTTTTTGAATGCTGTAATTTCCCGATCAGCCCATCTAAACGGAGTTGCTTTCTTCGTCAAAGCATGAAGAGGCGAAGCAATTTCAGCAAAGTGCCGTATGTAACGCCTGTAATAGGAACACAATCCTAAAAAGCTGCGTACATCATGCACGGTCCTCAAAGCTGGCCAATTAAGTATTGCTTCCACCTTTGCTGGATCCATACGGACTCCATGACCAGACACAATATGCCCCAAGAAATGTATCTCCTGCAAAAAGAACTCACTCTTCTTGCCATTAACCACCAACCTATGGTTTCTGAGTTCTGCAAACACAATGGCCAAATGCCTTCTATGCTCTTCCTCAGTTTGTGAATGCTTTTCTTGGCATTGACGAAAAGTTTATGCTTCCGCAACTCTTCGAACACTGTGATCAAATGAGTTCTGTGTTCCTGCTCATTCTTGGAGAAAACCAAGATATCATCAAAGAAGACTCCTGTAAACTTGCGATGAGGTCGGAATATCCTATCCATCATACGATTAAAAGTAGCAGGAGCATTGGTGAGACCAAAAGGCATTACCAAGAATTCATATAATCCGAAGGCTGTCCTGAATGCAGTCTTATGGACATCTTGTGGCACCACGCGAATCTGGTGATAACCACTCTTCAAATCAAGTCTGCTAAAGCAAGCTGAACCATCAAGCTTATCCAAGATATCATCAATACGTGGAATAGGAAATCTGTTCTTGATGGTAAGCTTGTTCAAAGCTCTATAGTCCACACACATACGGAATGATCCGTCCTTCTTTTGAACAAGAAGCACAGGAGAGCAGTAAGGTGAGGAACTAGGCTGAACCAAACCTTTCTCTAAAAGCTCGTTTACCTGCTTCATAATTTCTTCTTGTTGTGCAGCACTCACTCGGTATGCGGGTTTGTTAGGTGGAGAACTACCTGGCACAAGATCTATGCGGTGATCTTCGGGCCTTTGGGGAGGTAATTCACCTGGCAACGAGTCAGCAAAACAGTCGTTGAATGCATTAAGAAAATTCAGCCTATCATTAGACATAGCATCCACATTTTGATGATTTGGCACAAGACTATCACGCACAAAAACCAAGTACGCTGAAAGACTCTTTTTCATTGCTTTATTAATTTGGATGTGTGATACAACTGGGATAGAATCCCCTTCTTTGCCAGCATCAATAAAATGCATGCGGCCTTTATGCATAAAAGAAATCATATTGGATTTGTAGTCTTTGCGGGGCTCAAGCCTATGGTGCCACGGCTTGCCCAACAATACATCACATCCATTCAGAGGAGCAACTAGAAAATGCTCATTATCAAGATAGCCCTGTATATGGATACGCAACTTCCCAATCAAAGGGGTAACCTGCACCTCTTTACCAATAAATGCAACTTCGGCTTCAATCTGAGGTCCCATGTTTTCAACCTCGATACCCAATGCAGCTGCCATTTGCATAGAGATGAAATTGTCAGTTGCACAGTCATCAAACATGAAGAGTGCGGGCTGATCCTTGATTTGCCCCCAAGCCTTGCAAACCATACGCTCTTTTGCATCATGACCTGTATTACCTTGCACATCAGGAACTGCATGAACATTTGCTTTGGTGTGCTTGTCCTCGTGCTTTGATTTGCGATCTGGGCATTGCCGAAACATGTGGTCTTTGCTACCACAAGAAAAGCATTTTCCATCCTTGGCATATTGCTCTCTTTGCTCCGGGGTTAAGCCGAATTTGTTCTTCCTTGGGCCCTGTTCTTTAGATGTGTTATTTTCAGCTTTACCACCCTTGTAAGGCTCCCGGAAGTTCTTTTTAAGTGGCTGTCCACCCTTTTGCTGATTTGGGACAGCCTTGTCCTTCCCCTTGGAACCTCCTTGATCTTGCTTGATCTTGAGCACCAATTGCTCTGTAGCAAGGGCAGAAGCTGTGAGTTGTTGCAACGTATGTTTTGGGTGCAATTCAATACCCGATCTATATGCTGGTTGCAATCCAGAACGAAACTTCCTTTTTCTTTCATCCTCTGTGATTTGCATGAAGGGAGTCACTTCCAGCAACACTTTCCAAAATTTGTTAACATACTGTTGCACACTCTCATTATCTTTTTGTTCCAGCCTGTCCCACTTTTGAGTGAGAGTTTGCTCTGCATTGGGTGGCAAGAACTGAGCATAAAATCTGTCTTTGAATTCCTTCCAAGTAGAGATGGGATCCTTGGTGATCTTTTCAGTGATCCACCAATGGGCAGCAGTCCCTTTTAGAAACATGCTAGCATGGCGCACCTTTGATTTTTCTGTGAAATCCTCATCGCTAAAAGCAATGTCGAACTGTGCCACAAACGCTAGCACCTTAGAAGCATCATGTTCACCATGAAAGACATCAAATTTGACAGATTTATCACCTGCTTTGAACTCCTTGAGCTTCCTGGCATGAGGCTCATGGTCCTCTCTTTTTCTTTTCCCCTTATCCAACGGGGTAGCCCTGTCTGCATGGGCTCCATGGGCCGTCATAGAAGCTTCATGGGGCACGGTGGCATGTGCTCCACGAACTCGAAGCTCAGATGCATGTGACTTACCTGCATGTGGCATGGTCTCTCCATGAGACAACTCAGAAGGCAAAATTTTTCTGGAAGTAGACCTGTCTCCATGAGATACATATCTTGCATGCATGTGACTTTCATGCCCTCCATGAGCCCTGGCATACATATATCTATCAGGCTTTGTGCCTTGGGGAGAGGATGCATGTCGAGAGGTGACAGTCACCTCTTCCTTTTGCATAAAAGATTTCAGCCTTTGAGATGCGGGATCTCCATGCTTCAAACGAGGTGGATTTCTGAATTTTAGCTCTCCGTCATCCCCCTCTTTGATATCACCTTTGCGAAGGAGATAGGCAAGTGCCAACTCCCTTGGTTTCTTGCCCACTTCACGAGCCATTGATTCAAAGGTTACATCAACCATAGCATTAGCCTTCCTGGCTTCAATAGCACTTTGTAGATGAGGATCTTCATGCAAAAACTTTAATTCTTGCTCTTGAGCCTGCAAAAGTTTTCTCATATGTTCCATTTCAGCCCTCATAGCATCAGGCTCTTCTTCAAGCATAACTGTCTTTCCTGGAGACAGTTGACCCTTGGATTCACTATCCATAACCCTTTCAAGGGGCTTGTGCCTACCACGCAGGGCATCAGACCCACGAGAAGCACTAGATGGACCCCTCGAATTTGGTACTTCCAAAGGGTTGCCTTGGCTGTCCATTGTGTTCAAAGTTTGCTAAAAGCGGGATGTCCAGTACACAGGTTCGTTTCCCCACTAGGAAGAGGGAAACAACCGTGCTCTGATACCAATGAAACCGATCCCGTCAAGTGGGAAAGACTCCGTTGGACACCCACACGCTTAATAGCACAACTTTAAAACCACAAATATGAAATGGACAACTTAAAACAACTTGAAATTTAAATGAACAGAAATGGAAAGATGGACACCAGCACTGGGGCCGGAACGGGCCGACCCCCCCCTCAATATATGATATATTTATTGGGAGTATTTAATGAATACAATGCTCCATGGGTTCTGAGAACCAGATAATGTCCATGTACATATGAAAACAGTACCAAACAAGTAGGCTCGAATTTTCGATGTAGAAGCTCGAAGCAGAACGACCACTAGTGTGGTCCAATCGCTACGGTCCTGTGCTTTCACTGGACTCCGCGGAGAGCGCCTCACTGGTGTTCCGAGACCACGCACAAACAGGCGCTCTCGTACTAACGCCTGGCTCTCCCGATCTCAGCACCTTTGGACCGAGGTTCGCCGATACAGCTTGGACAACCCGGCACCGAACGGGTGTTGGCCGAGCGGGATGAATCTTTTATCAGATTTAAACATATAATACTTTACTCAAATCTGAAAATCACTTACTTGTAGATGGTTGATAGGAAACCAATACTTGTGGTTTGCTGAGGATGAAACCACCCTTGTTGAAGAAAGAGTAGCCTCGTGAAGAATCACCAAGATAAGTTTCACCACAAAGGGCACAGCCGCCTGCTGTGAGAGAGAGAGAAACTTCCACTTGCAAGAGAGAAGAAAGACAATACACAGCTACCAGCAGAGGTTTAGAGCTTTGGTGACTGCATGAAGAAGAGTTGGGGAGGGACAGCCGACTGTAGTAGCACAGAAGCAGGTAGCCTTCAGGTGGTGGCAGCCGGCTGCAACCAGTAGCCGCCTATGCACAGCAAATTCAGCAGCCGCCTGGAGTAAACATGCGCAGCAGTGCCTTGTGAAGATGCAGATTCAGCAGTCGCCTGGGGTAGTAGGCGCAGCAGTGCCTTGTGAAGATGCAGATTCAGCAGTCGCCTGGGGTAGTAGGCGCAGCCAGCAACAAAGTCAGCCGCCTGTAGAGAGTCAGGCGCAGCCAGCCAGCAGAGTCAACCGCCTGTAGAGATAAACATGCGCCAGGGGGAGAGGTGATCGCCGGCAGCTGGTTTTCCACGAAGCGGATGCTCTTCAGGTCAAAGGGTGAAAGCGATGTGTTCTACGTTTGATGGAGAGAGCTTTTTTAATCAAATTAATGTGGAGTTAATCTTTGTGATACCCACGCATGCATGTGGGGGATTAGTGGGGGTTGGTGACCATGCCCACCCCCACACTCACTTAAAAGTGGGGCTCCCCACCTTGGCCCCTAAGTGGGTGCCCAAAGGGGGTGCCCACTTTTAAATAAATGTGAACACCTAACCTTATAAATTAAAGGGTTAGAATTTAAAACATTAAAACAACATGTGTAACATACTTACCACCTGTTCACATGCACTAGAACTCGTCAGAATACAGGGCAGACTTCACGACTCACTGGCAGGCGTCCCCGCTCAGTAAGTAACACGTCAGGCAGGCAAACACACAAATACATGTCATGCGAAAACAGTTTCAAACATGCAAAATATGTGTGCATGTGCAAAAAGTAACATGGACATATCTCCCGTTCATGGAACATGTACAAAATATCTGTCGGCACAAAACTGGCACGACATAAAAACATAAAAACCTGGTCTTCCTATGGAGTGACAGTCCCATAGGTAAGACACAGTTCCAGGCACGAGTTTCCCTATGGTGTGACAGTCCCATAGGTAAAACACGGCACGAATACTGGCTCTTCCATGGCGTGACAGTCCCATGTCACTCCATAGGAAGACCAGGTTTTTATGTTTTTATGTCATGCCAGTTTTGTGCCGACAGATATTTTGTACATGTCCCATAGGTAAGACACAGTTCCAGGCACGAGTTTCCCTATGGTGTGACAGTCCCATAGGTAAAACACGGCACGAATACTGGCTCTTCCATGGCGTGACAGTCCCATGGATCGAACACAGTCCAGGTCATACACGGGTGGCACTGATCTGGCTCCCGTCCATACGACACCATCCTGCTAACACACGGGTGGCACCAGTCTGGCTCCCGTCCATGTCAGCAAAATACTGGCCTCTTCACATGAGACACCGGCCTGGCCTCAAGTGAACGAGACGCAAAAACTAGGAATGGACCAAATGGTCGGCCAATTGGTGACAGTGCACCTGGAGGTGATGGACACCGATGCTTCATTTTCTTCAGGCAGGGAGGAGATTGGAGGACTCTCCGCAACGGATACTCGGAAGTGGATTCTCGATAGTGGTGCTTCCAGGCACATGACTCCTTCCCGTTCCGGTTTACAGGATCTCTGCAGGCTTTCTGGTCATATTCTTACTGGGGATACGTCCACTATCCCAGTTCACAGTGAGGCCAGGATGGAGATAGTTCCCGATGGCAGGGGGGGGAAGCATTCCTCCCAGGTGTTGTATGTTCCGGCACTTGGTTTTCATCTGTTGTCAGTGCATCAGGTTTGCAAGACTGGCGTACGGGTGGAGTTTGATGAGCATTTTGTTGCTCTCCGAGACAAAGCAACAGGCCAAGTGGTTTGGGAAGGTGGAGTGGAGAATGGAGTTTACAGGCTTTCAGCACTCTCTCTCCCAGGTCCTCAAGATTGTGATGAGTGGCAGTCTGGTAATGGCTACTCAAGTGTGGATACGCTGCAGGTGCGGGCTTTCCGAGACCAGATGGTGGATAGCTTGACAGTAGATGGCAGCAGTTGGCAGGAACTTTCCAGTACTGAGGTTGGTAGTTCTTGTGTTCGTGAGTCAGAGGAAGCTGAACAGGTCACTTATGCTCTGATGTCTCGTCGTGTTCGGGACATAGAACTTCCAGTAGTTGAGGATGTTCTTTCCACGGGGACCTTTCGGAAAGCCAGGCAGGTAGCAGGTGCTTACTTGCAGAAGGAGGTGGTTTCTCCAGGCTTTGTGGTTCCGGATTCAGAGGGGGTGGTTGACAGGTTTCATCAGGTTTCCAGGACTTGCTTGTGCACCGTAACAGGTGTTGATCCTTGTGAGCAGTGTGATGTCTCTATTACTCAGAAGCTGTATGGTTCATTGATCTGGTTGATGGATACCAGATTGGACGGGAGCTTCCTGATGAGGCAGTTGAGCTCTTGGTTGCAGATGTCTCTTTGGGAGGCAGGATTGCGTTTCCTGTGGTTTCTGCGGCATGCGAAGGATCATGGACTCTTGTACACAGGAGGGGGATTGTTGGATGGAGTCCGACTCCACGGATGGAGTGACTCAGTTTGGGGAGGAGATCCGGATACGAGGAGATCTACTTATGGCCCAGGAGCAGTTTTTTGGAGCAGGAGGAGGTTACATTGCAGGTTTGGGCTTTCCACTGGAGGAACCCATGGTCATCCAGAGGCACTTTGTTCGTGAACAGATCGTTGCTGATGACATCTTGCTGGAGTTCTGTTCGACGGAGGACAGTACGGTGGACCTCTTCACGAAGTCGCTCTCAGGATTTGCTCAGGCGGCACCCCAGCTCCCAGTGGTTGGTTACACAGCCAGGAGCTGAGAGGGGGTGTTAGAAGTCATCTCCTGTCTAGTTTTATACACCAGGGCCTTTGTTGTGGGTGTGCCCGCCCTTATGAGGTGTTTTCCCATTTTTCCCCACTCTCCGTATTTTTCCCCTATTTTTTCCCATTTTTCTGAGGCTTGGGAGGGCTGCCAGGTGATGCCAGGAGCACCCTTTTGCTGGCCGACTGGATCTACATCAGTCGTGGGCTTCAGGGTTGCTGGCCAACTGAATTTGATCAGTCGTGGGCACCTATTTTGCTGGCCGACTGCATTTATGCAGTCGTGGACCTTTTATCAGTCATGGGCCTTTTTCTTATGCTGGCCGACTGCCCTCTAGGGGGGTATATATAGGTCCTCAGCCCCCATACCTCATTTGTATCATTCCTCGGGATCTTCTTGTGTATATAGAGCAGAGTTACACGCCTACATCTGTCTCTCTCTTGTGCTGTTTTTGTGCCTGCGTTTTTGCTTTTGCTCTCGTGTTCCCAGATTTGGTCATCATCTCCGCTGCATATTTTGACAGAGTTATGCCAGATTTATGCTCATGGCTGCCCTGCTTAGTGGTCTTGGCTGATCAGAGGGAGGCCCAGTGTGTTATTTGGAGACACAGATCTGTGTGCATAGATCCTCTGTGCTAAGGGGTATTGTGGGCCGTCAGATTGGACATACAGGTGTAATCTCTTGGCTGATTTTTGTTGTACTCAGCCATTCATATTTTTGGAATTGAATAAAGAAATACCGCAAGGGGCGCCAAGCTTTGGAGCCAACTGGTGTCGCTTTGTTTTCAGATTTGGGCACTCTAGCTCCAATCTGTTTTGTTTTCACATCTAGACTACAAGTGGACGGGTGACTGCTAGTCTACCGCACTCTGGTTTCTATCAGAGGCCGGTTTCAAGGTTCCGTCCCCGGGACCAATCATCAACTTTCTGAAGGGGGTGAGCTCGTGGTTGCTTTGAAGAAAGCCATCGCTGAAAATTCAGCGAACATGTCTGATACAGACGATGAGTACTTCTATCATGAAGAAGAAGAGCAAGAGACTTCTCCTGAGAAAGATGTATCTGAGGATATTTTTGCAGGAGAACAGGCTGCAGATGTTGAGCCTTATGAGGATGTAACACAGCCAGAAGATGTGCATGGTAAAGAGGATGATGATGCTCGGTTCAAAGATCGCTTGGCTAGTGTTATGGATACTTTTGTGCAGCTCACACAGAGTGAGAGATTTGCTGAATTTATGAGATCCCGTACAGAGCCCGAGAAAAAGAAGAAGAAGGTTCGTTCTAAGAATCTTCCACAAGGTCATAGTGGTGCCATCCCACAGGAACCATCTTTTGGCCAGTTTTCGAACATGCAGCATGCTTATGGTGCAAACTCTCAGAGTTCCTTCTATGGACAGCCACCTATTCCTCAGCAGAATATGCATCCAGGTTATTTTGGTGGTGGCTCGGTGTTCCAATCTATGACCGGGGGTTACCCTCAGGGAGGCATGGGTATGCACGGGCCTTTTGGAGCTAATTTTCAGCCTGGCATGCAAGGGAATATGTATGGTGGTATGCAGTCCGGTATGCAAGGAAATATGTTTGGAGGCATGCAACCTGGGATGCAAGGCAATATGTTTGGTGGTATGCAGCCAGGTATGCATAACGGAATGTTTGGAAACATGGCTGGAATGTATGGTATGCCTGGTGTAGGAATGGGAAATGTTGACCCAATGATGGGCATGAATGTTGGGGGCAGCAATCTTGCGAAACCACTTCCATATGATAATCTAACGCCTATGGGAAAGGCGAAGGATTACAAGGAAGGGGGAGCTGCAGTGAAGTTTGATACATTCAGTGGGGCCAAGGATAAACTTAAAGCACTCACCTTTTTACAGCAGTTTGATGCTGCTTTTTCTGGTGGGAATTACACAGAGTCCTCTAAGGTGAGGAAAGCTGCCACTTTTCTCAAGGGCAATGCTTCGCAGTGGTGGTCTACTCTTCTTTTGCAGGGCATAGCACCCACTACATGGGTCCAATTTAAACAGGTTTTCTCTTCCGTATGGCTCACATCTACATTTGAGGTGGATGTTATGACCGCATGGCACAAATTGGATGCTTCAAAGTGTGATAATTTGGAGGGTTATAACAAGAAGTTTTGGGAAGCATTACTCCCAGTGACTTCTTACCGCGCAGTGCCATTGTCTGAGCAGGTAGAGAAGTATTGTTGTGGGCTGCCCAAAGAGGTACGAGATTATTGTATAAAGACAAGAGTAACGAACATGTCACAGATGATTGAAAATGCTATGACAGCTAATGCGTTACTCACTGGTGGTTCATCTGGGTTTAAAGGCAGTAAGAAATTGGGCAAGAAAGCTGAAAAATTTAGGCATGCTTCTCGTGATGCTAAAGGGTCTTCAGAGACGAAGTATAAGAAGTTGCCAATGCCCAAGAGGACTTCTGAGGAAAGACAGGCTTTGAGAGATGCTCATAAGTGTTTTTACTGTACTGAAGAGGGGCATATGTCATTCAATTGTCCCAAAAGAAAGTCCCAAAAGGACTCTGACAATAAAGGAGAGCCCAAGCCAAAGAAACAAAAGCCTTCTGCACGCTTAGTTCCTGATCTTGTGGGGGAACAGCCAGGTGGTGAAGCTACAGAGTTGTGCAGGGCATGGGGCAAAGTGAGAGATCAGAATGCTTTGGTCTTCTTTGACACAGGTGCTAGAGCCAACTTCATTTCTCCAGATTTGGCTGGCCGATTGGGGATTCGCGCAGAGGAGATGGGGCCGTTACATGAGGCTAATATGGCTTGTCCAGGGTATGCAGAACCCGTTACTCCTATTATTGGGAAGCTTCGGCTTCATTTGCAGGGTTGTGTGGACAGCGAAGAGTTCTTTATCATGCCACTTAATGGCTGTGATGTTTTGTTGGGGATGCCATGGTGCCACAGGGTACATGCGGTGGTGGATACTTACAATAGGAAAATCACTCTGACTCATAGAGGGAAAGAACATGTACTGGATGTAAAACTCAAAGGGGAATCTGTTCCTATTGTATCCGCTTCGGCGATTTCATCAGTAATGAAAAAGCATCTTTCCACGTACTTGATTTATGTAAAGGATGCACAGGATGATAAGTCTAAGTCTAATTTGTCTATGTTAGATAAGGACAGGACTGATTTCTTATGTGGGTTTCAAGATTGTTTTTCCGAGTCATTGCCAGGAGAACTTCCTCCTGAGAGGCCAGAAGATCATGCCATTGATCTGATTCCTGGTTGTACTCCACCGAATAGACCGCCGTACCGTGTTAGTGCAGCCCAACGGAAAGAGATTATGAGTCAAGTGCAGGAGCTTTTGAATAAAGGGTTGATACAGCCTAGCTCATCACCCTTTTGCTCACCTGTGCTCTTAGTGCAGAAGAAGGATGGTTCTTGGCGCATGTGTATTGATTACAGGGCGCTGAACAAGAAAACCATCAAGAATCGATTCCCCATACCGAGGATCGATGACATCTTGGACCGCTTACAGGGCTCCACAGTTTTTAGTCGTATTGACTTGAAAAGCGGGTATCATCAGATACGCATTAGACCCGAGGATGTGCATCAGACAGCATTCCGAACCATGTTTGGGTTGTATGAGTTCTTGGTTATGCCCTTTGGTTTGACGAATGCGCCTGCCACATTTAACAGAATGATGGACAGGATTTTCTGACCTCATAGAGAGTTTGTGGGCACATTCTTTGATGATATGATTGTGCATTCACGAACTGAGGACGAGCATAGAAGGCATTTGGCCATTGTGTTTGCAGAACTCAGAAACCATAGGTTGGTTGTTAATGGCAAGAAGAGTGAGTTTTTCTTGCAGGAGATACATTTCTTGGGGCATATTGTGTCTGCGCATGGAGTCCGTATGGATCCAGCAAAGGTGGAAGCAATACTTAATTGGCCAGCTTTGAGGACCGTGCATGATGTACACAGCTTTCTAGGATTGTGTTCCTATTACAGGCGTTACATACGGCACTTTGCTGAAATTGCTTCGCCTCTTCATGCTTTGACGAAGAAGGCAACTCCGTTTAGATGGGCTGATCGGGAAATTACAGCATTCAAAAAGCTCAAAGAAAAGCTTACTTCGGACCCAGTATTGGTGTTACCAGACCTCCGAAAGGCTTTTGTTGTCCAGTGTGATGCATGTGGAAGTAGCATTGGTGCAGTTCTCATGCAAGAGGGACATGTCATAGCCTATGAGAGTAGAGTATTGCAAGATGCTGAGAAGCATTTACAGGTTTATGAGAAACAGATGTTGGCTGTAATTCACGCTCTTTCTACATGGAAACACTACTTGCTTGGGACTGATTTCACTGTACAGACAGATCATCAAACCTTGCGTTATTTCCTCACGCAGACTAAGCTTTCAGAGAAGCATATGCGTTGGGCAAACTTTTTGTCAATGTTTCACTTCCAGATTGTGCATGTGGAAGGCAAAAAGAATGTAGTGGCAGATGCTTTGTCATGCAAGCCACAGGTCTCTGCAGTTTCACTTGCTTATCATCATGAGCTTGATGAAATGAAAGAGCAGTATGCCCATGATGAGGACTTTGAAAGGTTGTATGATCAGATGTCTGAGGGTCAGCGGCATGAGCATTATACTCTCAGAGATGGGTTTTTATTGATGCATGGCAGACTGTGTGTTACCAGGCCATTGCGACTCAAGGTTATGATTGAAAGTCATGCTCCACCGTATGCAGGTCATAGAGGTATTGACGCCACGGTCAAAGCAGTGGAGACTTTCTTTTATTGGCCAACCTTGAGAAGAGATGTTGATGCCTTTGTGAGGCAATGCATCGTATGTCAGAAGGTAAAGTTTGACCGTCAGAAGACACCAGGGTTATTACAGCCTTTACCTATTCCGGATAGACCTTGGGAGAGCATTGCCATGGATTTTGTATTTGATCTTCCACGGACACAAACGGGAAATGATGGCATCTGGACTATCATATGCAGATTCAGTAAGCAGGCCCATTTCATTCCCGTGCGTAAGACGATCAAAGTGGATCATATGGTGAAGTTGTTCATGGCGAACATCTTCAAGTATCATGGCTTGCCTACGTCTATCATTAGCGACCGTGATCCACGGATGACGAGTTTGTTCTGGAGAGGATTGTTTGACAACATGGGTACAACTCTCAAGTTTTCATCGTCATTTCATCCACAGACAGATGGTCAGTCAGAAGAGGCTAACTCTACAGTATTGGATCTTCTCAAGAATTATGTGTCAGAGCACAAGCAACAATGGGAAAAGTATCTTCCTTTCGTGGAGTTTGCATATAACAACACTGTACATACCTACAGGCAAGGCGCCTTTTGAGATTGGGAAGGAGGGAAGAAGGTACCACCCATTTTGCATACAAAGAATAAGATCTTTGAGGCTGATCAGTATGTGGAGAGTCTGGATGAAGCTTATCGGAGAGTTAAGTTGGCACTCCAGAAAACTCAGCAGAAGCAAAAGAAAGCCGCAGACCGTCACAGACGTGATTTACAGTTTGCATTGGGTGATTGGGTTCTTTTGCGCTTTGAAAAGGCTAGACTCAAGAAGATGAAGGGTAAAGAGCGCTTATTCCCTAAGTTGAGCATGCGATATTATGGGCCTTTTCAGGTTTTGGAAAAGATTGGTGAGGTAACCTATCGATTGAAGTTACCAGATCACTGGAGGATTCACAATGCTTTTCATGTGAGTCTTCCTAGACCTTTCCGTGGGGATGTGCCTGAGGATGTATCAGATGAGGCTCAGCCGGAAGTTGAGAAACTTGATGAGGTTCTGATTCCAGAGCAGATACTGGCACATAAAGAAAGGAAGGTACGAGGTAAAGTTTCCCGTCGCTATCTTGTGAAGTTCAAGAACTATTCACCGATGGATGCGAAGTGGATGGAGGAAGGTGACTTAACAGATTCACCTCAGGTTTTGCAGCTTTATCTCGATGCCTTTGAGTTAGAGCCGACTCTTATTGTGGCTCATTCAGGTTCAGCAGAGCATGGGTCTGGAGCATTACCTGATGCTCAAGAGGGGGGTAGCACCTCCACTCCCTTGATACAGACAAGCTCAGATGACATCTAGAGGTCGCTTGGTGCAGTTTTTATCTCACCCGAAGGTACTGAGGCTGACAATACATCTGTTTATGGGACTTCTATGATATATGTGTACTAGTCACATGGGATTTTGGTGGATATGTATGGTTCACAGTGGTATACAACTTGGACTATTACTATGCCATTGGTTTGCAGTGAATGTTGATCCATGTGCATGGCTTAGAGAGATTGGGACGCTGATCTTGCCATATTGTATATTTCACTTTGGATATTTTGATGCATCACCAGAATGCAATCGAGGACGCTTGCCATTTTTCAAGAGGGGGGTATGTCATGGCCCTGTGAAAATGGAACAGCACAAGTGTGGGCATGGTGGTTGCAGAGTCAGAATATTGAATGATTCACATGGGAGGTGCCCGGACAGAGTTAATGATGTGTGGACATCCCTAGGTGTGAAGGGGGGGAACTAGAACATTAAACTTTTAATGTTTATTAAAGTTGCCCCTAAGCCTTAGTGGCCCCTAGGGAACTTTTAAAGTTTGGGGACCCTAGGATTATTATGGGGAGGAGGGCCACTCCACTTTTGGAGTGTGTGCTTCTCTCTCCTCCCTCTCTCTCTTCTTTTTGGGAAAAGGAGTCGTGGAGGATTGATGCGCTTGTGTACATGCGTGGAAAAGCTGAAGAGGAAGCGTCGACTGCAGATTTTCTGTTTTGCTGCTGTTTTCTCTGTGCAAACCAGCCGTACAGCCTTGTACGGACAGGCTACAGGTCTTCTCTTATGTTGCTGGCTGCGCATAGGAGTTGTTGCAAGAATCTCTGCTGCGCACAGGTTCTGGACAGGCTACAGCTGCTGGTACAGCCTGTGCAGACATGTACAACAACAGGTACAGCACTGTACGACTGCCGTACAGTGTACGGACAGTCAGGTACAGCAGTACTGCTGCAGGCGGCGCTGGACAGATCTGGCTGCGCAGATTCGGGCGAGCACAGGTGCTGGCTGCAGGCGGCGCTTGCAAGGACAACTCTTGGCACATATCTCGAGGTAGTACAGACGGGTATGGGCTGCCTTGACAGGCTGCAGCTGCTGGTACAGCCTGTGCAGACAGGTACAACAACAGGTACAGCACTGTACGACTGCCGTACAGTGTACGGACAGACAGGTACAGCAGTGCTGCTGCAGGCGGCGCTGGACAGGTGCTGGACAGATCTGGCTGCGCAGATTCAGGCGAGCACAAGTGCTGGCTGCAGGCGGCGCTTGCAAGGACAACTCTTGGCACGTATCTCGAGGTAGTACAGACGGGTATGGGGCTGTTTTTCAGGACTGTACAATCAAGTACAGCATATAGTTGGATGCAAGGAGGAGGGTACAGACAAGTACGTGCATGCGTGTGAAGCAGGGTTGTGGAAACAAGTGCCTGCAAGTACAGATTGGTACCGTTGCTTCCTCCAGTGCTGATTCACGAGCTGAATTTGGTAAGCTCCTCATCTGTTCATCTATCTCTCTTTCTACTGCTTGATGTCTGTTGCAGATATGAGCTATCTGGCCCCTTGTGAGAGGAGGGGTATGGCAGATTGACAAGGGTTGAGACAGAGTTTGGACAGTATATGTATGTATGAGCTGAGATGTTGAATCATGTACTTGAGTTATGCCAGATGTATGCTCATGGCTGCCCTGCTGAGTGGTCTTGGCTGATCAGAGGGAGGCACAGTGTGTTATTTGGAGACACAGATCTGTGTGCATAGATCCTCTGTGCTAAGAGGTATTGTGGGCCGTCAGATTGGACATACAGGTGTAATCTCTTGGCTGATTTTTGTTGTACTCAGCCATTCATATTTTTGGAATTGAATAAAGAAATACCGCAAGGGGCGCCAAGCTTTGGGGCCAACTGGTGTCGCTTTGTTTTCAGATTTGGGCACTCTAGCTCCAATCTGTTTTGTTTTCACATCTAGACTACAAGAGGACGGGTGACTGCTAGTCTACCACACTCTGGTTTCTATCAGAGGCCGGTTTCACATACCCGAGAGAGTAGACAAGGTAGTGGTCAATAAAGAGATGGAATTCTGTAAAGCCTGCATCTGCGTGGAGACTTGTGCTTGATGTTCCGAGAAAGAAGCTTCGTCGAAAGTAACTGTAAACTCTTGAAAATCAAATTTGGATACAAAATCGTCGAAAAGATCACCATCCGTGGCCTCCGTAAGCCGGCAGGTCTTCATGTTCAAGAATGGGTTCCATCTCGGATTCTTGGGTCGACATCTTGAAGAGGACAAGATGAGAAAAAAGCTTGGCTTTGAACAAGGAAGAGGGCTAGAGAGTACGAGGAGGAGTGTGGTAAGAAGCCTTCTTGAGGGGAATTTTATAGACCTTCCGAAAAGCATATGTGTTTATGCATTACTTTTGTGTTTTTTTTTTACCATACTTGAGGGCTTTTTTTATTAAAAAAATTTTTAAAAAAACACCCATAAAGCTTGGTTAAAAAAACACTTTAAAAACTACATAAAACTAGTCGCCTAGAAGATTAAAAAAAATCTACATGCTTTTTTGTTCTTAAAAAACACTCTTTGGTTAATATTTTCCAAACCCCTCCATATAGGTTCGAAAAGCAACATGCGCTTTTTTTTTTTTGAAAAAAAAAACAAAGTCTTAAATTACCACCCGTCTCGACTGTGTGCTTTCCGCTTTTTCTCTACAACACAGATATCGTCGACTTTCAGCGCTTCACACCTACCCGCCTTCGACTGGTTCATGGGGATCTTTGGCTGCCTTCTTCCCTCATAAGGACTGCGCAGCCACACAATTGCCAAGTACACAGTTAACGCCGACCAGCACTCTAGTGCTTCGATTTCCCACGCTGATTCAACAGTCGCTAGGAATCTCTTCGCCTCTTCTCTCTTTTGCTCTTGCTGTTCACACAGCCGACTGCCTTACGTTTCTGTCCTTGCCAACAACTCTTCTTCTTGCTTAACAAGACAACCCTTTCTAGACCACAACTTTTACACAACTTTTAAGTCCTAACAATGGAAACATAACATGCTGAATTCTAAAAAACAGTAGTATGCACGAAAAAACAACAGTCTTCTCGAACTCATACCTTTTCTTTGACCTCTTTTTTCTCTACCTACCAACTTGCTCGTTCTCGAGGCTTGCTCTGGTACCACTGTCAAATCCCCAAAGGATCACCTCGTAGAACGCTCCTGATACAAGACTCGAAACCGGCAAAACAAAGCCAAGCAACGTGAAAGGGGGTGTAGGCCTGACTCACCTCCCAACCTTGACAGTCGTGGGCAAAACCCACAAGTCTTGGTTGCCGCCACGAGCTGAGCTAACTAGCTAGACGTTCTACCTCGTGACGTCCCATACCACCACGAAGCTACCCTCGCGGGCCTCGAGACTGCTGCCGGCCTTGACTGCATAAAGCAGGTGCATGTCTGCACTAGATCCAAGCTCCTGACCATAGAGCTCTCACGAAGACACGCGAGACTCTATGAACTATTGACTAACCTTGGCCACCCTTTTATAGGCTCTTGGCCGGTCACCGGACGTCCACACTTGGGCGCCCGCCCGTCCATACTTGGGTGCCCGCCCCTTAGTCTATCCCTAGCCCATCTCGTCAATCAACCTGCCTAGCTCCAAGCTTCCCCAAGACTCGAAGCTAGTCTTGTGTGTGTGTAGCACACGGTAGATACATACTGTGCACAAGACACTTAGGATGGTGGCCTACACCCATGCCTACTCCATGCTTTGAGTAGACCATCACTTGCAAGGGCTCCATGCACCAGAGAAGAGGCTCATGATATGCACAATTCCTTAATTGGGAACTGCATAGCCCAAAAAGCCTCCAAGAGGGAGGACCAAAGAGGAGATCACCACAAAAGGTTTTGCATCAAAGAGTTGCCCATGACTCTCAGGGAGAGATCCCAATACAATAAGGGAAGGAGAGCCTTCCATGATTGAAATATGAAAAGTGGCAAGAGGCATATAAGACCCTTTGAGGGAACTATGGAGAAGAATTTATCAAGCCAACCACAGGACCTTGTGAAAGAGTCCCGGACATAACAGAAAGCCATGGTGAACAACCTGCTTAGTCCCCTTCCATGTCCGTACAAGCACCCCCCCTCCGCCTCTTCCAAAGGCCTAATTCCTTTTCTCTTTCAAGAACATTAAAGTTTCAATTTATACCAATTATAGAGCACACTGGGGTGCTTACACATGTACTACCCAGCAGATGGGACAGGCACATCCAAGCCGGGACCGTGACGTATGGGTAAAGGCCTTGAGTCTTGCAGCAAACTGAAGCTATAATTCTGAACCACTTAATTAAGAAAGAGGGAGGGTTCAGAATGTGGCATACTATCTTTTGGGCCGTGAAATTCGACAAAAAACTCACTAATTGCATCACTTGCCATCTCCACCTTGTAATCGCTCATCATCCTGTCATAGAAAACAAAGGGGGGAGAAGGCGAAAATAAAGCCCTAACATCCACAATGCAGAATGAAAAGGAACTAAAAATCCCTGAGACCCGATTCATGCCCTAAAACCGAACCCTAACAGCAGTACTGTGAGCACGAAGATATCTGCACATAATGCAAAGATGAAATGGCTAGATATGTATCTGCGCAGTGTATACAACCATTCAGAGAACTCACAGTTTCATCACGTCCATCTCGCGCCGCTTGCTGGGAGAAGACATGGCGAAACACACAGACCGAGGGCTCCTGTAGGACGAAGAGGAAAGGAGGTAAAAAGAGAAAGGAATTAGGGTTTCCTTTAGCAGGGCAGCTTTCTTGAGTGCAGAGGTGCAAGCACTGCAGGCAGTGAAGGCGTACCTTTAAACTGAAGAGTTGATGCTTCAACCTTGAGAGAGAGGAAACCGAGTTACAAGTAAACCCATCATTAAGTACACACGTCATTTTCACGTGCGTGTGCTTTTTCCAATTGGTTCTCACATGTGTGGGTGCTCGTGCATGCGTATGCCACTGTGCACACGTGCACTTACATTATGTAATTCCGCGTTCATCCACATTTGAATTTTGCTGTGCTCACAAGCATGCTTTAAATTTGGCACCCATACGGGAGCCTTTCACAATTTCAAGTGCCAAATGGCGCCTCGTTTTCTGGTAAAAGTGCCAACGTGGCACTTTGAAAAAACAAGGGAAGTGCCCAATGGCACCTAGCCTTAGGGGTCTAAGTGACCAGGGGTATATATCCTATATAATATATATAATATAGTAAATATATATAATATATATAGTACACAATACATAATAAATGTGGAAAGTCTTCAATAACTTGAAAGTCTTCAATAATTTATGATGCCTTTAAAAATTCTCTTGCTATAATGTATTTTGTGTGATGAGAAGACGTCTATTGAATTGTGAAAGCTTAATGCACTTACAAAACTAATATGTTTTCATTACTCAAAGTAAAGTGGTTTGTTATTAAAAGGGACACTCAAAATTTTAGCCAAAGGTGACATTTTGACACCCATGGTTGATGGCAAAAGTGCCACTAGATTTTCTATGGCACCTAGACTTAGGTGCCAAATTTAAAGCCTGCTCACGAGTCATTGCTCACTCCTTGTGCGTGGGCAGCGGGCTATAAGCACCCAAAACGTTTTTTTGTGCGTGCCATAAATTAATTTACGAAACAAGGTCGAAATCTCCAAGGTTTGTTTAAGGTCCGCTCTCCAAATAGTATTTTTTTAATGTTTAGCTGCAAATCGCATGTATTTCTTATATAGCATCTTTCTTTCTTTCTTTGGTGTTCTTGCTACGCATCCTCTACTGCTCTCTCTCTCTCTCTCTCTCTTGTTTTGCTTGTCCTCTCTCGTTCCTTCCACTACGTGACTTCTAGCTGAATAATGAGTGTTCTTTACCCCACTAGCATGATCATCATAGGATACTCAAGCTGAAGCTGGCTGATGCTAGGCGGCGTAGGAGAAACTCTCTTTCTCTTTCTATGTATCCGTGCAAGGACCGCCTCCTCATAATATGAGAAAAGAGAGATCTATTTTTCTCTCTCGTCGTGTATCTCAGCAAGGCGGAGCTAGTGCTAGACATGGGGTGGGGAGGATGGACAGAGGCGAAGCTTAGAGAGAGGTGAATAGGTAGCCATAATCTCTATCTCGACTTTTTTTTGAGGAGGACAAAGGGTGGAGGAGTAGTAGGAGGGTTGACGAGAGGGAGAAAGGTCAAACGTGGAAGAGGGCGAGTGGTTGCTAAAATGAGACCTTGATTGTAGCATTGTATTGCTTAATGCCGGCACATAGAGGGCATTAATTAATGTCTGGGCAAGCTATACTACACTACAAGTCATTCACCATTCAATACCTATAACCAAGGTTGCTTTTTGACGAGTGTCACGTTTGTTTTTTTATTATTTTGGTCATTAAAATATAGCCACTTAGTTGGAGTGGCTGTCAAAAAGGAAATGTGAAAAAATGGGCACTACATCTACTTAACCCTTCATTTTGAAGGGTGATGGGCAAGCTCAACAAAAAGCATCCCTTCCTGCACAACTACATTTGCAAAAGTGTGATTTGAAGTCCACCTAAGAACATGTACCTTGAAGGAACACTTATTGTACTTTGATTGATGCTAATGACACTCTTGAGTGCTCCTCTCCACAAGCTTTTTGGATAGCCAAATAGCAAACATCGCTACCTTTGTAAAAATCTCTTAGATGAAGAGTGCAACTACGTGTAACCATAACAATCCATATGATCAATGGAATAAGATATAAAGGGTTAGTACATGTGACCTACACTTTCAGACGAGACAAAACTTAAATGAGAGAGAGATGAGGGTTTGAAGGAAGGAAGCCCATAGGGGCAATATATATTGAGGAAAGTTGTGAAAATGTTGAATAGAAATTGTTTAACAACATCATGAGCAAATAATAATTGTCTAGTGTGCATATTCACCTTTTTGTCTAGTGTGTATTAATTTGCTGCTTACAGGCACCAAATTAATCAAGAAGCTTAAGCGAAATTTCGGAAGGACAGAAATTGTAAGGTTACACGAAATTCATGACGTGGAAATAAAGGAGACAAGAATCAGATTATTACAATGGATTTTTATAGACGTGAACGTAACATGTGCACAACAAACAAGTGTCGTCCAGAAAACTAGAGAGCAAAAAGCAGCAAAATCAAACTCAAACAGACAGTTCTTCTCAACAGATAAGTGTAACCATGCTACAAGAAGCACGCTTCTTCGTGATAGTGGCACGAAGTCATCACTATCAATGATGGCTTTTTTGAAGTTCTCAGATTTCTCCCAGGCAGAAAGATATGATGCATTGTAGTCTTGCCAGGCATGACCATTCTCACTCATCATCATCAATGATGATAGAATTGCTATGATTGCCCGGCTGTGTATCACATTCATTGGAGTCATCACGAGATGCATCTTCATTTCTCTCATTCTCATCTTCATCGAATCCTAGAGTGGCCATATAGCAGATTGAAGTATCTTGTAGTAGGAGTATCCAAAAAGAAAATTTCATCTACGTCTATGCATTGTGGAAGGTGAGGGAGCTTCATCACTTTCCAAATTGTAGAAGACCTTCTTCTACTCATCCCATTTCTCATCTTCGGTATTATCCAAGATGTAGCTGGGTAATGTTCACTACTACTGCAGACCATTCTTAGAAGTGTGCTTTGGAGTAAGGCACCAAGCTTGTTAGCAATGCAGTTATCCATGAAAACATAAGCTCGTTCAAAGAGAGGGCGACAAGCAAACCTTGTTCTTCAAGTCAACCTCTCCATAAAGAGCGTCTCTTATTATCTCTTGAGTGGAGATATTGTGTGAGAAGAACTTGAAATGCAATTTGTGCAAGTTTGTCATGCAATAGCCAAGCATACCTTCGAATGTATGCATTCTTATTTGTTGTAAACCTCTGCACATGACTATACCACCCTCCGGTTTGAAGAAGTTCCAACGCATGTATCATTGGATGATCTTGCCAATGCTTATTAAGCCATGAGAGTGACCACCATCTGAAAGTGTAAATGGTTCAGAGTTCCTCCTTTCTCTAGTGCAAACAAACCCTTTAAGCACTCCATTCTGACAAACTCTTCGAGTGGTTCTGAACAACAGACAATGATATCTGCATTTCCAATGGCAATAGTCAACCAACACTTCAAATAGCTTGGTCTTCTTCTCTGGTGAAAACCGAGGTATCTTGTGGGCAAATGGCTTTGAGTCGATGTGCTTATCATTTGCTAAAGGCTACTCACATAGATATGATGCTGGTTGTTTACCTTTGTGGGTAGGTTCTGAGGACCTGTGCATGAAGAAGGTCAGAAACAAAGTAAGCAAAGAGACGATTGAAAAACACATCGGAAGAATTGATAAGAAGAACCATGAATTAAACAACTTTGAAGGACTCTAGAGATACACACCAGACTAGCGCACTTTCTGCTTCACTGAACGAAGGTTGTGAATAGTACATGAGCCTTCCAAAGGTGTCACAAATCGGGAGAGGACAGTCAATCGCATTGACCCCTTGGTATGGTGGATGTCGACGGTTCCTCCTCAATCATGACAGAGCAAGGAGGAAGAAGAGGGACGACAACCTCCCTCACGACAGAGCAAGGAGGAATAACAAGGAGACGATCAACTTTCATGAGATTTCTAATGTCATGAAGTGGTTTCCTTCTAGGAGACATGACGAGGACAACAGAGAAGGAATAAACGTCATTAAATAAGCAACAGAGAAGCAGTAAAGCTCATTAAATAAGCAACAGATAGTCCAAAAAAAGAACGACACACCATAGTATGGAGAACACGAAAAAATACCACAATCGTACAGACATGCAGGGCGATGTAGAATGTGCCATGTGAAGGGACATATGAACAAAAAAATGAACGACACACTACCATATAGCAAAGACAAATAGATACCAATGACATAACGATATGCAGGCCAATGTAGAGCCTGCCAGGCGAAGGAAGGATATGAATGTTGAAGAACTAAAGAAAGAACACTAGCGCAATGACAACCACGACCATCGAAAACCGTCGAGAAGGACAACGTGGCCACAAGAAGTCTAGAAGCACGCCACCAAAGGTTGTCTAGAAGAAGTCAAGAAGCACGCTCATGCAAAGGTTGTCAGCAGTCGATAAACACGGAATCCAATGACACAATGACATGCAGAAGGTGCCATCAAAAGCACGAGCAACGGAGAACATCCAGAAGAACGATGTGTGAAGAAAAACGGTGAGCTGCCCTGCAAAAGAACACTTGAACATGCAACAAAGGTCAAAAGGCCGGAGCCAGTCAAGAAGCACAGCATATTCACGAACACAGACGACTACCAAAGACTACACCGTCGAGCAGAGCAGATGATCAATCGACGATTGATCGACGACACGAACAATAATGCGACCAACCACAATAACGAAGAATGAGTGGTACAGAACATGTGACGCCATGCACAAATGACATGTGTCGATCCATGTGCAAGATCGGATTCAAAAAATATGACATGTCTACATTAATGCATGGCCCAAAATTAATAAAACCTCAATAAATGTTTTGGGTCCTTATTTGTAGAGTCTTCAGAAGTGTCCTCTTTGCAAATATGTAAACAAAAGATGGGTTGGAATAAAGATATCTTTTATTATATAACTTTTACACTATAGACATTGGAACTATTGACTTGAATTTCATCAAAATTTATCTTTTATCCCACAAAATTACAAGTTCATTTTGCAAAAGATGTTCAACTATACAAACCAATCGTTAAGTGTAAGCCCAATGGTACTACATTGTAACCATTGGAATCAACCAATGAACTAACAAAGCCATTTTTTGCTCATAATGATTGGATGATACATTTGGAATATCTATCGAGAAGTTGAAAAACACCAATCATTTCTTTGAATATGGCACCAAATGTTAAACGTTTTTTGCATTTCAAGAATAAGAGTGTTTTTTAAAGGTTTTATTTTAGTATGTAATAATTAATGCTTCAAATATTTGATGAAATGATGACCCTCCATATGCTTTCTATTTGCATGCATTCACCCCTCCATGTCATTGATTTCTCACAAGTTATGTGCATTTCTTTAAATATGGTAAGCTTGAAGAAGCGGCAAGTGGCCATAATCGCAAGATTTAGAATTGTGCGGTAGTATAAGGCCAGGAACTCTGTCATGCGGGCCCGCATCTCCCCGATGGTACTAGGGGGGCCCCTTTCTCCCATGGACCAGTGCCAGCACCTCTTAATTGGTAGGTATGTGGGGTCGACATGGAGCTTGCACGGCACAAAAGTGTAAGAGCCACGCCCCACCAAGGTTTAGTGGGGGTTGTGCTCAATTTAGTGGTGAAAGGCCTCCCCCACTATATATGTGTTCCACCCACAACCTTCCACAAAAAATAAGAAGTAATTGAGAAAAGGTTCTATATCAAGTGTAATAATAGTAGGCCCCCCACCCCCCCGCCGTGCAGTGCCATCACACTAGCCTATAAACTTGGAGACCCCACTAATTTTTATGAAATCTCACAAGCCTCTTGGGTGCCTAACAGAAAAGGCTTGTGCCATTTCTAGTTGGAGGCCCATATGCTCTGGTGTTCCATGCACGCATCTCTTTCCCCACCCGAGTTCACCCGGCTCCACCCGTTGAAGAAATATCATTGGTATTGCGTGACTAGCCGGATCTCTGCAGTCTTGAAGGAGTAGTTGAGTGTGTCAAGGTAGTTACCCATGAAGAGTAGGTCCCAGGTTTGAAGTGGATAGGCCTACTAGGTTTGAAGTAGATGGGCCCACTGTTGTTCGACGATCGTGAGAAAGTAGGTTTCGTCGCGATATTTTCCTTCCTTGAAGAAGAACTCAGGATCCTCAGTGGCTTCAGAGCGGGCTCTGGCATGCCAGTCATGGGATGGGGACAGGGAGGGAAGTGGGGAGGTGGAATAAGTGGGGATGTGGGGAAAAGGTGTTGTAAGGTGGGGGGTGAAAAAGGTAGATTCCATGATGGGGGAACCGTAGTGGGGGAGATGGGATCTTCAGCGGTGGGAGACCTTGGATGAGAGGGCATGGTATCTTCATTGAGAAGTTCATGAGGCGAGGGCAAGTGGCCGGAGGAAGGAGCCATGTTGACGGTTGAGGGAGGGTGGCTCGAGGATGTGAAATGCCACATCTTCAAAGAATTCATGGCCTGAATCGTCCTTGGGTTCATCATCAGGAATTGGTATGGTCGAAGAAGCCCAGAGGGATGGTACTGGGAGTTGGGGACGCTAATGAGGTGGACACGCGTGGTCTTAACCCCACGACATGGATAGCAAGACTCCTCGACTGGATAAGTGAAGTCCGGTGGTATGGTCGAAGAAGCCCAGAGGGATGGTACTGGGAGTTGGGGACGCTAATGAGGTGGACACGCGTGGTCTTAACCCCACGACATGGATAGCAAGACTCCTCGACATAGATAGCAAGACTCCTTGACTGGATAAGTGAAGTTGGGTGGCGAGAGGTGTGGAGAGGTGCCTAGATGATGGCAAAGGTTAGGGCAGAGATGGGATCGGAGAAGATCATATTGAACTGGAGTAGTTAGAGAACCCGATCCCTAAATCCAAGAATTATCTCAAGTTCATGTGGAAGAGATGGTGGTTCAATAAGTTCCACCAAAATGTCAAGAGTAACTACATTATCCTGATGATCCACTATTTTTCGTCTTCTACTAGCATGAAAAACAAGATCTACTTGAGAGCTCTTTGGTACCTCAAGCTTATATGCTATGCTACCAATCTTCTTAATGATTATAAATGGACTGCAATATCTAGGAGAAAGTTTGGACACTTTCCTATCTTGAGAGTCTCCAACTTCATAAGGACTTTCAAGAAAACAAAGTCACCCTCTTCAAAGATCACTTCTCTACGGCTCTTGTGAGCATATTCATGATCTTGTGCATTACGAATGTTATCTCTTGCAAGTTAAATTTACCTCTTTGGTAACAAAGTTAAAGGCCAAACTCTTGTAGGATCTCCACCTATCTTTCTTTTTTACCTTTTAACTCATTTTGACTTGAAAGCTATTTCAAGCTTTCATGGTCCATAAAGACCTCAAAAATAGCACCATATAAAGAATGTAGCCACTTTTTAAGATCATGAACTATACTACAAGTAACTCTCGCTCATATGCCGAGTAGTTACGTTGGTCAAGGTTTTTTTTTTTCTTCAAATGCAATTGGGCGTCCCCCTTGCATTAAAACCGCCCTAATGGCTTCCCCACTAGCGTATGTTTCTATGTGACAGACGGTTCTTTGAGGTCCACTATACTCAAGGTAGGTGTAGCTACGATTGCAACCTTTGCTCAAAGCTACTTCGTTGCTAATCCTCCTAATGGATAGTTCGTCTTTAGTTCTCAGTTGATCTATCAACGAGACTACAATCTTCACGTAGTCAAAAGACATATTGTTGGTAAAACCCCGACAAACTTAGAAGATTTGTAGTTTTTCTAAGTTTTTTGGCTCAAGCCATTGATAATAGCGTCCACTTTCTTAGGATCCATCCATGTTCCCTCAACGAATATAATATGGCCCTAGATAGTGCACTAATTTTCTTATCAAAGAATTCACATTTGTTTTTTTTCCCACAAATAACCTATTCTTTCTAAATAATTTGAACACTAAGCATAAATGCTCTATGTGTTCCTTTCTCGACTTATTGTATGTCATCCAAGAAAACTACTATGAATTTTCCTAAGTATGAACATAAAACGTTGTTCATAAGCGTCATAAATGTCATTGGTGTATTAGTCAAACCTACTAATGGCATGACTAAAAACTCATAATGCATCGAGTTTTAAATGTAGTTTTGGAAACATCCTATTTCCTAATCTTGACCTGACCTAAGGTTAATTTTAGAAAAATAACGTGCACCATTGAGTTGGTCAAACAACTCATTGATGTGGGGCATTGGATACTTGTTTTTAATCATAATCTGATTAAAAGCACAGTAATCTATGCATATACGCATAGAACCATCTTTCTTTTTTACCAAAAGAATAGGCAAAGTCCATGGCAAAGAACTACCTCCTTCTTGCATAATCGGCTGATTTCTCTCCACCTCCTGTGCTTTGAAGTGGCTAAGTTAATAAGTAGGCTTGGAACCTGGTAATACATCAATGGAATGGTCTACCTCCCTAGATGGTGGGACACCACCATCCGACAAATCTTCGAGAAAAACATATCGATACAATGGTAAGTATCTATGTACTTACCATTATTTACTGTCTCGTTTTCAGCCTTGGATTTCTCAACTTTTACTCACATGCAGATAAAACATGGGTCTCGTCCAAGCCATTTACATATACGGAAACATTATTCACCTATGTTACATGTACGGAAATAAAATTATGCAAAAGGTTACAAATGTATACTTGTTGAATCTCATCAAGCTCGTAGGCACACCACAACTCCATGGACGATATCAAAGGCATGGTTGGCACATCATGCTCACCATGCAAAGTAATGCATCTACCCATCATGCATGAACTCTAGGATGTTATCCTGGTAACTACGACGTAGGTAGGGCCTATGTTATATAACCACTCTCTACCTAGATAGACATTTGTCCTAGCTAAATGCATGATCTAATCAAGCATAGCCTCATAGTTCTGCATAGCAAGTGGCGCTCCCAAAACCACCATGTCTAAAATGGTTTTGTCATAACCATTAGTAAGTGAATTATGTACTTATGGTCTTTCTTGTTCTCAAGCAGATTTGACTTTTTGACTAACGAGTAGTTAACAAATTTATGCGCGGCTCTGTCGTCAATCATAATGGTGACTCTATGGCCACCAGTCCTGCCATATAAACGAACCAAGTTGTGTGGCCGGAAAGATGGTCGCCACATAGCTTGTGAAACACAACATGCATGGGTGTTGTCCATATGGCAGATTGTCACCTCTCTAAACTCTGTGGATTAGAGAGGTAACACTTTTAGCATATGAATTTGCCAAGAGGATTTACCATCCTTCTTAGCATCGCTCTAGAACTACCTCTAGCTTTAGCACCCAACATGGGACAAGTCGCCTTGCTATGCCTCATCTCAAAGTAGTGAAAGCACATATTTTCTTTCTTTGCTTTCTCGTAGTGCTGCTATTTTTTGAGTTTTGTAAGATTTTTCTCTCTTTTTTTTTTGTGGTTTTTTAGACCAACGTCCCCATTGTCTCCCTTGATCACCCTAACCATGTTCCTTGTCACCCTGAAAGATTTTTCTTTTAAATTTTGTTACCCCCACTCTCATTTGTTATTTTCCTAGAACTAGATTTCAACTTGCGAGATATATCATTGAATATCTGAGCATATGTTATTGCCTCGTTAAAATCCTTAAGCTCCTTAGGTTGTAAATAACTCTTGTAATCTAGGTCAAGACCTCGCATATGAACTTTCGTGATGAAGAGTTTGGAATGCATCGATTCCCTTTAAATTCAACAATATTTCTCGATAGTTTGAGATATATTGGGTGAGTGAAATGCAATGCATAGAGTATTTGTCCCACTCACACGAAGACCTCTAAATCTCATTAACTAGTAAAAACTCTTTGTGGAATGTTGTCTCGAACTCTACCCAAGTATGAGGGCGTTTGGCACTATCGATCAAACTCATCCACCATTTACATGCTTTGCCCATCAAGGACAAACTTGCCTCGATGGGCCTCATATCCTTTGGTGTATGTCTAAGGTTATGTAAGTCTGACCGCTTATGTAAAAAAATGTTGACTATGACTTTGCTGCATTCCTTTTCCTCTCCCCTAAAGCTCGACGCTTTGAGATCCTTGAAGATCCCAGCAAATGCTACAGACTGCTTGGCAAACTCTATGGATTGCTATCCCAATGGAAGTCCCAACCTCTTGCTGATAAGAAGTAAATTGTACTCTTCTCAGCATGGGCATAGTAGATGCAATACTAGTAATAGGAGTGGCCGGACATAAGTCTAAATGGTTGAAATGGAGTGATCATTAAGCTCAGATCAGGAAAAAACCATTATGGATTAGTACAAGATTAAGGATAATCTCATACAATGGCCATGATGCCTAAGTGAGTTAACCTCCCACCAAGAAGATGGCTATCAAGCTTGCCATGAGCCCCAGACCATGAGTAGCCATATCCAAGAAAGGAGCCAAGATGTCAAGAGGTCAAAAAGAAAGGTAGAAAGGTACAATGATAGTCCATGATCCCCCTTTTATACTTGAGCCTGTGACCAAGGTCCTAGACCTAAAATTAAGGTGTTACTTCATTATAAACCATCCCCTCCTATAATGATTTCATCCTCAAAATCAAAGGGTAGCATGCCCAAAGAAAAGACATATACAAGTGGCTATGTACAAAAGCCAAAAATCATATCTATGGCTAAATATGACCCCTAGGGTCAAATGGAAAGGATGAAGGGCTCTCGTCGATGATGATGAGGCTATCTATGCAACTGCTTGGATCGAAAGGGAATCCAAGGCAATGGTCCCTCGATAATCTGGCGTGCAAGTGGAAAGGATAAGAAACCATTGTCGGTGACGAAGCTAGTTGAGTATCCTTTAGGATAAAACATATATGTATGTCATACACCCCAAAACGTCGAAGTTGAAATCGTAGTAGCTTTTAGGTTGAAAGGAAAGCTCAACTCCGAAGTTGAAGTAATGGTAGCTCCTATATCAAAAGGAAAGCTCGACTCGAAAGAAATAGTAGCTCCAGGGTCAAAAGGAAAACTTAAAAGCCCATCCTCACGACTGTAGTGTGAATCTGGCACAAAAGGTATCCACTGAAAAAGCTCAAAACTCCTAGCCAAAATGTCAAATGGTCCTAGCACAAAAGAACCATGTGTAGGCCAAGACTGAGATATGGTGTAGGTGCATTTGAATGTCAAGCCGCATATCCAAAAACTATGCTCCTCAAGTGGCAAAAAATGTATCCAAAGGAAAATTTCTTGGCTCCACAGAGCATAGGCTTGTGTCGACATCTATAGAAGCCAAAAGAACATATCTCAAGGTCGGCATCATGTAAGGGTAAGAGTGAACCAATGCCGTCATCCCATGTAAGGGTAAGAGTGAACCAATGCCTGTTACCATATTATAGTAGTGATGTGTGTGAACACACTTAGGACCGCCGGGGCACTTTTTCCCTCACTAGGAGGTTTTTTCCCCCGTGCATTGTATATACGCCTATTATCTTCTAGGGCTTGTTATCTTTCATTTTTGGCACTCATAATACACTACTGTGTTGTGCTCAAGCTTCCTCATCTTCTTGAAGTTGTGTGTGCATTCCTGCAACCCTAATTCCAACAATTGGTATCAGAGCAGGCTTCCTTCTCCCGGGCAGCATCACCGGCACCTGCCGCTTCATCTCCTCCGATTGCAACGAGGTTTCACGAGCGTCTGCAGGTCAGAATTTTGATCTGAACTCATTTCGCCCTCCGTTTTTGCATTCCAAGTACTGCGCAGGCAAAATCGTCCTACTGTGCAGATTTTCTGTCAAGATTAAAATCTGCAGGACAGGTGCCCATTCGTCTGTTTTCGGCTGTGCTACATAGCACAGGTCGATTTTATACAGGTTTACCTCTTACAGACAGCATTTACATCTAGTAGTACAGTCATTGGCCATGGCTGACAACAATGATGTATTCCGCATGTTGGCTGCTGAGGATAAGTTGGATGGCACCAACTATCCACTGTGGGCATATATGATGCGACATGTATTGGTAGCAAAGGGGTTATGGAACATTGTGCAGGGTATTGATGCACGTCCTATTGTGGCTGGGAATGCTGCAAACACATCAGAAACAGGTACTGTTGATGATGGTGCAGGCACAAGTGCTGTAGCAGCTGTTCGAGAACCACCACTTTCAGCAGAGCAGATTCGTTGGGATGGTAGAGATGCGCAGGCTCATGCCTTGATTGCGCTGTCTGTCAAACGTACCATTATCCCACATATTCGCTCCTGCAGGACTTCTAAGGATGCTTGGGATGTACTTGCCACATTGTATCAGGCAAGAAATGAGGCTCGTGTTGCTTATCTCCGAAAACAGTTGGAGAATGAGCATATGAACGAAGGTGATTCTATGGATAGCTTTTTGACAAAGATCAAGGATTTCAAAGAGCAGCTCATTTCTGCAGATGAAATCCTGTCAGACAGTTCACTTGTGCAGACTGTTTTGAATGGTCTACCAGATTCTTATCAGGGTTTTGCTTCCACTCTTCGCTTGATGATGAAAGGCAATCCCAATGCCTTATCATTTGAGGAGTTAGTTTCTGTTTTGCTGCAAGAAGACCAGTCAAGGCAAAACAGGAATAGTATGCGTGTCGCAGATCAAGCTTTCGGTGCTAGTCAGAGAAGCGGGAAAGGTAAAGCTGGCTTTTCTTCTAGTAAGCAGAAATCTGCAAATGCTGCGCAACCAAAGAAGGAAGACAAAGATGAGAAGAAGGGTGACAAACAGAAGACATTTTGCAAGTACTGTAAGGGAAATGATCATGTCATCAAAGCGTGTCCTAAGCTGGCTGCGAAAGAGGCTAAGAAGAAAGAGGCTGGTATGGCTGTTGCAGATGCCTCTCCTTCTAACAATGAATCTGCTAATGTTGTACTAGATACAGAATGGGCATTCAATGCGCAGTGCAGTTATGACCCATCTTTGCATGACACATGTATGTCTGCAGTAGATTCAGATGTATGGTACTTTGACAGTGGTGCCACTAAGCATATCACCTCGCAGCGCAGTTTATTCACTTTCCTTGAGTCTGCTCCCACAGGGAATACTGTCACTTGTGCCAATAACTCCTCTTATCCCGTTAAAGGAGTTGGACAGATTGTGCTGAATGTTGCAAATGGCAACACCTTTACACTTTTTGATGCATTGTATGTGCCAGGGATCAAAAAGAATCTGCTGTCAGTCTCCGCATTTGCCAAAACAGGTTTGGTTGTAAAATTTGTGGATGACAGATGTACTGTTCATGATCTCTCTTGTGGTGACATCATTGTAGCATCTGGTTCACTATGTCGAGGGCTGTATAAGCTCAATATGGATGGCAAATGTGTAGAGGATTCAGCATGTGCTATTATGGATACGCAGGCTATTTCAAATGCAAAACTGTGGCATGCACGTTTTGGTCATCTGAATTTTGCAAGTTTGCTTCGCCTGCAGAAATCTGAAATGGTGTCTTCTTTGCCTAAGCTTGAGGCACCTGTCAAGCATGTTTGTGAGGGCTGCATATTGGGTAAAATGCAGCGTGCTTCCTTTCCCAAAGATGGATCAGTGAGAGCTGAACGCAGATTGCAGCTTGTTCACAGTGATGTTTGTGGTCCCATGCAAACTCCATCATTTGGAAACTACCTTTACTTCGTGACTTTCATTGATGATTTTACCAGGCATGCATGGGTATATCCTTTGAAGGCAAAGTCCGAAGTGTTTTTGTGCTTCAAACAGTTTTTGGTTATGGCTGAAAATGTGTCAGAAAGTAAGATGGGCACCCTCCGTTCAGATCGAGGGGGGGAGTATATGTCTTCAGAATTTAATGCATTTCTGGCTGAGCGTGGGATAAAACACCAATGTACAGTGCCGTATACACCACAGCAAAATGGTGTGGCTGAGAGAAAAAACAGGTCTCTCATGGAAATGGCAAGATGTATGGTTAAGAGTCAAAGTCTACCACATGGTTTTTGGCTTGAGGCTGTCATGTGTGCCACTTATGTACTAAACAGGTGTCCCACCAAAGCATTACAGGTTGTCACTCCATATGAGGCATGGCATGGCCGCAAGCCATCTGTTGGCCATTTACGTGTTTTTGGTTGCCTGGCATATGCATTAGTGCCTGTGCAACATCGCAGAAAATTGGATGACAAAGCTGTCAAATGTATTTTTGTTGGATATAGTGCTGAGAGCAAAGGCTATCGTTTGTATCATCCACAGACAAAGCGCATTTTGGTTAGCCGTGATGTTGTATTTGTGGAAGATGCAGTTCAGCCCTTGGTTTCATGTACTAAGGAGACAGATATCAGCTCACGTGATGTCTATGATACATTGTTGCCTCTTTTCAGTGGTGCACAGTCAAGTGCAATACCTCATGAGGCAGTTTTTCAGCCTATGCAGGTTTTAAATGATGGCACAGATCAGCCTATATCTGATGCAGATGTGCATGATGCACTTGAGGATGAGAGACAAGAGATTGAGGGCTCTAGGAATATGCCTAGATGGCTGGTGCAGACTTTGCGTGACAGCAAGTTGGATGCCCCTTTGTCTAGTCGCACTCGTTCTGGCTCTCATGGTGCCTCTTATGCGTCAGATTGTTATGCATTGGCTGTTTCTAGTATGTGCGATGAAAGTGAGCCTGTTTCATTTGATGAGGCACAAAGTTCAGAAAATTGGATGGCTGCTATGCAAGCAGAATACGATGCTATTATGAAGATAATACATGGTCTTTATGTGACTTGCCCCCTGGCAAGAAGGCCATTGGCACTAAGTGGGTATACAAATTGAAGCGTAAGCCTGATGGCACAGTGGATCGCCATAAGGCTAGGCTTGTTGCAAAAGGTTATGCTCAAGAGAAGGGCATTGATTTTGATGAGACTTTTGCTCCCACATGTCGTATGACCACTGTTCGTAGCATCTGTGCATTAGCAGCTCATAATGGTTGGAATGTACATCAGCTGGACATAAAGACTGCGTTCTTAAATGGAGATTTGCATGAGGAGGTGTATGTATCGCAGCCTCGTGGTTTTGTTCAAAGAGGGCAGGAAAACAAAGTGTGCAGGTTAAAAAAGGCTTTATATGGTTTAAAGCAAGCTCCACGAGCTTGGTATGAAAAAATACATGCATATTTGACTGCACATGGGTTTCAGAATAGTCCAACAGAAAGCACTTTGTATGTTAAACGTGTGGATGGTGTACATCTAATCATTGCTCTCTATGTCGATGACATGCTGCTCACAGGACCAAATGAGATTCATATTGCTGATTTTAAGGCTGATTTGAATGCCTCTTTTGAGATGTCAGATTTGGGACATTTGCATCATTATTTGGGGATACAATTTAAGCAGTGTGATGGAGGTATTGCTTTGTGTCAGACAAAGTATATTGAAACATTGTTGCGGAGATTTGGCCTTGAAGACTGCAAGCCTATTGCTACTCCAATGGAGACAGGTTTGAAGTTGAGTCTTCATGATGCTGGAGATCACTTTGATGTCACACTCTATCAGACAGCTGTTGGTTGCCTCATTTATGTATGCATTACGAGGCCAGACATTCAGTTTGCAGTCTCACAGGTGAGCAGATTTATGCATAGCCCAGGCATTAAGCATTGGCAGGCAGTGAAGCGTATCTTTCGCTATTTGAGTGGTACTCATCATCTTGGGTTGTTTTATCCCAAGGGGGGATCATTGCCGCCAGATTTACATGCTTTTTCAGATTCTGACTGGGCTGGTTGTTATGACACACGCGTGTCCACGAGTGGTTTTTGCTTCATGCTTGGAAGCTCATGCATATCATGGTTGAGCAAGAAGCAGCCTACTGTGGCCACTTCTAGTTGTGAAGCTGAGTACAGGGCAGCTTTCACAGCTACGGTTGAGTGTGTGTGGCTCAGACGCCTTATGGCTGATTTGGGTGTTGGGCAGCCATCTGCCACCACTATCTTCACTGACAGTCAGAGCGCATTGGCAGTTGCGCGGAACCCAGTGTTCCATGCTCGTACGAAGCACATTGAGGTGCACTACCATTATGTCAGGGAGAGACTCTCTGCAGGAGAGATCAGTTTGGCTTATGTGCCAACACAGGATAACCTTGCAGACCTTTTCACAAAGGCTCTGCCTCGTGAGAAGTTCGAAGCTTTTCGCAAAGCTTTGGGCTTACTCCCTTTTGTGGATTCGTCCACATAGCTAGACACTTCCCTATACATGAGTGCTAGCTCTTGTTCACCGCATCACTCCAGGGGGGATTTGTTACCATATTATAGTAGTGATGTGTGTGAACACACTTAGGACCGCCGGGGCACTTTTTCCCTCACTAGGAGGTTTTTTCCCCCGTGCATTGTATATACGCCTATTATCTTCTAGGGCTTGTTATCTTTCATTTTTGGCACTCATAATACACTACTGTGTTGTGCTCAAGCTTCCTCATCTTCTTGAAGTTGTGTGTGCATTCCTGCAACCCTAATTCCAACAATGCCGTCATCCCATGTAGCCTCACTCAAAATGTCAAAGACATGATCCACTACATCAATAGGTATATATATGGGCATGAGCCAAACCATGCACTACCTCCTCATGTGCAAAACCCTCTATGTGTGTATGATGATCTAAGATATCAATATAATCATCAACATCAGCACTAAAAAATAAAGGGGTATCCTTACATGAAACATAAATGGTATCATCTCCTAAGTCATCATCTATGGATCCTTAAGGCCTCCGAGTTCATCCTCATAAACATGGTCTATCTCCATCAATGATGCCTCTATGTGACCTATATCCCATGATAAATCTATCTCCAACAATATAGGATCTAAGGAGATGTCTAGATTAAATGCAAATCTCTCAAGATCTATGCCATATGATCTACTATGAAAATGGTCAATATGCATAATCCTACTACAATGTCTCACACGAATGCTGTCTCAGGAATGCTATGAATACAAGGAGTAGTAGTCGTATTAGTGATATGTCAGGACTATGGTCCTACGGAAGTCGAACCCTAGCATAAGTTAATAGCTTTCGGAGTCTCGAGAGTATTATTAGTGCTAGCGGGGTTCAGGGGTTAGCACGGCTCTTAAAGTGCTAGCGGGGTTCAGGGGTTAATGGGCGTTAGGGTTTGGTCGATGTGTGTACACATCGACCAAACCCTAACGCCCATTAACCCCTGAACCCCGCTAGGGTACACACATCGACCAAACCCTAACGCCCATTAACCCCTGAACCCCGCTAGCACTAATAATACTCTCGAGACTCCGAAAGCTATTAACTTATGCTAGGGTTCGACTTCCGTAGGACCATAGTCCTGACATGATATCTCCACAAATAAAAATCCTAGAAGAATATACTGATGCATCTAACACTAGGAACTTAGGTCTATGCTCATAGGTGCCTCTGTCACCCATATGCGGAGTATTACGAGCCTCAAGTGTGCTAATGGATACATCACTAATCAAATGTACACTATCCTCTCCAGAATGTCACCATGAGTAACTAGAGTATCCTCATGATCTGTAGGAAAGATAATAGGCATAGAAGTTTTGATGCTCGGTATGCTTGCTGCTATCTCTACCCTCGAGATCATGCCCACATGATATGTCTCACACACAACACTATCACATACATCATCATCATGTGCATATGTGTCAATAGCATCATATGCATGTGTATTACTATGATTATGTGCATGTGTATTAATATCACCATATGTGTGTGTGTGTGTGTGTGTGTGTGTGTGTGTGTGTGTGTGTGTGTGACAATCTCATGTGTATGAGATACAACATCATAGGTATGTGGGTGTGATACATCAATGTCATCATGTGTGTGTGTACAATATGACATCAGCCTCATCGTCCCCATCATAATACAATGAATGAATCGGTCTAAGTAAATGAGAATCAATGAGATTATAGCTAGTCGATGTCGTAGGTGAGTCATAGAAGCTATTAAGGCCCATGCGAATACCACTATGATAGCAGTGAAAGTGTAAGCATGCTCGATATGTGTCCTCCAAGGATCCAATCCTATCATGCCATAACTCACCATATGTATCCCAAGAATGATCACGATGATCATCATCTATGGTCACATCATGCATATCATCATCATCCTCAGAAGTACCCATGTCGGTGTAGTCCACGTCCTCATTAGAAACATAATCACAATGAAGCGAGATTGTGGGAAACTCAATCAAGTCACCAAAAGAAGAATCATCCCACGCAAACAAGACTAAACCATCCGTGTGCCGATGCAACCAAGCAATGAAGTGATGAAATCATTGTGTGTAGACCACCTAGACCATATGGCACATATCTCCTCCTCATCAAACAAATGCCAAAAATGATTAGGCATCAAACTGTGAAGCTCGAACATCCAATACTGGTATGAATATGCTGCCTCATGATAGCAAGAAGTCGATGAGTGAAGATGTAGAGGTCTAAGCCTCGAAATGCCAAAGGCATGTGTGAATGTGGCAAAAGATATGCAACCCATGACACGAAAAGACAAATCACGATAGCAATCGTAGAGCCATGATGATAGTGTATGAGCGGCTCTCCTACTATCACAATAAAAAATGTTATCATAATGATGTCGATAAGATGTCGATGATGATATGTGGTGCATCGGTCATAAGAAGGATAGAAATAGTAAGAAACACCCATAGTTGTGTGTGAACACCACTCAACACAACTCCAATTGTGAACAAAGTCTACAAAACCCAAAGTGTATGAATAAGCTCAAACGATGCGCCAATGCATGTGACACACCTCTCATGCATGAACAATCACTAATGAAGCCCAATGAGTGTGAACAAAACCGACAATGCTCCAATGCCTGTGAACAACCCCCAAGGTGCTCAAATCAACACTAAATCACCTAATTTGTGAAATGCGTGTGAACAAGGCCAAATAATATGTGAACGTGCGTGACACACCTTACACATGAACAGATGGGACGATGAATCCCAAAGAAAGATCCCAATATGAAAATGGTCCAAGTGTAAATGGGGGCACAATGTGAAGGCAAAAAAAAAAAAAACTAGAGCTAAAAGAGTAAGTGTGAAAAGTAAGAAATGAGGAGGGTAGAAAACCCTAAGGCAAATGGGTAAAGGCCTTCCATGTTTTTTTTAAAAATAGCCCACACCTTCTCACGCTTATGGCGGCCACACTGCGCCTGCAATCTTCCCTTGTTTTTTTATAAAAATTGTCTATGCTGAGAGCTACAAGAGCTCTATGATGCTCTCCAAGAACGTTGTGCTCTCCATGAGTTGGCAGGAGTCAGGGAGAGTTAGCTCAAGCAACTTAGATGCCAGAAAGCCCCAAACCCGACACATTTCCTGGCGTGGAAGACAAGGGCGGCTCCTCCTCCTTACACTTATGCAGGTCATACAACACCTTTGTCGCTATCCCTACACCTGTTATACCTTGTTGTATACCTGCCCAGTGGCCTCTCTCTGATGCCCTACGACATCAAGCGATTCACTTACAAGTTTTGTCTCATAGCTTGTTTTCTACTTTTAGAAAGGTAGAGTCCATCCCCTGGCACACGAATGGAAGAATTCTACGCTTGAAGCTGACACTCATTTAGTAGTAGATTACCTCAAATCGGCAATTTGGAAGCACCTACACCGCGGTTGCTGGGGTTGAACTGTAGAGAATGAAGCTTACGCTGCTGAGATGATGATGAGGTTTGGGAGCTTGACTAGTATCCTTTGGTGAGTGCTACTGATGTGTGATGCCTTTGCTGTTGCAGTGTGTTTTGATGAGACAGTAAAGTCTCATTGCGCTGTAGAGAACACAAAACAACCACAGTATGCGTTGCACTGTAGAGACGGCAAGAAAATGCTTTGCGCTGGAAATTGAGAGCTTGAAAGCAAGAGAAGATCTATGATGGTCTCAAGTAGCTAGTCTAGTCTGGAGTTTTATCTAAGCACTGCTTTGATGAGAGTGGCACTGCTTTGACGAAACCACGTTTTCCTTCTCTACATTTTGAACCACTTCACTTACTGTGTTTGTTTTGATGTTTGCTTATATCAGCCTCTGCTCGATGCGGAGCTGCTTGTATGTTGCAACAAGTATTGATCTTGCCCACCCTTCTTGTTGTTAGACAATAGTGATCTCCTCCATCACTTGCAAGATTGACTTGTCTGACTTCAAAATATAAGAGCTAAGTTTTTCTTGCTACTCTGCAAACTCTCCTTCCCCTTTAGTTGCAATGTGTATGACTTTAGCCATGTGAGCTTGAAACTTGGTATTATGCAGGAAGAGCTATGCTTCTAACACCTCTTCTTTGTAAGAACTTCAATCTATATCTAACCCAATAGCTTGCATGTCATTTGTGTAAGAACTTCAATCTGCATCTAACCCAACAGCTTGCATGTTATATGTGTCCTATAATGGCTAGTGGCTTGTTTAACTCACCCTCTTGTTGTCACTTGCAGCATGCTACTCTTAAACATTCTGTATGGAAAACCCAAATCCCTTGGTGTAATGGAAGCGCATTGTGTCTCAGTTCAATTCTGAGAGGGATTGTACCAATTTTATAGCATTTTGCATGTATTACAGCTTTAGCATGTGTCCAAACATCAAATCTTTCTCATCATGTCAACATGCATGTTGCATTTTCATTATGACAGATGAATTCTAATGATCAATAGCCTTGAAAATGCTTGCAGAACAGCAAAATAAAGCTAAATCTTAATGATTTTCTTGGTTTTTATTACGGAGCTATTGCTGTTGTATGTTGATCTTGGTCAAGAATGTTGAAGTTAGGACCAAGATTTTCTTGAAATTACAGAAATCCTTCAATGTTGATGAAATTATTGATGATGTGTTGTCCATTCTTCTCAAGATTTGATTTCTGCATCGCGTCTTTGTAATCTCTTGACAAATTTGCACAATCTTCAATACTTTGCACTATTCCACACAAAATCTTTGAAAAATTGTACACACAACAATATTTAAAAAGTGAGAACTGCTCTAAAAACTCTACACAGGAACTAGAATCTTTGCACAGCAACCTGAAAAACTCTGCACAGTAATCTAATTTTTTTACACCAAATCTTCCACAACAATCTAAAATTTATGCACACTTCTTAAAATACACCAAATTTATGCACAACACTCTGAAAACTATGCACAGCAACCTTGATTTTTTGCACCACAATCTTCTTCTTGTAATGCTTCTCCAAGAACTCAAGGTTTGAGAAAGGGTTTGATCTTGAAGAAATTAGGCCTTAAGGATTGATATTTGAAAGTGTGGGCTCTCTAAGCAAGATAGTGGAAGAAAATTACTCAATATTGGATTACTAAAATCTCTGCAAATCCTAATTTTAAAAATCGCAAAAATTTCAAGAAATCAAGATCAAGAAGATAAAGAACTTCAAGAAATCAAACAGTAAAGTGGATTAGGGTTCTGAAAACAGTGATTAATATAAATTCGAAAATGATTAACACAAGTTTTATTGCTAATCCTATCAAAACAAGAAATTAGCAAATCTAAAAACTGCGTAAAAATTAATTTTGAAAATGATAAACACTAATCTTGATCAAAAAATGCATTTCAAAAAAAATTAGATTAATAGTAATCCAAAAATAATTATCACTAATCAAGATCAAGAAAATACATTCTAAAAATTGAATTAAGCATAATTCAAAAATGATTATCATTAATCACTCCCTAAATAAGGATCTAAGGCAAGGGCTCTGATACCAATTGATATAGAGTGATCATTAAGCTCAGATTAAGAATAAATTATTATAGATTAATACAAGATTAAGGATAATCTCATCAATGGCCATGAGGTCCGAGTGAGTTAACCTCCCACCAAGAGAATGGCTATCAAGCTTGCCATGAGCCCTAGACCATGACTGGCCATCTATTAAAACCCTAAGATCTCTCTAGGTAATTGTTATGCAAAAACATGCATAAATCAGGCATAAACTCATCCACTTGACCACCCCCGAGCCCAAGGGATGCACACATGAAATATAATGAAATACATCATACCTTTACCTTGATGTTCCATACCATCAAGAGGTATAACTCCAATCTAATAGCGTAGCGACAACAACAGTCCCATAATTCACAAAAACAACAACACGCAGGTGGAAGAGGCCAATTCAGAGGCAAGGGGAGTCAAAGAGGTCGTGAAAATTGGCAAAGGCAGTATCATGATACACGTGGATGCTTTTGTTGTGGTAAGCCTGGACATGTGCAGGCAGATTGTTATAAGAAGCAGGCTGACATGCAAAACGAGAAATTGCAGCAAAACAACTATGCATCCTCGAGCAAAAACAATGAGGATAATGAAAGGTTGTTTGCTATCCAGCATGTTGTTAATGCCATGTCTAAAAATGTTGAAGCAGCACATAAAGATGATGTATGGTACGTTGATTCAGGTGCTTCAAACTACATGATAAGTCATGGGGAGTGGTCCAAGGAGATGAAAAACCTTGAAAGACTAGGTTTTGTGGAAACAGGGGATGACACTGCTCATCCAATTGTCCATGTTGGAGATGTGCCATTGTCTATGCAGGATGGCAAAGTGAAGTACCTTGCAGATAAGTATCTTACTTCATGTTCCGAACATTACAAAGAATCTAGTTTCAGTTGGCCAGATGATTGAGCAGGGTTTGCAGGTTCGGTTTAATCCTGATAGTTGTTATGTTGAAGACTTTAAAGACAAGTGTAGGTTGGTTGCAAAAGGCAACAGAGTGGGCAGAATGTTTACATTGAATGTAAACATGCCTGAAGTGAGTGCTGCAATGTTTGCAAATGGTTCAGGAATTGTTGCAGACACAGACATTTGGCATAAAAGAATTGGACATGTGAATGTGCAGAGAATGAAGTCTATGCAGACTAAAGGAATTGTGATAGGGCTGCCAAAGTTTAAAGTTGAAGATATGCAGAAAATATGTGAAGCATGCCAATTTGGAAAGCAAACAAAGCATGTATTTTCACGTGATAGAAATGTGAGCAAAAATGCACTAGATGTTATGCATTCAGATGTATGGGGTCCTACGAAGACCATGTCTATGATGGGAGGCTGCAGGTATTATGTGAAATTTATTGATGAGTGACCACACAAGGAAAGTGTGGGTATACTTCATGAAGGAGAAGAGTGAGGTATTCACTCATTTTCAGAATTTCAGAGTTAGTTGAAAAGCAAACAGGGAAACATGTAAAGTGCCTAAGGTCAGATGGAGGGGGAGAGTACTTCTCCAATGAGTTCTTTGAATTTTTGAAGAAGAATGTTATTCGGAGACAGTTTACATGCAGATACACTCCGCAACAAAATGGAGTTGCTGAGCGAAAAAACACGCACATTGTTGAGATTGCGCGAGCATTGATGGGAGAGAAGAATATGCCACATAGCTATTGGGCTGAGGCTATTTCTACAGCAGTTTACATCATGAACAGGACTCCAACTGCCATACATGATGTAACTCCAGAGATGAGAGGTTTACTGGGACAGAAAACCTGATTTGTCTCATCTGAAAGTCTTTGGATGCATTGTATATGTGCATGTGCCAGATGAGCTGAGAACTAAGCTGGATCCAAAAACTGAAAAATGTGTGTTTATTGGATATTCCCTTGAGCAAAAGGGATACAGGTGTTATAACCCTCATACACGTGAGTTGAGGGTAAGCAGGGATGTTGTTTTTGATGAGATGAGCAGCTGGTATGCTGCTAAAAAAGAAGCTGTTGGGGCTGATGTGAGTGGAAATATGGTTGCACAGAATGCAAGTCAACAATCACAGTCTTTGAGTGGACCAGGAGAGTCCTCATCTAGTGGTTCAGTTGATAGACCATGGAGTGGCAGGCTGCATCATAATACTAGCCCCCTCCTGCAAATGTGATTAGTACATCACATAAAGGCAAAGAGAAAGTGATTGAGCCCCTTAGTATGCCTGACATTTCTGCCAGGACATTCTTATGTTGATAGAGAGTCTAGCGACTCATAGATGAGCCTTGATGAGGATCTTGGGATACCAGCTATGAGAACACTTGGTGTAAAGAAGGCTATGGAAGCCATGAATGCAAAGCTGCGAAGATCTGGGAGTGAAGAATCCTGTGCAGAGGTTTACCTATGATGGTTATGTGGCACATCACTATGCATACACGACAAAAGGTGTGCAGGTTGTAGAGTCCACATGCATTGATGAGGCTATTGGAAATGTGTGTTGGGAGAAAGCTATGGATGAGGAGATGGATGCACTATATGGAAATGAGACTTGGGATTTAGTGCAATTGTCTGAAGGTAAGAAAGCCATTGGATGCAAGTGGGTGTACAAAGTAAAACATAACAGTGATGGAAGCATAAGCAGGTATAAGGCTAGATTGATAGCCAAAGGATATGCACAGACATATGGCATTGATTATGAGAAAACTTTCAGCCTAGTTGCCAAGATGGAAATAGTGAGAGTTGTGATAGTAGCAGGTAGCTTGGTTGAGAAAGCTACTTGCAGATTTAGGTCTATCAGTGGATAGACAAGTTGTCATTTTCTGTGACAACATTAGCAGTATACAGTTGGCCAGGAACCCAGTTTTTCATGCTCGCACGAAACATATAGAGGTCCACTACCATTTTGTCAGAGAGAAGGTTTTGGCAGGAGATGTTGACCTTGTTTATGTCAGCACACAGGATCAGGTCGTTGACATCTTCACCAAAGCATTGGGTACACAGAAGCTCCGCAGATTCAGGGCTTCGCTTGGTGTACATGAGATGGAGTTGAGCTCGAGGGGGAGTGTTGAGTAGGCGATGGACACTGATGACCCGCCTGGGGGATAGGGCCCACACTTACACCACTGGCATGGTTGGTGAGATCATGGGTGATATGCGGCCAGTGGGATGACAGGCTGTGTGGCAGCCATTCTAGAGACTGGCATAGTTATAACGCTAGCTCATTTAGTTGGGTTCACACTATAGAGAACCCTAGTATGTATTTGGTTAAGTACCTTTTCATATTGTGTGTACTCTTATCTTTGTATACTATAGAATGGCTGCCACACACAGCCTGTCATCCCACTGGCCGCATATCACCCATGATCTCACCAACCATGCCAGTGGTGTAAGTGTGGGCCCTATCCCCCAGGCGGGTCATCAGTGTCCACCGCCTACTCAACTCTCCACCTCGAGCTCAACTCCATCTCATGTACACCAAGCAAAGCCCTGAATCTGCGGAGCTTCTGTGTACCCAATGCTTTGGTTCACACTATAGAGAACCCTAGTATGTATTTGGTTGTGTACTCTTATCTTTGTATATGGTGTGTTGAGTGTTGTGTGAAGAAGAAGAAGATTTTCAGCCTCTCACCTTGTGTGTTCTCTTTTAGGGTTTTGTGAGTGTGTGTGTGCTTGCAAGAGCTCAAGCTCTCTTCTCCCCTGCATCTTTTCACCAGTTTTCCTTTCAATCTATTGATATGAAAGACCGGATAAACTCTAACAATTGGAGGTAGTTTTAGTTCATACGTAACCGTGCCAATCCAATGTATAAATCGAAATGGACCACAATATCTAGGAGATAAATTCGAGAATTTTCCTATTGACAAAGTCTGAAAATCTTTAGGAACATTAAAATAAACCAACGCTCCTGGTTCAAAAGACCGAGATGAGCGTCTCCTATCAGCATAAAACCATGCTATATCCTTAGCACTCTTGATAGAATCCCGAGCTTCGGTCAACATTTCCTGCATATCACGCAAGAAATCCCTCGATGTCCTTACGACCGACATCAATAGGTGCCCTGGGTTGATACCCATACATAAGCATAAATGGACTAAAACCAATAGCCGTATGTTTAAAACTATTATAGGCAAATTCCATCATTGGAAGATATTTTTTCCAATTTGATGCTTTTCCAGAGACATATGCACGAAGCATATCCTCTACAGTCTGATTCATACGCTTTGTTTGCCAATCAAACTGCGGATGATCAGAGGAATTCATACCCAAAGTAATTTCCTTCTTGTAAACCATTCGGAATAAAGTAGGAAAACATGGCATTATAACAGCAGGAGCCAGGTAACCATCGACGGCCCGATGTACCCACATCTGCACATGGAATTATCGGCGTCCCGAGTTATACATATCAACTTATAAGAGATAACTTATAAAAGATAACTTATTCTAAGTTAAGTGGCTAAAGGTTTCCTGAGTTTGTTTTTGAGGAACGAAAACTTTTCTTTCAAGGGGGAGGAAATGTTATGAGACTGATAGGAAACACTATAAGGTAAGACTAGAAAAGATTATTTATATGTAAAAGGTTTGCAAATAAATAAGGTTTAGGGGATTTCAAATTGGAAATACCTAAAGAAATGGTTAATAGGCATTAAGGTCAATGTAAAAGGGATGTAGATGGTGCATAAGGGAAGCCCAAAGGCCATAGAAGTAGGCGCCCCCTTCTAAGGGGAGTTGGGGAGGCATTGGATAGTGAAAGGGCCATGCCTAGCCATCGAAAGGTCAAAGGGCTGAAGTTGGAAGGTCATGCATCTCCTAGGCCTATATAACCATGCGTTTTGGGTCTATTTGGGATATGGTTGGGTGGAGAATCAAAGTTCTAGTCTTACAAGTCCTCAAGCTCTTGATGCAAGGAGCATTACACCATGAAACTTGGCATGTGGGTGGAGGGTGACCCCCTCCCCCCACATGTCAACTTTCATGGCCATTTGATGTCAGATCTGGGTGGTGGCATGCTAGAATTCCCTTTTTTTAACTCTTGGCATCTCATATGTCCCCTAGAGCAAAAACAAGGATTCCAATGTACCATCGAGTGCGTGTGACATCTAATGGCCATGAAGCTTGACATGTGGGGGGAGAGTGACCGCCTCCACCCATATGTCAAGATTCATTGCCATTGGATGTCAAATGTAGGCGGTTCCTTGTTTTTTTGCTCTTGGTGCCCCATATGGCCCCTAGTGCAAAAACTGGCATTCTGGCACACTACCTAGTTCGTGTGACATTTGATGGCCCCATGACACTGGGCATCTGGGGGGAGGGTGACCCTTTCCCTCGACATGCCAAGTTTCATGGCCATCAGATGTTGGATTTGTGTGGTAGTGCACTGAAATCCTTGTTTTTTTGCTCTTGGCACCCCATAGGGCTCCTATAGAGTAAAGGTGGGATTCTAGTGCACCACCCCATTCGAACTTGACATGTTGGTGGGAGGGTGACCCCCTCCCACCACATGCAAAGTTTCATGGCCATGGTAGTGTGCTAAAATCCCCACCAAGAGTAAAAACTAGGATTCTGGGGGCACCACATAGTCCATGAAAGCCATGGAACTTTCCAAAGGGAGTGGGAGACCACCTCCCCCCACATGCCAAGTTTCATGCAATCAGATGTTGGATACGGGTGTGGTGGCATGCTAGAATCCCCATTTTTTTGCTCTTAATGCCCCATATGGCCCCTAGAGCAAAAACTAGGATTCTAGCACCCCACCCAAGGTACGCGACATCCGATGACCATGAAACTCAGCATGTGGGGGGAGGGTGACATCCTCCCCAAAATGGCAGGTGAATTTCGGTTTTGGATGGTGACGTGTGAGAATCTCTTCTTTTGTACTTTTGGTTTTTGGTATCCCATATGGCCTCTAGGGGGTAGAAGTTGGATGTTGATGCATGAGAATTCTTTTTTTTTTTTTCCTTTGGTATTCCATATGGCCTCTAGAGCAGAAACTGGATGATGGTGATGCACGAGAATCCCTTTTTTTTTGCTTCTGGTATCCCATATGGCCTCTAGAGCAGAAATTGGGATTCTGGTGCATCACCCAGTGCATGTGACATCAAATGGCCATGAAAATTACCATGTGGGGGAAGGGTGACCCCCTCCCTCCACAAGCCAAGTTTCATAGCCATCGGATGTCGCCTGCAGTGGGTGATGTGCAAGAATCCCAATTTCTGCTTTCCCTGCTTGTTGCCAAAGTTTCATCGCCTTCACACATCGGATTGGGGCGCTCCAAATGTAGAAAATATTGTGCTAGTAGTCAAAAGTGCCAAAGCAGTAGCTTGCTTTTTGGCAGCATAGGTTTGAATGCATTGGAGTATGAAGAAAGTTAGAAGTGTTTGCAAGATCAATACATTCTATATTGTATGATACAACCTGCTTCTACATTGACAATACAACCTGCATAATGACATGGTATGATCTTGATTTCGACCTTTAAGTGCTTAAGATAGCTGTCAATATCGAAGTAGTGCAATACTGACTAGAAAATCCATTCTAACACAATGCTAGCAATCCTAAAGAAGTCTGCTGAGGGCACACATGTAAGTAGTATCAATAGAAGGCAATCATAGGAACACGACAGAGTAAACATAAAAAAGGGCACACAAAAGTAGATATGCCTGGTTGAACTTTTAGTGCAAGGCAGTCCAAAAATATACAGTAGATTCAATTTACAACAGCCCCCAAGCCCCCAAAAAGTGAGGATATAGGATGCTAAAGTAATACCAACATTGAAGACTTAGTGCCCAACACTGTTCCATTCTATTCTTGCAAAAGGAAGAGTTGCATACCCAGCCTTCTGAGAAGGATAGCTACCTTTCGCTAGTGCATAGCCTAGTATAACCCTAGGCTAGTGAACTGGTAGATTGCAGGGCCAAAGGCACAACATTGTCACAACTAAAGTATTGCAAGAAATTTATCGTGAAGGCATATATGCATCCCACTTTGAGAGGTCCTCCCCTCTGAAATTGGCACCTGACACATCCAACTCAAAACAAAAGCACCTTCAAAAAAGGATGGAGACAACACCTCAAGATGCACATATTGTTGATCACAAAGTAATGTTGAAGCTTGCAGCATGTGGCCAAACAACCCATTTCTTAGGAAACCACGATTATGCATACTAGAAACCACAATTACAAATGTAGTTGCTATCACAATGTCAAAAGAATGAATCCCACGCTCATTGCCATGAGTTTAAAAAATGAGTTGAATCATAACTATAAAATACACAGAACAATCTCGCGGTCAAGGCCTGCTGGCAGCTCTGCATATAACCATAAGATGTGAAGTGCAGGTCTTTGCATCATGAATTCCACCAATTCCTAGAAGGCCTTCTAAGATTGATACACACTTCTACGCCTTAGCGTCAAAAAACTCGCCGCCTGAAATCACCACCACAGCATTGACCACCCCTTCGAGCTTGTTTAACATAATATGGACACTGCAATTCCTAATCCTATCTATGTATGCACATTGAAATTTGAGTACTTACTTGCATAGAGCTACTTTGAGTTTTTTCTTCAAAAAAAACAACGAAGGGAGAGAGGAAAAGCACATTACTGTACGTACTACTTAGTTGCTTGGATTCTTTTTAAAATCGTGTGAATTTCAATTTCAATGGCTGCAGTGGGTGGTTACGGGAATGAAGAAATGGGACGGACTGACTGACTCTATATGCCCCGGTTCTCTTCTACTACTACTACGTCCAGGGTGTATTAAGAGTAATCATCGTCGCGGCGATCTTCAAAATAATTATGGACAGCGCTCGGGATCGATCGATCGATCATATGTGTGTGTGTGTGTGTGAGAGACATTATTCAGCGCGCTGCTGAAAGTCGACCCTTTGAGAATAAGGGCTTTTTTGTAATGCAGGGGGGGAAAAGAACCCCCACTCACGTGTTGGATGATCCAGCCAAAAAAAAAAAGAGCGCGCTTTTACAGAAGAAACGTGTAAACACCACACCACGTCGTTCGCTCATTGTTGCTTAAATAGGTAGCGACTGACTTTGTAGCCGCTTAACTATTTCTTTGTGCTGATTGATTTGATTATTTGTAGGTTGGGGGAGTGATTATTATGGTTGGTTTTCCCTTCCTCTAACACGCCCATATTTCAGGTCAAGTGCTGATCACATGGTGTTTCCTCACATTGTCACCTACCATTAATGTTAATGTTGGCTGCAGATAATGGATTGAAAAGATTGTGGATCATGGTCATCGTTTTGATAAAGTTATCTGAATATCTTGCCTCCTCTACATGTAAAAAAACCATAGCTATCAATTCAATTTTGTAGGCACTTTTGAATGTACAAGTGCATAAGCACATAGGCAGCATATGCGTGCGTTCATGTGTCTGTGGAGAGAGAGAGAGAGAGAGAGAGAGAGAGAGAGAGCCCTCATAAGTAAAATGTTACAATTGGCCATCCCCCACCCCCTGCCAGCTTTTGAATCCACGACCTCTAGCTTGAGAGGCAGATGCCTTTACTAGCACGCATGCGTGCTTTCATTGCAGGTGTGTACGATAATATTAGATAATTTGAGAAAATCCCAATTCCCATAATGGCCTTGTATATTAATTAATGCCCGCTATGTGCGGTCATTAATTAATAAACCATCAATCTTAGTCGCTCCTTCTCGCCAAAGCCTAAAGCCCTCCCCCCTCTCGCCCACTTCGCACTTGCCGCCCACCTACAGCCCTCTCGATTCTCGCTCCCTCTCGTAGGACTCACCGCCTGCCTACACCCCCCCTCACCCACTTCGCGCACCCTAAGAAGGGCAAGAGAGAGAAATAACATCATGAAAACTAAGGTGAGAGAGAAAGAGAAAGACGGGGGGTGGTTGAGGAGGAGAAGCAGTAGAAGAGGGCATGAGAGGAGGAGACTACTCCAACATCGCACAAAGCCAGAATCATGGTTGTGAGGACATCGCTGACATGAAAGGCGTTGCAACAGCTTCGCCAAATCAGAAACAAAAACAAGCATGCTTAAAAAGACGGAGAAGTGTCTTATGAAACCAGAAAAAGCAAGAGGAGAGTTCCAACGAAACCATAAAAAGAAGATACTTTTAAAATTCGATGAAAAAAGAAGATACTTTAAAAAGAAACTTCAAACCTTCTTTATTCGTTTCCTTTTTTCCTGTCATAAAATTTGCTTGCCTTAACCTTAATAAACATAACAAGATTTTTGCTGCCAACTAATTAATTAAACACAAAAAAATGGGTGCATATTGGCCTTGTTGGGAGAAATTATTCTCTTTTTTTATTAAAAAACAAGAGAAATAGGCAAAATAAACTACATTCTCATTCACAAAAGTATGAAAATTTTGCATTTAAAAAGATTTTCACAATAAATATAATCATGACTTTGGGACAGTTTGCACCAACTCCCAAGCTCACATTTGAGGGAGAGTTGTACCAACTCCCAAACTCAAATGAGTGAGCATTATCTCATAAACCTTAGTGGTGTTCATAAACACCCTAACTTGAAACAAACATGAAACTTTAGGAGTAGTACTCGGAAGTTGAGATGATTCAATTAGCATTTGTACTAAATAAACTACTTGTTGCAAAAATCTTTTAGCTGAGATGATTCAGTCAGTATTTGTACTAATAAATAAACTACTCGTTTTGCAAAAATCTTGTAGTTGATAAAAAACATGCAAATAATTAAAAAAACATAATAAAATTGTATAAATAACCTATGCTGCCCCACAGTGCCATATGCATTTTGTAGGTAGTCCTTAGCAACATGTGGCTTGATAAAGCAACCATTGTATCCTAGCTCTCTAGCCAAATGAAACCTTGAACCGTGGTTAAACGTTGAACCACATGGGCCCCCCAACAACTGCCAGTATAGCCAGCTTTTGGGAGATAGGGCCCCTGGAGAAATTCGTCTCCACCCTGGGGTGTGTGAGACTCACCCGTCCTAACGTCATGTTGTGTATCATTTTGCGGTTCATGGTTTAATTTGTGCTTGTTCTATATACGAGATTTTTTAAATAAATGGCACGTTTTCCCGTAGCCATCCCTTGCCCTACCTGTCAGTGCGGATAACAGGAATAGCTTTCATACTATTTATCCTAGCTTTGGGTGGAGCATCCCTTAGAAGTCTTATTTGCGATGAATTAAGTCAAGGTAGCTGAGATTGCGCACCACTATGACTTAGCCGAGAGGATGCAATCTTAGTTGTGATAAAATCATATATGACTTCATACATCACCCATGCATTTACGTGTACATTTCACATCCCTCTTCTACTTTATAGATAATTAACCATGGCCCTGTTGGGAGAAATTATGGTCTTTTACATTTCACGTCCCTCTTTTGCTTTATATATAATTAACCATGGCAATGTTGGGAGAAATTATGATCTTTTTCCATTAAAATTAAAGAGAAATAGGCAAAATAAAGAGAAATAGGCAAAATAAATTACATTCTCATTCACCAAAGTATGAAAATTTATATTTACAAAGGTTTTCACAATACATATAATCATGACTTTGAGGCAATCTACACCAACTCCCAAGCTCACATTTGAGGGGGAGTTATACCAACTCCCAAACTCAATTGAGTGAGCATCATCTCATGAACCTTAGTAGCATTCATAAACACCATAACTTTCACATTCTCCAAACTTGCTTTTTTTTTAGCATGTTTATTTCAAAACCTCCAAAGCTACACAGGCTCCCATACTTATTTAAATGAGCTACAATTATCTCATGAAACTTAGTGGTGTTCATAAACACCATTTAAAAACCTCCAAAGAACAATTGATAACCATGAATTTGAAGCACATTGTACCAAATCCTAAAGTTGATTAAGGACAAATGTGAGAAATCTATGGAAGGATTTAGACACTTTATTATTACAAAATAGCCATGTAAGTGCAAGAGTTATAACTACGAATGCAAGGTTTGTAGTTGATACAAAGTCATCATTAGCATAACATTGATGCAAAAGGTACTAGGGCCATTCTTGAGAAACCACTATGCATATCTAAAGTTTGTATGGAGGGAAAGAGAGGGTGTATGAGACCTTGGGGTAGTGTCATCTAGAGGGGTAGTATGGCACAATGCCATTCTCCCTCAGTGGTTAGTGCCACTTTTATAGCCACTAGGGGAGAATGGCATTGGTGCTATTCTCCCAAATCCAAGCTTGGGGGAGAATGTCAAGATCAATGGGGTAATTTCAAGATCAATGAGGTAATGACGTCTAGAAGGGGAGCATGGCACTGATGCCATTCTCCATAGGCCAAGAGGAGAATGGCATTAGTGCCATTCTTTGAATAGGTCATTGGGGTAATATCATTCTTTTATAGCAAAATGGGGGAGAATGGCATTAGTGTCATTCTCTCATGCCAGAAGGCAAGGAGAAGAATGCCATTCTCTGAATTGCTTATGCATTTTTAGCCACTTGGGGAGAATGGCAGTGGTGCCATTTTTCCAAATCCAAAGTGAGGGGGATCATGGCACTGATGCCATTCTCCATAGGCCAAAAGGAGAATGGCACTACTACCATTCTCCCAATATGAAAGATCCCTGCCCCCTCCGTGCAACGAATTCGGGGTTTGCTAGCAGCGGAGGTAGCACTTCTTATGCAGGGCAGAGCCTCTCACTCGGGGCCTCGCCCATGGATATCCAGACAAGAGACTAATCCCTCGGTTCTTCCAAAACCGAACCCGAAAATACTTCCCTCGCCCATAACGTACGGGCGATTCCTCCAGGATATTTTTATTCTAACGTAGTCAAGGTCATCAACCAACCAAACTGATTCGACCGAACCCGTAAGTCACATGGTCAGATCCAAAAAAAGAATTGCACTTGGATCATAGAGACTAACGCTTTTTTCCTCATCGAGAGGCACAACCATTGATTCTTTTCCATAGAACAAGGACTGTCCGTCGGGATTGACTTCATCTATCGTACCATAACAGAATTGAGTCTCATTTTACGGATCCATCAGTCCAGCCTAACCCCATCCAGTCCCATGGGTTAGCCAACCACCCAACCACTGTAGTGATAGGATCCATTTAGGAATTTGGTTATGTTTTGTCCCAGGTACCAGGGAAAAGAGTTCCTAGGCCCCCTAGCCAACCCCGGCGCTTCATGCAAACTTCAAGATAGTCACACCACTTACACACCCAATATGAAATTGCCTTTTTCACATATTTAACTGTCTTTAAAACAATCTTTTAATGAATCCATAGTATCACGGATCATAATCCTCCAAAATATTCGATTGAATTCTAATTTTCAATCATTCCTTCATCGGTGTACCTAAGGCATCATTGGCAACCAGAATGCTCACCACCTGTGCACTCAGGGGCCTCTTCAATAGTTCCTAGCTCATAGTACCCGAAAATATATTCACTTATAAAAATCCAAATGGACTCTCCGTTGAAGATCAGCAAGATCAACCAACAGATCCATATAAAAGAGCCATGGACTCATCCATTGAGGACCAGCAAGGTCAATCAACCAGATCCATGCCTAAGTTCAAAAAATAACTCTAACACCTTGTTCCATTCTCTTCCTCGACGCACGCGTGGGTATCTTCGGTGACCCAGAGTCCGAGCACCGTATGGTTAGCACCTTTAGGATTCTTCGCAGGTCACCTAGCACTTCACTCATAGGCCGCTTCCTTGGTCCCTCATCCACTGTACCGGAAGCTCACCATTTAAATCGAACCGAGGTTGGTCAAGACCTCGACCGACAATCTTGCTACACGAGACGTCCTCCATTGACTCTCCGTTAGCTGTTGCAACTTTATCACTTAGGTCTCCACGACCTCATTCACAAGACGGTCAAAATGCTTCCCCAGCATTCTTGACATAAAACAGTCATTTAAAAACAGGTCATAAATACAGTTTCTATAACGAACTCTCGTCTTTCCACATTGTTTCACATAAATCTACATTTCTTAATCCACGTCCAATCATATGCATTCCCATAGTCCTTAATTCATTCTCATCATATGCATTCCCATAGTCCTTAATTCATTCTCATCATATTCCATCATATGCATTCCCATAGTCCTTCATTCATTCTCATCCAATCACATCATATTCCATCTCATCACCTTTATCCACATTTATCCTTATCACATCTCATCCATTCGCATCTACCCATGTCCACATCTCATCACATTACATTCATTCATATCTCATCCATTCTTATCTACCCCGATCCACAACATCCACATTCATTTACATCACATTCTTTCACATACACATTCACATCCACATCCATTTACTTTACATCTCATTCTCCTCTCATCATTCACATCCACTGAAATGGATCTAGAGCAAATTATGGAATCAAACACATCAAAGCAAGAATCTAGCATCCATTAATCATGAGATTAGTGATCAAATGGCTCATCACATGAATATACAAGAGAGAGAAAATCTATAAGTGCATGTAGCAAGAGAAGATGCACAAATAGCCTAAGTGTGTTTAACCTCTCACCACCAAGAGGATGACCATGGAAGGCCATATCTCCATAGATGGAGCCCAAAGGTACAAGATGACCAAAATTAGTAAAAGTCTCAAAAGATGTCAAAAGATCCTACCAATGTACCCCAAGTCCTATTTATAGTCACTTTCTCCCTTTGCCCATGGGCCCCTAGGTACATGTGGAAATCAAGCTCTATGGTTCATGACAAACCATCCCTTCCAAAAGATTTTGTCCTCAAAATCATACAAGATATTTACAATTGAATTGCCTCAATGTAAACCCATGGGAAGTAGAGAGGTCTTCAAAAATGCGCCTCGAATACATTTGGAATAGGGAAACCAAATGTAGTGAAGCCGGCAAACTCCTTCTCCAAAAATAGCATGTAGGACTGTTATGGCAGCCATGTTGTCGATGAAGCTTCCCTTGAAATTCTTCATGAAACCTCCATAAAAATGAGCTGCAAATGATGCGTAGCCACACCCAAAAGGATCCCACATATTTGTCATCGAAACAAATGATCTTCCAAGTGTATTGGAGTAGATTGGTAACCCCAACAATAGATCCAACCAAGCTGTCCAGAAATTACAGCACATATAAAACCTCATGATATGCCCATTCTTCACATAATAATCATGCCACTTGATCAAGGAATACTTCCATCAAGTAAACCATGTTGTTGAACATACTCCATTGATTGCCAAGTAGCCTCATCTATGGGCAAGTGCTTCCATTTCACAAGGAATTCATCAATGTTTCGGTTCCTCAAAACCCTTGTCCTCTTATCCACAATCCTCTCCGGCTCATAGATAATCTCTCCTTCTTCATCCAACGGTGGTAACTCTTCAATCTCTTGAGGAAGAGAACCCACAAACCTCTTAAGGTTGGATACATGAAACACATTATGAATCCTTGTAGAATGAGGTAGATCAAGCTTATAAGCCAAATCACCCACTTTCTTGACTACCAAATATGGTCTATAGTATCTATGTGCCGGTGACTATCCTTATTCATTTGGCATGACACACATTCCAAAACAAACTTCTTGACATCCCTCCACATGCCTTTCCAATAGAAGTTTTTGCTCACTTTGTCAAATGTCTTGAGAATACCAAGATGACCCGAAAGCGGTGAAGAATGCATCTCATGAAGCACCTTGGGAATGTATGATAAGGTTGGAACCAAATACACCTTATCCTTGTGCCATAGTAGACCATTCCGAAGCTTATAATGAGGAAATTCTTCTCCATCTCCTTGCTGTAATTTTTTGTAAATATGGGCAGCACTCTATTTTGGCATATTGTCCCTCAAAATGCATGCATGATCCCTTCCACCGGGGTCGAAAGGAAACTCATCCTCTTCTTTGACAAAAGAATGACCCTCCAAGTCTTCTTCATGTGTCTCCTCGCTGCAATCTTCAAACTCTTCCACATCATGAGATGACTTGGAATCGTAATCCACATCCATAATGATCATAGTAGCCACCACTTTCTTTGATTTGCAAATGTGCCCGGGTGACCACTTCTCTTTGCATTTAAAACATAGGCCTTTGCTCCTCAATTCCTCAATCTTAGGATCATCCATACGTTGAGTCATCTTGAATGGTTGAGGAGGCTTCTTGACAAACCCATTGCTCTTCTTAGCATCGTTATGAACTCCACTTGTGGACTGTCCACTTCCAAAAGATGTATGGAATTTGGAAGTGTAAGTGGATGTAGAAGAAGGTAGACTTTTCCCCACATTTGAAGAAGTGTGAAATGGCTTATAAAAAGGTACATTGGACTGAACCCTCTTATACTTTGGCTCATATAGCTCCGCCAACCTCATAGCCTCTTTGATAGTGCTTGGTCTTTGTGCCGAGACATCCGCTTTGATGTATGAATCTAGACCATGCACAAACTTCTTCAATCGCATGCCTTCATTAAGTCCATCCACAAACATAGAGAGCTTCATGAACCTCTTGATGTACTCCCTAACCGACATGCCCTTTGTGTGAGTTCATACCATTCTTCATGGTATCAGTCAAGAACCAAAGATGACACAAATGTCATATTCATTTCATGCTTGAGTTCTTCCCAAGTATGTGGCATAACTCCTTCCTTGAGCATATGTCTCCACCGATATGCATAGTCTTCCAAATGCAAGGATGCAAAATGCACTTTGTCCCTTTCACTCTTCGGATAGAGCTGAAAGTATGTATCCAACTTATTCATCCATTCTTCCAACTCATGTGGGGCTGAACCATCACCCTTGAACTTAGAGAGTGAAATCTTGTCCTTTACATCCTTTGACACGGTTGACGATGCATTCTCATGATGGTGCGAGGGCTTGTGCTTTTGCATTTGCACAAAAGATCCAAGGAATTGAGCAAAATCTTTGTACTCCCTCTTGAGGAAATTTGGCATTTCCATCCACTTATCATGAGCTTCTCTTTGTCTCTCAATGAATGACATATGCTCCCAATCAAGCTCAACCGCATCATCCATATCATACATATCCTCTTCAAGCATGGAGAGCTGATTTGCTTTGGGTTTCAAAGGTACTCTCCTCGAATCCCCAAAATTTGACTCCTCATGTCGGAATGTAGGTGCATGTTGCTTTCCATCCAATTGAAAAGAACCCGCTTGGAATGTAGTAGGCTTCATCTCCCGCATAGAAGGCCTCCTAGCATCCGCCCTGAATCCAAAAGTGACATTCTTGGTGGAATGCTCATGTGTTACCTTGGGAGAAACCTCTTGTACCATGGGTAGCTTGCCTTCCCTACGGCCTTCAAAAGCTGTCCCAAATTGCTTGCCTTCATGTAAAGCACCATGACCACTATCATAGGAAGGTTGGCTCATTGGCCGAGCGACCCTCTCTTCCAAAACTTCCATCCTTGTAGCCATAGTGTCAAGCCTACCATTGACTTCCACTCTTGTAGCCATCGTGTCCATCTTAGCATTCATTTCCATTATCATTTGCATGATCGAATCGATGGGGATGGTATGCGAAGATTGTGGGGTGTGCTTATGGGCACTTCCGACATTCAACTCCTCATTCCCTTCTCTTGAAGTATGCCCAAAAGTATCCCCTTCTCTTGAAGTGTGCCCAAGAGTATCCTCCGGAGCATCCAAAATTCCTCGTCGGAAGCCAAAGTGTTGCGTCTCGGTCGCCCTTTTGGCTTCGGCCCCATGGAAACCTTCGGTTTCAGAAATTTGGCTCTAAATTAAGGTAAGGATGTCCGATTGAAGTGATCTAAAGCTTGTTGGAGAGCTAATGAAGTATAGACCACTATGCAAGGACCCGTAAGAGATGAGGTGTGCTACTATTCTCTGTTTTAGGGTTTACAGGGTTATAGGCTGAAACGGTATTTTGAGTATAACTTGAGCTAGAGATATCCAAATGCAAAACTTTTTAGCTCAAATCGAAGCCTTCGATGAGTACTACAAGCCTATGTAATTGGATCTAGAAGACCTACAAGCCTATGTAACTGGATTTAGAAGACCTTCAAGCCCCTGTTGACTGAATTAGGGTTTACTGTTTCTACAAAAACCCTAAATTCTACCCTAAAGAGATATCGAAATGTGGAGGTTAAGGGTTCGTTGGGTAGCTCTAAGGAAGCACTAAGAGCGCATATGGTTCCTTTTAATTCAGTCCAAAAGGGTTGGGACTGAATTAGGGTTTTTGTGAATCTACCCTTTTTGTGCCCAATTGATCTTTGTTTGCTCCCAAACCAATGTCAACACCTTCTGCACCTCATTGGCATCCCAAGGTCTACAAATTATGCTCCACAAGCTTCAATTGTCCATGTATGACCAGAAATTTGAGAAAATTTTGACATAGTTTCCTTTGTTTTAGGAGCTAAATCTCAATCTTTCTCAAGTAGCAATGCAAAAATCCATAATCCTCTTATCAATTCCCATCCATTACATAGCATGTGCCTCAACTTGTATCACCAAAAGGCATACAAATTCCTTGCAATTCCAAGCATTCACCATATGTTTCCCATGGCATAATGCAAGATCAATTCCCATGAGATGTCCATATTAAGGCGCCATTGCCATGTGCATAAACCAAGAGGATGGTTGGTGTAGTTGCGTTGAAGCTTGCCGATCTCCCGGCCAAGCTCTTCTCACCCCTGTACCTAGTTCGAACCAAGGCACGGATTGAGGCCAAGTCTTCACCTCCACACCTAATCCTCCACCGTACCGCTTTACCACGGCACTCACGGCAGGGTGGATTCAAGCCATGCTCCTCCCCCGGGCCTCTCCGCCAACACCCGGGGTACCCTCACCAACATATCTAGTTTCTGGAAATTGAAGTGAGTGCAAACAATTGTGAGGTGCATATAGCTTGAATCTAAAAATGAGGTGGATCACTTACAAGGATGTGGCATGACTCATACCCATTACAATATACTCATAAACCATTATGCATGAACTCATGCTTATGCACATAGCTCCGAATGTCCACCATTCATCCAAAGATCCAACATCAATCAATAAGCACAAGTGAGGTAATACCATATACCAACAATGACATCAATATCCAATTGGTATCACTCCCAAAAGCATTGCTTATGAGTAATTGGCATCAAATGGCATCCAAGGGCATCAACTTGCATTTGAATGTAGCATTACCAATTGATTCCAATCACACATCAAGCTCTTCCAATGCTCAATAGCATCATACCAATGCATAAAAGCATAATGTCCATAGCAAAAACCATCTCATTATTACCCAACATCCACTCCATGCATGTGGCTCAATCAATGCATCTAAGCATATGCATTCCTTTATCCATTTATGCATGGATTCATCAAAGAATCTTTATGCATTCCTTTATCCATTTATGCATGGATTCATCAAAGAATCTTGCATTTGTCTCACAAATGGCCACATGACATCCAAAGAAAGATGTGAGCAATAAGAGCACGTAATCACTTTCCAATGTATCATGAGTTATGTAGGAATGTTAAAATGCTGTAAATTAAGGTTTCCTTTCATGAATAACCCCAATTTGTCCATAGCATGAGGATTAATCACCAATGCTTGAGAAAATAGCCATAGCAACTCACCAATGGTATTCCGAAAGCTTCAATGGTTGGATTGTTGCTTGATAGAGCTTCCAATGGAGCCAAATCTTGAAGATTTTTGCAATTTCTATAGGCTGCTCAAACCTCCTCTTCTCCCTCTCCAATAGCAATGAAGAACTCCCCAAAATCCACCAAAAAGATGCCAAATACCTTAGCTAACAACCACATGGTATGGAAGGCAATGAAATGTAGCCTAATCTTGTGAAATATGGCCGTGAGGAAGCGTTGAAAAATGGCGCTCAACGCCTTCCCTCATGAGTAGAAAAGAGCAAAATCATCTCCAAGTTTGGCCATCATTAGCAATAGAATGCATTTGCAGCCATTTAGAGTGAGTGGAGATGGACAATGGTGAGCTATGTGAGAGGGATTAGGGTTTGGAGCAAAGGGAAGGAAAGGGGAAAAAAAATGTCAGAAATTTTCAGAAAATTGCATGTAAATTGGTACTCTATGTGTTCCTCTCCTCAAGATCAACAAAAGCCTTAGTAAATGGAAGCAAAACGGGGAAAAGATGAGAAGTAATGGCTATGGAAAGCTTGGAAAAAAGATAAACGTGATTAATAGAGAGATTAAGAGGTGATTAATTCAAATTTTTTCTAATTTTTGTATCCCACCCCAAATATTTGATCCAAGGTGTCCAAATTAGGTCCAAATGAGCTAAATCTCCATGAAATCACATGAAATGATGCCTCTCCTCCACTAATCTCCAAAGATTAAGTAGAAATTAAGAAAGATTAAGCCAAAACTCTAAAAAATCAAGAGAAAATTCAGAAAATTATCAAGAAAATGACTAATCTCATGCCCAAAACCTTGATAATGGATCAAAATCAAGGCTCTAATACTAAATGAAATGGATCTAGAGCAAAATATGGAATCAAACACATCAAAGCAAGAATCTAGCATCCATTAATCATGAGATTAGTGATCAAATGGCTCATCACATGAATATACAAGAGAGAGAAAATCTATAAGTGCATGTAGCAAGAGAAGATGCACAAATAGCCTAAGTGTGTTTAACCTCTCACTAAGAGGATGACCATGGAAGGCCATATCTCCATAGATGGAGCCCAAAGGTACAAGATGACCAAAATTAGTAAAAGTCTCAAAAGATGTCAAAAGATCCTACCAATGTACCCCAAGCTCTATTTATAGTCACTTTCTCCCTTTGCCCATGGGCCCCTATAGGTACATGTGGAAATCAAGCTCTATGGTTCATGACATCCACATCCATTTACTTCACATCTCATCCACATTCATTTACATCACACCACATCCTATCACATCTTATCACATCCATTCACATCCATTCACATCCTGTCACATTCCATTCCCATTTAATAGCTTTTTCTACTTCGATACCGACAATGAAACTTTTTCTAAATTTCTGCCAATTGCTTGGCGGCCTAGGTAAAGGTTCTTTTTCTCGAGACGGCTATTTTCATATTCTTTCTCAAATTCCTCAAGTGAAATATGTTCAATATTCTTCTTTTGAATAAAAGAATTCATGGGATTTACAACAATCAATTCTACCCATATTTTCCAGTAATGCTCAAAATTCCGCTTTTGATAAATATTCATAAATTGAATTATACTAAAAATTTCTCTTTTTTCATTTAATTTCTTAGATCTTAAATATCATGGAAATTCCTCTTTTTGCATTTAATTAATTGCATTCCAAATGTCATGGAAATTCCTCTTTTATCATAAAATAAATTTATCTAAAATTCCTCTTTTCTTTAATAAGAATATCCATTATCCTAATATGCCAAGAATTCTACTTTTACCATTTAAATGGTTGAATTCCAAATGTCATGGGAATTCCTCTTTTATCATTAAAATTTTTCTCATGCATAAATTTATCTAAAATTTCTCTTTAAATTCAATTAAAACATCCATTAATTCCAATATGCTAAGAATTCCACTTTTTCCATTTAAATGATTAAATTCCAAATATCATGGGAATTTCTCTTTTATCATTTAAATAAAATTACCATATATTTCTTTTTTCTTAATTATTTAATTATGCATAAATCTTAAAAATTAGTTTTCCATTGAATGTGATAAAAATCATTCTTTTAGCATAGGATGACCAATCTTAGAATATGGTAGGAAGTCCTCTTTTCACGTTATGCATAAGAATGAATTATGTATCAATTTCTTAAAATTTTTTCCATAGCTCCGCTGTTATTTTACTGATAATTTTTAATATTTTTGAAAAGAATAAACTTAGTAATACAATTATGATAGTATAACTATCTTCTAAACTTAAATTCAATTTATGGATTTAAATCATAAGATTATCATAATTTTAAAAGCATAAAAGTACAAAAAGCCACTTTCTTAACCTCTAGCTTCACAAGCCCAGAGTTTGATTTGTGAATTGAGAATTTATCAAATGGGAAGCATCATTTGAATAGAGAATTGGTCATAGGAATGACCATTCTTTTGGAGAGAGAGAGATCAACATAAAAAGCATCCTAATTAAGCATAAATATAAACTTTTCTTAATTATTCATTACAAATCTTTAAGAAAAGCTTGATTTGCATTATAAACACTTAATTTAGAAACTTCTCAAGCTTGAGAGAGGTTGAGAAGTGAAAACATTGAGAATAGTAGAGAAAAACCATAAAATTACACTTTACCTCTTGTTTTTGCTTGCTTCTCTATCTTAAAAGAAGCCCCCAACCAATCAATTGGTTAGTGTGTTGAAAGGAAAGCTCCAAGGAAGGTTGAAGAGAGAGAGAAGCTCCAATCTCTCTAAAATAAAGAGGATTTTTAAAGGATAATAGAAAATATCATTATTTTAATGTAATACTAGCATGATATAGTTCACAGATGAGAATATAAAAGAATGAGGGTCTATTTATAGGTGAGGGAGGCCACTAACCGAGTCCAACTAAGTTCTAGAATTTTCTAGCTTCAGTTTGGCTGAATTTGGACAAGATTTAGATCAGTTTGGCTCCCTTTTTTATTTGGTTTGATCCAAGAGAGAGGAGAGATAAAAATATCATAATTTTTATGAATTTAAAACTCATCCACATGTGCGAAATAGGCACCTCCTTAAAGTCTCCCCCCTCCTTACCACACATCCACATCCATTTACATCACATCACATCCTTTCACATAACCTCACATCTCATTCTCATCTCATCATTCACATCCACATTCATTTACATCACATTCTTTCACATACACATTCACATCCACATCCACATCCATTTACTTTACATCTCATCCTTTCACATAACCTCACATCTCATTCTCATCTCTTCATTCACATCCACATCCATTTACTTCACATCTCATCCACATTCATTTACATCACACCACATCCTATCACATCCCATTCACATCTTATCACAACCATTCACATCCTATCACATCCCATTCCCATTTAATAGCTTTTTCTACTTCGATACCGATGATGGGGCTTTTTCTAAATTTCTGCCAATTACTTGGCCGAGGTAAAGGTTCTTTTTCCCGAGATGGCTATTTTCATATTCTTTCTCAAATTCCTCAAGTGAAATATGTTCAATATTCTTCTTTTGAATAAAAGAATTCATGGGATTTACAACAATCAATTCTACCCATATTTCCCAATAATGCTCAAAATTTCACTTTTGATAAATATTCATAAATTGAATTATACTAAAAATTTCTCTTTTTTCATTTAATTTCTTGGATCTCAAATATCATGGAAATTCTCCTTTTTGTATTTAATTAATTGCATTTCAAATGTCATGGGAATTCCTCATAAAATAAATTTATCTAAAATTTCTCTTTTCTTTAATAAAAATATCCATTATCCTAATATGCCAAGAATTCTACTTTTACCATTTAAATGGTTAAATTCCAAATGTCATGGGAATTCCTCTTTTATCATTTAAATTTTCTCATGCATAAATTTATCTAAAATTCCTCTTTAAATTCAAATAAAACATCCATTAATTCCAATATGCTAAGAATTCCACTTTTCCCATTTAAATTATTGAATTCCAAATGTCATGGGAATTCCTCTTTTATCATCTAAATAAAATCACCATAATTTTCTCTTTTCTTAATTATTTAATTATACATAAACCTTAAAAATTAGTTCTCCATTGAATGTGATGAAAATCATTCTTTTAGCATAGGATGACCAATCCTAGAATATGGTAGGAAGTCCTCTTTTCATGTTATGCATAAGAATGAATTATGTATCAATTTCTTAAAAAATTTGCCATAGCTCCGTTTGCTATTACTGATAATTTTTAATATTTTTGAAAAGAATAAACTTAGTAATACAATTATGATAGTATAACTATCTTCTAAACTTAAATCCAATTTATGGATTTAAATCATAAGATTATCATAATTTTAGAAGCATAAAAGTATAAAAAGCCACTTTCTTAATCTCTAGCTTCACAAGCCCAGAGTTTGATTTGTGAATTGAGAATTTATCAATGAGAAGCATCATCTGAATAGAGAATTGGTCATAGGAATGACCATTCTTTTGGGAAGAAAGAGATAAACATAAAAAGTATCCTAAATTAAGTATAAATGTAAACTTTTCTTAATTATTCATTACAACTCTTAAGAAAAGCTTGATTTGCATTATAAACACTTAATTTAGAAACTTCTCAAGCTTGAGAGGGGTTAAGGAGTGAAAACATTGAGAATAGGAGAGAAAAACCATAAAATTACACTTTACCTCTTGTTTTTGCTTGCTTCTCTATCTTAGAAGAAGCCCCCAACCAATGAATTGGTTAGTGTGTTGAGAGGAAAGCTCCAAGGAAGGTTGAAGAGAGAGAGAGAAGCTCCAATCTTTCCAGAATGTAGAGGAGTTTTAAAGGATAATAGAAAATATCATTATTTTAATGTAATACTGGCATGGTATAGTTCACAGATGAGAAGACAAAAGAATGAGGGTCTTTTTATAGGTGAGGGAGGCCACTAACTGAGTCCAACTAAGTTCTAGAATTTTTCAGCTTCAATTTGGCTGAATTTGGACAAGATTTGGATCAATTTAGCTCCCTTTTTTATTTGGTTTGATCTAGAAGAGAGGAGAGATAAAAATATCACAATTTTTATGAATTTAAAACTCATCCACATGTGTGAAATAGGTGCCTCCTTAAAGTCTCCCCCCCTCCTTTTACCAAGGTGTCAAAAATGTATCATTATACTAAAATATCTCATTTTTTTAGTAATATCTCATAGTTTTAAAATCATATCAACCAGTTCATCTGGATAGCATTTTTGCTTATAATTTCAAGGTCTTAGATTTACTCGTATATACTGCCAGTAAAGAGCTGCAGTTATATCCTCAGTATATACGGGTAGTCACGATCCTTGGAATTTTAAGGTAAATACCATCATGTCTAGGCCTCAAGCAAGTCACGGAATCCATACAATTGCGGTACTTCCATGTGAAGACCCAATTACCTATTTATGAATCTTCATTCTGAATATTAATTTGTATGAATTTCATCGCACAATTACAACCTTTTACTGCTACTTCATGAATTCTTGACATTTCTGGCTTTTCCTTTACCCAATTCACTCTAATACCATCTGAAACATCCCTGCCCCCTCCGCGCAACAAATTCGGGGTTGCTAGTAGTGGAGGTAGCACTTCTTGCGCAGGGCAGAGCCTCTCACTCGGGGCCTCGCCCACAGATATCTGGACAAGAGACTAATCCCTCGGCTCTTCCAAAACTGAACCCGAAAAAACTTCTCTCGCTCAGAAAGCACGGGCAATTCCTCCAGGATATTTTTATTATAACGTAGTCAAGGTCATCATAAACTAAACTAATCCGACCGAACCTGTAAGTCACATGGTCAGATCAAGGAAAAGACTTGCACTTGGATTATAGAGACCAACGCTTTTTTCCTCATCGAGAGACACAGCCGTTAATTCTTTTCCATAGAACAAGGACTGTCCGGGATTTACTTCATCTATCGTATCATAACTGAATTGAGTCTCATTTTAGGGATCCATCAGTCCAGCCTAACCCCATCCAGTCCCATAAGTTAGCCAACCGCCCAACCACTGTAGTGTTAGGATCCATTTAGGAATTTGGTTATGTTTTGTCCCGGTGGGTACCAGGGAAAAGAGTTCCCAGGCCCCCTAGCCAGGGCTTCATGCAAACTTCAAGATAGTCACACCATTTACACACCCAATATGAAAGTGCCTTTTTCACAGATTCAGTTGTCTTTAAAATAACCTTTTAATGAAACCATAGTATCACTGATCATAATCCTCCAAAATATCCGGTTGAATTCTAATTTCTAACAATCATTCCTTCATCGGTGTACCTATGGCATCATTGGCAACCAGAACGCTCACCACCTGTCCACTAAGGGGCCTTTTCAATAGTTCCTAGCTCATAGTACTCGAAAATATATTCACTTATAAAAATTCAGATGGACTCCCCGTTGAAGATTAGCAAGATACCAACAGATCCATATAAAAGAGCCATGGACTCATCCGTTGAGGACCAGCAAAGTCAATCAACCAGATCCATGCCCGAGTTCAGAAAACAACACTAACACCTTGTTCCATTCTCTTCCTCCTCGATGCACGTGTGGGTATCTTCGGTGACCTAGAGCCTAAGCAGCGTATGGTCAGCACCCTCTAGGATCCTTCACAGGTTACCTAGCGCTTCACTCATAGGCCGCTTCCTTGGTCCCTCATTCACCGTACCGGAAGCTCACCATTTAAATCAAACTGAGGCTGGTCAAGACCTCGAGTGACCTCGGGCGACCTTGCTACGCGAGACGTCCTCCATTGACTCTCCGTCAGCTGTTGCAACTTTATCACTTAGGTCTCCACGACCTCATTCACAAGACGGTCAAAATGCTTCCCTAGCATTCTTGACATAAAACAGTCATTTAGAAACAGGTCATAAATACAGTTTCTATAACGAACTCTCGTCTTTCCACATTGTTTCACATAAATCTAATTTCTTAATCCACATCCAATCATATGTATTCCCATAGTCCTTCATTCATTCACATCATATTCCAACTCATCACATCTATCCACATTTATCCTTATCACATCATATGTACTCCCATAGTCCTTCATTCATTCTCATCCAAAAACATCATATTCCAACTCATCACATCTATCCACATTTATTCTTATCACATGTCATCCATTCGCATCTACCCATGTCCACATCTCATCACATTACATTCATTCACATCTCATCCAACACATCACATCACATCACATCCATTTCACATCACATCTCGTCCATTCACATCTATCCCGATTCACATCACGTCACATCACATCCATTTCACATCACATCTCGATTCACATCACATCCATTTCACATCACATCTCGATTCACATCACATCACATCCATTTCACATCACATCTCATCCATTCACATCTATCCTTATTCACATCACATCACATCATATACATTCATGTCCATCACATCACATCCATTCACATTCATCACATTCATTTATATCACATCCATTCATATCCATCATATTCATTCTCATCACCATCCCATCACATACATTCTATCCACATTACATCACATCCACATCTGTTCACATTATATCTCATTCATACACATCCCATCTCATTCATCCACATCCATCCAGTTATTCACATGCACGACTATTCACATCCATCCATTCATTCACATTCACACCTATCACTTCACATCTCATCACATTCATATCCACATCCCTTTACATCACATCACACCCACATCCCTTTACATCACATCACATCCACATCCCCTTTACATCATATCACATCTCATTCCACTCCACATCCACATCCATTTACATTACATCACATCTTATCGTATCCACATCCACATCCATTTACATCACATCACATCCTATCACATCCACATCCACATCCACATCTATTTACATCACATCACATCCTATCACATCCACATCCACATCCATTTACATCACATCACATCCTTTCACATAACCTCACATCTCATTCTCATCTCATCATTCACATCCACATTCATTTACATCACATTCTTTCACATACACATCCACATCCACATCCATTTACTTTATATCTCATCCTTTCACATAACCTCACATCTCATTCTCATCTCATCATTCACATCCACATTCATTTACTTCACATCTCATCCACATTCATTTACATCACACCACATCCCATCACATCCCATTCACATCCTATCACATCCCATTCCCATTTAATAGCTTTTTCTACTTCGATATCGACGATGGGACTTTTTCTAAATTTCTTCCAATTGCTTGGCCTAGGTAAAGGTTCTTTTTCTCGAGACGGCTATTTTCATATTCTTTCTCAAATTCCTCAAGTGAAATATGTTCAATATTCTTCTTTTGAATAAAAGAATTCATGGGATTTACAAAGATCAATTCTACCTATATTTCCCAATAATGCTCAAAACTTCACTTTTGATAAATATTCATAAATTGAATTATCCTCTTTTTTTATTTGATTTCTTGGATCTCAAATATCATGGGAATCCTCTTTTTGCATTTAATTAATTGCATTCCAAATGTCATGGAAATTCCTCTTTTATCATAAAATAAATTTATCTAAAATTCCTCTTTTCGTTAATAAAAATATCCATTATCCTAAAATGCAAAGAATTCTACTTTTACCATTTAAATGGTTGAATTCCAAATGTCATGGGAATTCCTCTTTTATCATTCAAATTTTCTCATGCATAAATTTATCTAAAATTCCTCTTTAAATTCAAATAAAACATTCATTAATTCCAATATGCCAAGAATTCTACTTTTCCCATTTAAATTATTGAATTCCAAATGTCATGGGAATTCCTCTTTTATCATTTAAATAAAATTACCATATATTTCTCTTTTCTTAATTATTTAATTATGCATAAACCTTAAAAATTAGTTTTCCATTGAATGTGATGAAAATCATTCTTTTAGCATAGGATGATATCCAATCCTAGAAGATGGTAGGAAGTCCTCTTTTCATGTTATGCATAAGAATGAATTATGTATCAATTTCTTAAAAATTTTGCCATAGCTCCGCTGTGCTAATACTGATAACTTTCAATATTTTTGAAAAGAATAAAATTAGTAATACAATTATGATAGTATAACTATCTTCTAAACTTAAATCTAATTTATGGATTTAAATCATAAGATTATCATAATTTTAGAAGCATAAAAGTATAAAAAGCCACTTTCTTAACCTCGCTTCACAAGCCCAGAGTTTGATTTGTGAATTGAGAATTTATCAATGAGAAGCATCATCTGAATAGAGAATTGGTCATAGGAATGACCATTCGAAAGAGATAAACATAAAAAGTATCCTAAATTAAGTATAAATGTAAACTTTTCTTAATTATTCATTACAACTCTTAAGAAAAGCTTGATTTGCATTATAAACACTTAATTTAGAAACTTCTCAAGCTTGAGAGGGGTTGAGGAGTGAAAACATTGAGAATAGGAGAGAAAAACCATAAAATTACACTTTACCTCTTGTTTTTGCTTGCTTCTCTATCTTAGAAGAAGCCCCCAACCAATGAATTGGTTAGTGTGTTGAGAGGAAAGCTCCAAGGAAGGTTGAAGAGAGAGAGAGAAGCTCCAATCTCTCGAGAATGTAGAGGAGTTTTAAAGGATAATAGAAAATATCATTATTTTAATGTAATACTGGCATGGTATAGTTCACAGATGAGAAGACAAAAGAATGAGGGTCTTTTTATAGGTGAGGGAGGCCACTAACTGAGTCCAACTAAGTTCTAGAATTTTTCAACTTCAATTTGGCTGAATTTGGACAAGATTTGGATCAGTTTAGCTCCCTTTTTGATTTGGTTTGATCCAGAAGAGAGGAGAGATAAAAATATCACAATTTTTATGAATTTAAAACTCATCCACATGTGTGAAATAGGTGCCTCCTTAAAGTCTCCCCCCCTCCTTTTACCAAGGTGTCAAAAATGTATCATTATACTAAAATATCTCATTTTTTTTAGTAATATCTCATAGTTTTTAACTAATAAATCTTGTACTCAGTCAACTCTTCATCTTATGTGAGAATTTACTCATTTTTGGGTATTTTCTTTTATTCTTTGGATTTATCTCATCCCCACACTTGGATTAATCCAATTGGTCCATAGGAACCTTAATTGGACCATAATCCAGAAATTTTTAAAAATCTTGACCCTTAGGCTAAGGTCCTTTATACACATTTTCAATTAATTCCAAATGCACATTGGAAAGTTCTTTTTGAAATTCTTTTTCAGGGGAAACCATTTTAGACACTAGGAGGATTTTTATATCCAAAAATATCTCAATTTTAGATTATCTCTCTCTAGACATTTTCTCTCTCCAGGTCAAAACAGCGTAAAATAAGATCTTTCTTTTATTTCAGAGAGGGAAATAATTACAAGAATAGAAGGGGAGGTTCTTACACCTTTACACCTCAAAAGCTGGAGGGAGGAATTTTACACAATAGGTCATTGGGATAATATCATCCTTTTTATAGCAAAATGGGGAAGAATGGCACTAGTACCATTCTCCCATGCCAGAAGGAAAAGTGGAGAATGGTATTGGTGCTGTTCACCCAATTGATCATGCTTTTATTACCACTAGGGATAATGGTAATGGTGCCATTCTCCCAAATCCAAGGGGAATATGGTACTGGTTGCCATTCTCCAAAGCCAAGGGAGAATGGCAACACTCTCCTAGTAGGTCATTTAAATAATATCATCCTTTTATTAGCAAAATGGGAGAGAATGGCATTGGCGCCATTCTCCCATGCCAGAAGGAAAAGGGGAGAATGGCACCAGTGCTAGTGCCATTCTCCCAATTGTTCATGCTTTTATAGCCACTAGGGAGAATGTCAATAGTTTCATTCTCCCAAATCTAAGGGGAGAATGGCACTGTTGCCATTCTCCAAGCTAAGGGAGAATGGCACTATTGCCATTTTTCACATAGCTTTTTGAATTTGAAATTTTAGATTTTGAATTTAAAATCTGAATCCATTTCCATTATGGATTTAAAATTGAAATTTTGAATTTTGGAGGAAATATTTTCCTCTCAAATTTAAAATTTGAATTCAAACTTTTTATTGTAAAGGTCGTACTTCTAACTCACTTGTTTTTTTGGCAATCATTTTAATTGAATTGTTCGAGTTTAATACAAGTTCAATCATTCGAGATCAATCAACAAAAAGGTATTTATTGGTCTATTCTTTGAATTAACTGTGATGATTATATTAATTAATGAAGTTAGGTTATGATTAAGTTATAAAGTTAATTAAAATCAATCATTTAAATGATTTATTAACTTTATAACTTAATAAAGCTATAAAGTTAATTAAGTTACAAAGTTATTTAATGTAAGTAATTGAATTAATTATTTATCTTTAAATTAATAGATTATATAAATTAATATAATTAATTATCTTTAATTATTACCAATTAATATTATTAATTACAATTAGAAACAGAGAGAGAGAGAGAGAGAGAGAGAGAGAGAGAGAGAGAGAGAGAGTCATAGGAGGAGAGAGAGAGAGATGAGAGAGTCATGAAAAGGAGAGAGAAAGAGACAGAAAGAGAGAGTCATGAGAGAGAGAGAGAGAGAGAGAGAGAGAGAGGGAGGGAGTCGAGAGAGGGGAAAAGAGAGAGAGAGAGAGAGAGAGAGAGACACAGAGAGAGATAGAGAGTTAAGAGAGAGAGAGAGAGAGAGAGAGAGAGAGAGAGAGAGAGAGAGAGAGAGAGATTGTGTGGCATGTGTGAGTTTAGGGTAAGGTTTTTTTTGTTGCTTTTTTGTTTATATATATATAAATACAAACATACATACTTATATATATATATATATATATATATATATATATATATATATATAATGCATACATACATACCTATAAATGTGTGTGTGTGTGTGTGTGTGTGTGTGTATATATATACATACATACACACACACACATACATACATACCTATAAATGTGTGTGTGTGTGTGCGTGCGCGCGCGTATATATACATACATACATACATACCTATAAATGTGTGTGTGTGTGTGCGTGCGCGCGTATATATACATACATACATACATACCTATAAATATGTGTGTGTGTGTGTGTGTGTGTGTGTGTGCGTATATATATATATATATACACATACACACACACACATACATACATACCTATAAATGTGTGTGTGTGTGTGTGTGTGCGTATATATACATACATACATACATACCTATAAATATGTGTGTGTGTGTATGTATGTACACACACACACACACACACACACACACACACATATTACATACATATATATATCTATGTAGATATATCATTGGCGGAGAATGGCAATAGTGCTATTCTCCCAAGTCAAAGGGGGGAGAATGACACTACTGCCATTCTCCAGAAGTTAAGGGGTAGAATGGAACCAGTGCCATTCTCCCCCTTGCCTTTTGAAGAATAGCACTAGTGTCATTCTCCTATTGGCATGGGAGAGTGGCATCATTGCCATTCTCTCCCATTTTTCTATGAGGAAGGATGACATTACCCCATTGACATATTAGAGGAGGACCCTACCCACCAATAGACCTATTGGAAGAATGGCACCAATGCCACTCTTCTTGGCCTATGGAGAGATTATAATGGGGCCATTGTCTAAATATGCTATAATATAAGTTTTGTACATAGTAATTAAACATGGTGACTAGACAAGAGTAGTAATTAGGCCCCATTAGCAAACCAAAGCCTAGGCCCCCTACTACTATGTGCTAATTATAGATTTTTTTAAACAAAACTATAATACTATAGCAGATGGGGCTACTAACCTTGGTTTAAAATCTGCTAACAGGTTAAATAAAATCTCTATGGACTTGTTTCAACTTTGTATACTATTCTTAAAAAATTATGCTAATTGTTGGACTAAATGAACAGAGTTTCCATATGATGGTTGGTCTTAAAATAACTAATGTTGAATGCATTCTGATGCTGCTTTGCACCATGAACATAACCTCTGAAGAAATTTAGACTGGGCTATTCTGGCTTCTAATCTGAATGCATGGTGTAGAGCAATTTCTTCAGAGGTTATGTTCTCCCCCCTTTGACTTGGGAGAATAGCACTATTGCCATTCTCCTCCGATGGTATATATACATAAAAACATACATACATGTGTGTGTGTAGATTTATATACATGTACACATACACACACATTTGTGTGTGTGTTTGTGTGTCTATAGTTTTAAAACATATATAATATCCACAGATGAATAGACAAAACTATTCATAAAGCCATACCATCTTGATTTAGAGAAATGTTATACATAAAACAAGTTCAACTATGAGTCATATACATATGAAAAGTTGCATGTAGTGTGGAAATAAAATTAAAATAGCAAGGGAAGCTTTTTTGAAATTAACTGCAAGAGAAGAGAAGGTAGGTCTTGTTACCTACATCCATACAAATAGAAAAAACATTTTGTTGGCCTGAATGCGTATTACAGGTGTCAATGGACCTATCCACATGTTATAGATGTCACTCTATCCTTATAGTTAAACAAACAACCTAACCAAGCACGATTATGTAAGTCTAGGTAACTATGACCTTTGGTAGATCAAGTTGTTATGTAATTACCCAAAAGAACAAACATTTATCAAGATTTTTTTTGAATATTTTATGAGTCATCATGTTTTATAGTTGACATCATATGAGGTGAATCGAATATATCTAGATCCATTAGTACAAGGGGAGAGAAGCCCCTCTCAGTTAGATTAGACCAAGATATCCAGCCATCCCAGCTACAATCAATTTTTTATGAGCTATTTATCACGAGTAACACCTTGTAGAGTTCATAAATATGTATGTGCTCTAAATATATAACAAGTCATAGTACTGAACACAGCAAATGAGACCAGCCCAATCAGCAAGCCAAACCCCTAGTTATAGTCATAGCTTGTGATGTTTATGTAGAGGAAAACCACCAATGCAACCCTATATAGTAATTACCCAATGTTCAGTCCAGTATGAATTTCTTCACTTGATACCCATAAAGAGCCTCAAAAGGAGACATCCGATAATCCAAAATTTAGATATCTTTGGATATAAAAATCCTCCTAGTGTCTAAAATGGATTCTCCTAAAACAAAAGTTCAAAATGAACTTTCCCAATTAAGGTTCCAATGGGCCAATTGGATTAATCCAAGTATTCGGATGAGATAAATCCAAAGAATAAAATAAAATACCCGAAAATGAGTAAATGTTCACATAAGATGAAGAGTTGACTGAGTACAAGGTTAATTAGTTAAAAATTATGAGATATTACTAAAAAAATGAGACATTTTGGAATAATGATGCATTTTTGACACCTTGGTAAGGAGAGGGGGACTCTTGAGGTAGACGCCTATTTCACATGTGTGGAAGGGTTTTTAATTCAAAAAAATTGTGATATTTTTATCTGCCCTCTCTCCTCGATCAAACCAAATAAAAAAGGGAGCTAAACTAGTCCAAATCTTGTCTAAATTGAGTCAAACTGAACTTGGAAAATTCTAGAACCCAATTGGACTTGGTTATTGGCCTCCCTCACCTATAAATAGACCCTTAGTCTTTTGTAAAAAAATCTGTAAGCTATACCATGCCAGTATTACATTAAAATAATCATATTCTCTCTTCAACAACTCTTGGAGCTCTCTTCTCCACTTGCTAAACCAATTGATTGGTTGGGGGCTTCACTTCTAGAAAAAGAAGCAAGCTAATCCTTGAGGTAAGAATGAATTTTATGGTTTTTTGTTAATATTCTCAAATGACTTCTCTTCTCAACCCCTCTCAAGCTTGGGAAGTTTCTAATTGGTTGTTTTAAATTCAAATCAAGCTTTTCCTAAGAATTTTAATTTGTAATCAAGAAAAAGTTAATCTTTATGCTTATTTAGAATGCTTTCTTATGTATATCTCTCTCTAAAAAAGAATAGTCATTCCTATGGCTAATTCTTTAGCAAAATAATGCTTCTCATTGATAAATTCTTAATTCAAAATCAAACTCTAAGCTTGTTAAGCTAGATAATAAGAAAATGCTATTTTTATGCTTTTATGTTAACAAAATAATGGTTAATTCTTTTAAATTATTTATAAGTAGTTAGAAACTACTTTAATTGATTCTAAATGGAAAATAGATAATCTTATCAATTTGGGAAAAGAGGAATAATGAAAATAGCTTAATCTAGTAGAATAATCATAATTTAAAATTATGATTTAAATTCATAGTTTAGATTTAAGCTTAAGAATAGATCTTCTATCATATTTGCATTACAATGTTTTATTCTTTTAAGAAAAAAGTTAAAAATTATGAGTATAATAAGCTATGGTAAAATTTTTAAAAAATAATACATATCTTATTTTTATACATAATACTAAAAGAGGACTTCCTACCATATTCTAGGATTGGACATCCTATGCAAAAAGAATTATTTTCATCATATTCATGAGAAATTTTTTATGCATAATACTAAAAGAGGACTTCCTACCATATTCTAAGATTGGACATCCTATGCAAAAAGAATGATTTTCATCATATTCATGAGAATTTTTTTTAATAATTATACATAATTAATTGATTATGAGAAAAGAGTAAATTTTGGTAAAATTTTTTTAATACAAAAAGAGGAATTCCCATGATATTTGAGATCCAAGTAATTAAATGATAAAAGAGAAATTTTTGGTAAATTTATTTTTATGCAAAAAGAGAAATTCCCATGATATTTGAGATCCAAGTAATTAAATGGTAAAAGAGGAATTTTTGGTAAATTTATGTTTATGCAAAAAGAGGAATTTCCATGATATTTGAGATCTAAGTAATTAAATGGTAAAAGAGGAATTTTTGGTAAATTTATTTTTATGCAAAAAGAGGAATTTCCATGATATTTGAGATCTAAGTAATTAAATGGTAAAATAGGAATTTTTGGTAAATTTATTTTTACGCAAAAAGAAGAATTCCCATGATATTTGAGATCCAAGTAATTAAATGGTAAAAGAGGAATTTTTGGTTTTAAAAAAAATTATGCAAAAAGAGGAATTCCCATGATATTTGATATCCAAGTAATTAAATGGTAAAAGAGTAATTTTGGCATAATTCAAATTATGAGTATTTATCAAAAGTAAAATTTTGAGCATTATTAATTTTATTAAAAAATATGTGTAGAATTGATTTTTGTAAATCCCATGAATCTTTTACTCAAAAGAAGAATATTGAATATATTTGAGAAAGAATATGAAAATATCCATCGAGAAAAAGTACCTTCTTTAACTAGGCCAAGTAATTGGCAGAAACTTAGAAAAGTCCCATCGGTATCGAAAGTAGAAAATAGTACTAAAAGTGGATGTGAGAAGGTGTGATGTAGAGCCAAATGAATGTAAATGAATGTGACGAGATGTAAATGAATGCGATGAGATGTAAATGAATGTGACGAGATGTAAATGAATGCGATGTGATTAGATGAGATGTGAATGTGATAAGAGATGTGAATGCGATGTGATAAGATGTGAATGCGATGTGGTAAGATGTGAGTGGATGTGATGTAAATGGATATGGATGTGGATGTGATGAGATGTGAATGAGATGTGAATGGGTGTGATGTGATGTAAATGGATGATAATGAGATGTGAAGTAATAGATGTGCATGTGAATGAATGGATGAATGTGGATAGATATGAATGTGAATGAATGGATGGATGTGGATGAATGTGATGTGATAAGGATAGATGTGGATGTGATGTGATAAGGATAGATGTGGATGGAATGTATGTGATGTGATGTGGATGCAATGAATGTGATGGATGTGAATGGGTGTGATGAGATATGAATGGCTGTGATGAGATTTGAATGGGTGTGATGAGATGTGAGTAGATAAGATGAGATGTGAGTGGATGCGATGAGATGTGAGTGGATGCGATGAGATGTGAATGGATGCGATGAGATGTGAATGGATGTGAATGAGATGTGATGATATCTGAATGGATGCGATGAGATGTGAATGGATGCGATGAGATGTGAATGGATGTGAATGTGATGTGATGATATTTGAATGGATGTGATGTGATGCAAATATGATATGATGAGATATAAATGGATGTGATGTGATATAATGAGATATAAATGGATGTGATGTGATATGAATGGATGTGATGTGATGTGGATCGAGGTAGATGTGAATGGATGTGATGTGGATATGAGTAGATGTGAATGGATGAGATGCGATGAGGATCTGAGAAGATGTAATTGGATGTGATGAGATGTGATGAGGATCTAAGAAGATGTAATTGGATGTGATGAGATGTGATGTGGATGAATGTGATGTGATGTGGATAGATGTGATAAGATGTAATATGATATGATTGGATAAGAATGGATAGATGTGATAAGATGTAATATGATATGATTGGATAAGAATGGATGAAGGATGATGGGAATAGATATGACTAGATGTGAAATAAGCAAAGTGAATTGATTTAGAAGAATGTGGAATAACAAGAAATGATGTGGAACAATGTGGAAAGATGAGAGTTTCTTAGAAGCTGTATTTATGACCTGTTTTATGTCAAGAATGCTAGGGAAGCATTATGACCATCTTGTAAATGAGGTCGTGGGAGACCTAAGTGAACGGAGGACGTCTCACGTAGTAAGGTCGGCCGAGGTCTTGACCAGCCTCAGTTCGATTTAAATGGTGAGCTTCCGGTACGGTGGATGAGGGACCAAGGAAGCGACCTATGAGTGAATCGTTAGGTGACCTATGAAGGAGCCTAGAGGGTGTTGACCATATGGTGCTCAGGCTCTGGGTCACCGAAGATAAGAAAGAAAACTGGAAGAAGGAGTTAGAGTTGTTTTCTGAACTCGGGCATGGATCTGGTTGATTGGACTTGCTGGTCCTCAACGGATGAGTCCATGGCTCTTTTATATGGATTTATTGGTTGATCTTGCTAATCTTCAATGAAGAGTTGATTTTCTTATATGATTATATTGCCGGGTACTACGAGCTAGGAACTATTGAAAAGGCCCTTGAGTGAACAGGTGGTGAGCGTTCTGGTTGCCAATGATGCCATAGGTACATCGATGAAGGAATGATTGGAAATTAGAATTCAAGCTAGATATTTTGGGAGATTATAATCAGTGATACTATGGTTTCATTAAAAGATTGTTTTAAAGACAGCTAAATCTGTGAAACAAGCAATTTCATATTAGGTGTGTAAGTGGTGTGACTATCTTGAAGTTTGCTTGAAGCGCCGGCTAGGGGACCTGGGAACTCTTTTCCCTAGTACCCGGGACAAAACATAACCAAATTTCTAAATGGATCCTATCACTACAATGGTTGGGCAGTTGGCTCACCCATGGGATTGAGGCTGGACTGATGGATCCCTAAAATGAGACTCAATTCTATTATGCTACGATAGATGAAGTAAATCTTGGATAGTGTTTGTTCTTTGGAAAAGAATCAACGGCTGTGCCTCTTGATGAGGAAAAAAGTTTTGGTCTCTATGATCTAAGTGCAAGTCTCTTCCTTGATTTGACCATGTGACTTACGGGTTTGGTTGGATCAGTTTGGTTAGTTAAGGCTCTTGACTACGTTAGAATAAAAATATCCTGGAGGAATCGCCTGTCTACTGGGCGAGGGAAGTTTTTCCAGGTTCGGTTTTGGAAGAACCGAGGGATTAGTCTCTTGTCCGGATGAGAGATTTTGCTCTGCGCAAGAAGTGCTACTTCTGCTACTAGCACCCCAGAATTCATTTTACGTGGAGGGGCAGGGATCTTTCAGCATATGAATCCCTTCATCTCTAAGCTTGGATAAGGTTGATAGTAAGTGGTATAGAGTTACCCTCTTCATCCCTTATTGGTAGCAAGGGTGAACATCAACACTGAGATGTTGTGCCAAAGCTCATAGAAGGAAAGAATAGGCTTAAGCTTGAACTTATAGAGAGGATAATTGGTGCCATTAAGCTTTCCATCAACACTGAATGGTGGTGCGTAGGGTCTCATGGGAGATGCCATTTCTTGAAGGGACTACTAGACAAAAATTAGAAAAGAAGTTTTATACTGAGCCATAGCTCTGATACCATGTAAAAGAATATAGCGTGCGGTGTATACGAGACAACACTCACAAGAAGTAGGATCTTTAAGAGCACAAAACTTTAAAAGTTAAATTACATAACAATAGAGATAGAAAAGAATATTGTATTACTGAAGTGATATAATAGGTGGCAAATCCCCACACCCATGTGCTCATAAGAAGGACGCTTTGATGGTTGATTTGGAACTACTAAGATGGAGGCTATATGATAGTAGAAGCTAGGGAGTAAACTCACAATGATGACTGATGAACTATGTGCATAAGGGGCTGGTCGTGAATCCATATAGGCCTATATATGTGGGGTAGCCTTGGAATGATCATGTAGGTCTATGGTCATAGTTGGTGCCACCGTTCGCAGTGTTGACTATGAGATAATGGTGCAGTGTAGCATGTAACCTATTTGGCAGTGTGCTAAATCTAATTCAAGTCGTCTCTAAACCATTTGGCCTTATAGGGCACCTTCTCGTGTGAATATAAGGATGCTGGGCACTCGAGTTACTCAACCATGGCTATTTCCCATAATCGGGGCCATACAAACATGAGCTATGCCTAGATAATACAATATGAGGGTGGAAAATTGATATCCAACAAAGTTGTTGTTATCAAAAGAAGCTCCGATAGAGCCAAGGTCATTTGCAAGACCTTTCACTTTCCAATGGATAATCACTGATACTTATCGTATTCCTCTACACATTATGTATCTCTTGCTTTAAGTGTATCGTTATTGCCTTAGTAATTGTGCAATATAGCTTAACCAAGGCATCCCATACATCCTTGGGTGTTGCTTCATCTTATATATAACTAATCATATAATCCAACATGCTAATAGAAGATAGCGAATATAGCAATTTGGTGGCTCTTTCATACCATGACTTATTGAGGAGTGACATTTTCTTTCGGAAGCTTCGGTTCCTTCTCGTTTTTGTCACCTAAAATAAATTCCTAGTATCCTTTTCCCATGAGAAAGTTTCTTATCTAGAATTTACATACTTAGAAGTTGTTCTTATCTATATTGGGATAGACTATTGGACATGGTTACTTATAGCAACTTACCAAATAGTGCTTGTAGAAACTTCTACACTTATAACAAACTTGTAATCTTTAACATAATCACCTTCTATGATATTGTTATACTACAATTGTATACGGACCAGTCACACAAACATACATCCACCAACAACCTATAAATCTTGGATTCTCTTCATAGATTGTCTCAGAAACCAAATTTCTACCCCATAACTTTACATTGAACCATAAATTGAGCATACATAGTCAAAATCAACACTTTCTCACCTGCGAAAAACTTGTAGAACTTTAAAGGTCGTTGGTGGGTGGGTGATCTTGAGCGAGATAATTAGAGCACTCACAAAATCCCCTAAGCCAAAAGCCTAATATCTTGATTGAGATCCAAGCATCACCCCCCTAGGAGGGATCACATATCTCGATCAAGATCCATGCCATTACCATTGGGGGATCTCAATCAAGATATCTAGCCAATTGAGGTTCACACCACTACCACAAGGGACCTTGATCAACATACACGTAACCACCACTTATCTAAATCAAGCTATGTATTGTAATGCCATGTAATGCATCCATGCCCTCTCATGACATCAACCAAATATCTCGATCAAGATATCTACATGCTACTCTTATTTGTCTATTTATCTCAAATTAAGATATTGTGATCTTAGCCATCCATTTATCTTGATTAAGATAACCACATATAAAAACAAAATAGCCCTCCATTCATATCAATCAAGATATGTTGAAAAAGCAAGTGATGTGGTGTAAATGTTTGGAGCAAGGGGGAGTGGTATTGACTCTCAAAAAATTTTATGAGTTTTATAAGTCATAGATTATGATTCAAAGGTCAAAGAAAGCCTAAAGGTTGAAGAAAATGTGGAATAGATAGCCCATGTGGAGGCTAAAAGCAAGTGCCTAGAAGAAGTGATAATAGAAGCTAAGTGGAATAGATAGCCCATGTGGAGGCTAAAAGCAAGTGCCTAGAAGAAGTGATAATAGAAGCTAAGTGGGTGCTCACTTTTCAAGAGAGATGGTGCTCAAATCTAGAAAATATTAGGGGATGATTAACTAGGCTAATGGTCCATGATGAATTACTAATGAAGATGTATGTAAGCCTATAAAAAGGAACTCTATCTAATGGATCAAACAAATGAGCTTTTGAGCTAAACCTCTTTCCTTGTCATTATGCTTCATTTTTGTCATTGACATTATCATTAATGTTGATCTCTTTCAGGCTTTCTAGCATGCTAAGATGTTGATTCTAATCCATTTCTACACACCCTAATCAAATCTAGATGAAAATCTCAAGTTGGTATTAGAGCATGCCAACTAGGTCTTATATGGCTGGTGTGGCCTATGGCTCTTTTCATTTATCATCGACCTTTGAAGGTACTATGCCAAATGATGCTTTAGAAGGGGCCATTTAGGGAGATTCTTTGAAGAAGTTCCCATGAGGTTATCGTCAATGTCTATGGCACTTCTATAACATGTCTCAAAGTTTTTATTCTTTTCTGAGTACAAGGCATTATGTAAGGTTGAATTGAGAATTCTTTCTAGGAATCTCCCAGTTAAGTATTTGTCAAAGAATTTGTCATTATGAGAGCATCGAGATTGTTAGGGTATCTCTCTGTTTGATATAGTATCTAATCTATTCTTTCTTTTACTATTTGACATGGTAAAGTTAATCAATTGGGTTCCCTGAGCTGGTACCCAATTGGGAATGCACTCTTTAGGGTATCAAAGTTAACCTTGTATTTTGGTTTCAGAGAGATCAAAACCACTAATTTCCTTTCCTTCCATGTTAAGGACAAAGGCACTCACCCATATAAGGTCATCAGGCTGAACACACAAGTGTCACACATCTAACCAAATTCTTCCAAGTGCGTAATGGGATCTACAGTCCCACTAAACTTGGGCACCAATTTTGTGATTTTCATAGATTGATAGTATTTTAGTATCTAGGGTTTGGTCTAACTAGCTGTGCTTTAGCCGATGGTGATGTTGCCTAGGCCCGTTTGCTACCCCCTCCCTATGTATGATGCTATCCTCAAGATATCTTGAGTGGTTAGAGCCACGAGTAGTGGTGTAGGTGGAGGTTGAGGCAGCTCTGCGACGAGTGATAGTATAGGTATAGCTCAGTTAATGGAGGTATGGTATATGTGGGTGTTACCCTTGCCCCTAAGGCAGGGGTGTTACCCTTGTGGGTGTTACCCTTGCCCCTAAGGCAAGTGGGGGTACTATGTAGGGTAGCCATGCAAGGCTAGCTCATACTGCGATGGTGTGCATGCTTATCCTAGAGCTAGGTCTAGTATGGAGCCCCCTGCTCCATGCTGTAAGGTTCCCATAGTCATTTACTCGATAACATAAATTGACTCTTCAGCCCTAGTGGCCTGGGTGATATAGCTATGGCCTCTGTGGTCATATCATTCAACTTAAATAATAGTCATTTACTCGGTAGTATAGATTGACTCTTCAGCCTTAATGGCCTAGGTGGTAGTAGTTGTCGTGGCCTCTATGGTCATATTATTCAACCTAAATTCCCTTGCACTACTCATATCAGGGTATGATGCTGCAAAGCTAGAAGGAATGATGGGCCTCCACATTGTTTTGAAAACTCCCAAGTTCATGTTCTGAGAGCTACCTAAGCCAAAATCCACAGATGTAATCGTTATCTCTATGACCATTTCACTTATGGTTCTAGGAAGGATTACTTCTTCCTCTATAGGGTTGGTACTTCTCGTTCCCGACCTAAATTGGTTAGGGTGCATATTAGGAGCGGATACCTCCATGCTTGGTCTTGCGATCTCTCACTTGCTAGATAGTTTGATGAGTCATTGACTCCCACTTCGCACTGATTGGACCTCCTCTAATAATGTTTCTTATGATTTCTACAAAATTCCTTGAAGCTGTTATAGGGGAGTCATGCATTCCAACTTCTTGGTCTATATGCATCTCTAAAGAGAGAGGTTCCTAATAATAGGCCTCACTCAATCTAGCATCCTCGCTATTACTCAAACATTCATTTCTTAGGATTGCTTATAAGGTCTCAAGGATTGCAAAGTATAGCAATTCCTCTTAACAAGCTGCCCTTAATTCAATGTCCTCATTTGAGGCACTCTTTTTGAGCATGGGATTGAATCCAAAAATCCCTCCTGACCTCATGTGCATGTAAGGATGGTAAACTTAGAGCACTTTAGAGCATACCCCCTTGACATAAATCAAGCAGTGGTCTTGGATATTCTAGGTTTAGTTGAATTTATATAGTATCCTCTGTTATTGCACAAACATGTAGTTCCTAGGGTTTCTTAGCTCTTGTGAGGTCTCAAGGATTATGAAGCATGCAATGGTTCCTCTTTTTGGCAAAATGTATTAGTAAGCTCAAGTTTAACTTTGTTTTAGTGGTGGTGATCATTCAAAAATAGATGGTCAAACTCAGAGACTAAATCAAATCCTGGAAGATATGTTAAAAAAAAAACTCAATGAAAGGGCTCACCACTCCACGAGACGATTGTTCATAACCTTGACCAAAGTTTCAAGGGTTGGCTCCCCCCAGGTTTAGTAGTAATCAAATCCTGGAAGATATGTTGAGAGTTTATGTTGGCAAAAGATAATCAAAATGGGAAAATTCTTTGCCTTTATTAAAGTTTTCATATAATTTGGGCAAACATTCTTCTACAAAGTTTTTCCCATTTGAGTTAGACTACGGAAGAAATCGATTATCACTTGGTACCATAGGTTCACCGTAGAAAACACCTAGTGCTACAAAATTTTTGTATGAAATGTAGAAAATGCTCGATAGTGTGCTCTTGATTTAGCGTCATTTAAGGCACTCTAATCGAGCATGGGGTTGAGTCCAAAAATCCTTCCTGACCTCGTGTACATGTAAGAGTAGGAGTTAGCTTAGAGGAAACCCCCACACTGACATAAGCCAAGCAGTGGTCCTAATAGATATTATGGATTCAACAGAAGTTTTTATGTTAGATTGGGTTGTTGTGTTGTTACTTATTGCTTTTTGGTGGTGGGCCTTTTTGCTGTGATGGAGAAGATAGTTGAAGAAGTGGTAAATGGTCTAATGTACATTGCATGGAGCTATTTTCTTTGAAGATCCTTGGAGGTTCCTTTGCATTCGAAGAAGAGGATCGTGTGATGGGTTGTACCTTGACTAGGCTTTCCCCCACCATGGTCTCCCCATTCAGAAATGTACCTAGATGGTTAGTGATGATGAGGCTTGGTACAAATGCTAGCTATTGCGAGTGCCTATGTAGTGCAAATCCGCTTTGTGAGTAATGGATGTGTTGTGCATGGGATATGAGGAATGAAGGTGTGCTCGCGTGTCTTCTCCTCCATGGGCTATGAGGGTTGAAGTTGTGCTCGACTGTGTTCTCCTCCATGGGCTATGAGGGCTGAAGGTGTGGCTGCGTGTCTTCTCCTTCATGTTCTCCTCATAGCCCATGCAGGTGGTGTTGTATGTAGAGAGTTTTCTTTTTGCTATGCATGTAGTTGACATGCTTCTAGATTTAACTTCCTTCTAAGTAGTACTCTCTCTCTTTGGCAGGACAAACATACAGGGAGGTTGTGTTTGACAAACGCACGGGGAGGTTGAGGGAATGCTTGAAGCATGGAGGAAGGGAGGGGGGTGCTTAGATTGCAAGTGCATTGTCATGTAGGCTGTAACGCCTGTGAATGACCGACGGCAGATCAGATGGCCAGACGGGGCTTTAGCGTCAACACCTCAGCCGGAGCTCCGAGGACGTGGCCATCCGGGGTTCAGTGGGAGAGGACGCCCATGCGGAGTCATGGGCGGCCAGGCTAGTGTGGACGGCAGGCCACACACTATATAGCCTAGGGGATGAGAGGCAATCCTGGCAATCCTCATTCTTCCTCTGTGGTGGCTGCTAGGAGGCCGTCCCCTCCTGTGGTAGCACCCGTAGTGGTGCTATGGTGATCTAACATTGGTATCAGAGCTTGGCGTCGAGATTGTGAGTGGCGTGCAAAGCGGGCCCAGCCGTTTAATGATTGACTCTCAATCAAATTTGGGGAGATAACCTTATCCCAAAGGTCCTACAACAAGAAGTTGTGGAGAAGAAGAGTTGGCCAGAGCTGGAAGGAAGGGTTTCCTCTCTCTCTCTCTCTCTCTCTCTCTCTCTCTCTCTCTCTCTCTCTCTCTCTCTCTCTCTCTCTCTCTCTCTCTCTCTCTCTCTCTCTCTCTCTCCATTGCACACACCCAAGCTCTCCATTGCAGGCACCTTTCTCTCGGATCGGAGCGTCCCGGAGTAGCGACGCTTGTAGAGGCTCGCAGTGCAACACAAATCGGCGGTCGATGACAATCGCAGGCGACCGTCAGGGGGTGACTATTCTCTCTCCACCACTGCCCATTTTATTAGTTTTTTTTTTGTAATTTTCGAGTTCTCGCATTTTTATTTGTGCAAGAATTAAAATATGTCTGCTAGGCGTAGTGTGTCCCCACCGCCTTCTACTTCTATAGGGTTTTCAGGTCTCTTGTCCTCGGTCGCGGGTTTGATCCCAATTGAATTGTCAGGCCGTATGCGCCCGACCGTTGTCCGGTCCGAAGTGCGCTCGTCGATCATGCGTGATCCGCCGGCGCCCTCCTCGTCTGTTGACCCCACCTTAGGACCCAGTGAGCCCGCAGCAGCGGCCGCAGAGCAGCAGCAAGCAGATGACCCCTTTCTGGCCAATGAGCTAGATGACATGAACACCGAAGTCGCCGAGGGGACCGAGGAGGACCTCTTGGAATATGACGACGATGATTATGACCTATTGGACCCTTTCGACGTCCTGACAGAGACGGAGCTCTCTAGTGGACTTTTTAAATATCTTAATGCAAAATTGAACAATATGGGTAAAGTCCAGGCTGACTTAGTCACGATGCTACAGAGCATCTCCACACACGGTTAGATGCACTGATAGCCGCCTCGACTAGTACTCTGACTCCTCGTGATAGACAAGCTCTTGCGGCATGGGTAAGCGTAGCCTCGCCAGTGGTTGCAGGAGTACAAGCCAATGCGCCTGTGGGGCCGTCCGTAGAGACAGCTTCGTCGTTATTGAAAGACTTGAAGCTGCCTAGTTTTGGTGGCGAGGAGAAGGAGAGAAACAAGGACTCGGTCAACATGTTTCTAACGAAGTGGTCAGACTTGCACGTGCTGCGACAGTAACCTAGCCGGGTGCAGCCCGTAGAGGCTAGCCTCTGGATGAGTTTGACAACTCGTCCTGCCACTTGGACGGAGTTTGAAACGATGTTTCGAAAAGAGTTTTTGCCTATTAAATGAGGCGGAGAGAAGCTGGGAGTTATGGGACAAGTGCTCGATGGAGAACAAATCCCTGACTCGGTACATCTCAGACTATAGGGAGATGTACCGAGTACTATAGGGAGATGTACCGAGTACTATAGGGAGATAGTACTCAAGCTAAAGGGGATCGAGCCATTCCAGACATTGCGAGGCTTCAAAAGAGGCCTCAAAGATGATTACCTTGAGTACGTAAAGCCCTTACAGCCTAAAGACTTAGCAGAGGCAATTAAGTATGCGCAGATATTTGATGACATCAAGCGCCGTAGTGCGCGGGTGGCTCGAGCAGGGCTTTGAGCAGGGCCGAGGGTAGTGAGAAGAGGAGGTCAGGCCTTAAAAGAAAAGGGTTCCGCAGCAGTGATAAGCAGGGGGGTAGGATGGACAAGGGAGGACAGGGTGGTCATTGGTCTAAAAAACCACGACCATCCAAGAAGAAAAGAGACAGCGAAGTCCAAAAAAAGAGGAGTATATTAAAGCGCGAAAGGAAAATCGCTGCTTTAATTGCAACGATGTAGGGCACACGAAGGCTGAGTGTCCAAAGCTTAAAGCCAGCACGAGTGGCAACGAGCCCAAAAGAGATGGTAAATCCTCTAGGCAGTTGCAACGATGTAGGGCACACGAAGGCTGAGTGTCCAAAGCTTAAAGCCAGCACGAGTGGCAATGAGCCCAAAAGAGATGGTAAATCCTCTAGGCAGTTGCATACAGTGCAGAGACTTCCTCTCAGTTCCACAGAGTTCAGAGAGGTAACAGTGTGTCATTGTGATGAGCATCACGCTTGTTCGGTGACACTAGCGATGTGGCAGCCTACTGTAGGTCCGCATGACATGGTGCGCATGTATGGCACCATAGGTGGCCGTAGAGTCACAGTTTTTATCGATGATGGAGCTAGCCACAACTTCTTGAACTACTCGTTAGTCAAGAAGTTGGGGTGGACTAAGACCCAGAGCGATCATGAGTATACTGTTGGCCTAGCCAACGGGTATAACAAAACGGTATGGAATACCGTAGTATTGGGGGTCCCATTATCTATGCAGGACTACGAGGCTCTGCTTGACTTTCAGGTCATGCACTTAGCCAGAGCAGACGTATATCTAGGCAGGGAGTGGCTGTATGGCTCGGGCCCTAGTCTAGCTCGGAGTTACCTACATAATACGCTACGTTTTGAGCATGGAGGTAGTCATTGCCCTGCATAATACGCTACATTGTTTTGAGCATGGAGGTAGAGTCATTACCCTGCAGGCGACCGTACTGTCCCCGCCACACCACTTATTTTCTACATGGAGCTGTGCACAGCGGTCCGTAGAGGCCAGATAGCAGAGGTATATGCTTGTTACCCTCTTTTAAATTCTATTTCCGTAGATGAAACTGTAGATGATGTTTGCGTAGACAAACAAGGAAAATAAAATAGCTTTGGACGAGACCCACGGTTTGAAAACCCTGTTTGGCATGCATGCGATTTAAACAAGAAAAAATCCAAGGCAAAAGAGACATTAAAGAAAAAGTATATAGATACTTTAATAAATTTACTAGAGGAATTTCAGGATGTTTTTCCTGATGATTTGCCAGATGGCTTACCACTATCTAGAGAAGTAGACCATGGCATCGAAGTTATGCCAGGATCAAAACCTATAAGCAAACCTGCTTATAGATTAAGCCACTCCGAGGCACAGGAGGTGGAAAAACAATTGACGGAATATTTGAACAAAGGCTTTATTCGGCCTAGTTCAAGTCCGTGGGCATCGCCTATTCCTCTGGGTAAAGAAGAAAGACGGATCTATGCGGATGTGCATAGACTATAGGGCTCTTAATCAGATAACGATTAAGAACAAGTATCCGATGCCACGCATGGATGAGTTGTTTGATCAACTCTATGGATCGAGATACTTTACAAAAGTAGACCTGAGATCACGGTATCATCAGGTTAGAATTAAAGCAGAAGATGTTGCGAAGACAGCATTTAGGACTCGTTTTGGGCATTTTGAGTTTTTGGTTATGCCATTTGGGCTAACCAATGCTCCAACGACGTTTATGACGCTGATGGACAGCATTTTACGTCCATATCTGGGAAAATTCACAGTAGTTTTCCTAGATGATAGTCTTGTGTACAGTAAGACACAAAAAGAACACATAGAGTATTTGCGTCTAGTGTTCGAGTTGTTGCGAGAGCACAAACTATTTGCAAAGAAGAGCAAATGTGAATTTTTTGAAACAGAAATTCACTACCTTGGCCATATTATATCCGCCGATGGTACGCGGATGGAGTCAAAAAAAGTAGAGGCTATTCTTAAATGGCCAACGCCGAAGAATCTCGAGGAACTGCAGATTTTTCTTGGCATGTCGGGGTTCTACCAACAGTATGTGAAGGACTACGTGAAGATTGCAGTCCCGTTGTGACTAACCAGTTACGGTCAAAAACTAAAAACATTAGTTGGGGGGAAGCCCAATAGAAGAGCTTTGATAAGCTCAAGGTGACCGTAGCAGCTGCACCTGTTTTGACTATATCCAAATGAGCCGTTTGTCTTGGAAACAGACGCTAGTGATGAGGCCATTGGGGCCGTACTTATGCAAAGGGGACGCCCAATTGCATTTGAGAGTAAAAAGTTAGATCGTGCACAACGTAACTACTCGGCTTACGAGCGAGAGTTACTAGCGATAGTTCATGCACTGAAAAAGTGGAGACACTATTTATATGGTGCTCCTTTTGAGGTTCGGACGGACCATGAAAGTCTGAAATGGCTTTCAAGTCAAAGTGAACTGAAGGGTAGAAAAGCTCGGTGGGCAGAGATTCTACAGGAGTTTAACCTTCAGATACGTTACCAGAAAGATAAGTATAATGTGGTGGCAGATGCACTTAGTTGCATGCCACAGATTAATGAACTTAGTTTCACAGTCTTCAAGAATGATTTCTTGGAGTCACTACGTGGTTTATGTGAGCACGATTCATCTTTTAGAGAGGTCTGGCATGCTGTACGCGTACGCACTTCTTCACAGACGCGACCACCTCCCTCGTTGGCACGGATTGCTAGTCCGGAGAGACTGGCCGAAGGTGCAACGGGAAGGGAAGCGAGAGTTAGTCCGGAGACACTAGCCGTGTCTTCCGGTTATAGTTTAGAGCCGGAGAGCTCTGACGTATGCCCTTCATCACCTTTGACTGCCACGGCTTCAAAGGGGGGTGATAAACTTCGTCGGGGGGAGAAATATGCTAATTACTCCATTGACGACGGGTACTTACTCTACAAGGGTAGAGTATGTGTACCAACTATTGGTGACTTTCGGACCCAAATTCTTAAAGAAAGTCATGATAGTCCAAGTGCGGGTCATCCCCGGATTCAGAAGACCTATGCACTAGTAAAAAGACAGTTTTATTGGCCTAGTTTGTTTAAGGACGTCCAGACTTATGTGCTGAAATGCAATAAGTGCCAGGTTAATAAACACGAACGTCTTAAGGTTGGAGGACTACTCCATCCGCTGGAGATTGCTCAAGGAAAATGGGAAAGCATTTCCATAGATTTCATTACCGGTTTACCCAAGACGAGTCGAGGGAATGACTCGGTGTGGGTGGTAGTGGACAGGTTAACTAAATGGCAAATTTTATTGCCACGAAGAAAACTGTTAATACGCTAGAGTTGGCAAAACTCTTTATTGAACATCTCTACAAGCTATATGGCTTGCCCGCAGATATAGTGTCGGATAGAGATAGAAAGTTCAACAGTCATTTTTGGAGGGAAGTCTTCAAAAAGTTGGATACTACTCTGAGTATGAGTACGGCAGATCATCCAGAGTCTGATGGTCAAACTGAAAAAGTTAACCAAATTCTAGAGGATACGTTACGTTCTTATGTTAGTAAGAAGCAATCTAATTGGGAAGAGTACTTGCCCTTGGACTTTGCTTATAACAGCTCCAAACACTCAGCGAGACGACTGGATTTACACCATTCATGTTAATGTATGGGTTCCAGCCGAGATCTCCGATGGCTGTAGGCCTAGAAAAGGAGAAGATTCAATCTGTCAAGGATTTCCTTGAAGATATGAATGATATGCTCAGAGCCGCACGTGAGAGCATTCGTAGCACTCAAGAGGATCACGCTAAAACTTATGCGGATAAAGGACGTAGAAAGGTGACCTTTGCAGAAGGTGACTTTGTATTCCTCAAGGTTCCTGCGCAGTCAGAAACCATGAAAACGGGAAAGTGTGATAAACTTTCTCCGAGATATTGTGGTCCTTTTAAAATCCTTAAGAAGATTGGGGACGTAGCATATAAATTTGAGTTACCGGAGAGTTCTCAAGTCCATCCTGTCTTCCATGTCAGTAAACTGAAGAAATCAGTTCACGATTAGAGAACGCAGTTTCTCCAGAGATTTTGGTGGACTTGATAGAGCCACCAAAGATACCACATGAACCTGAAAAGATTCTAGGGTATCGTGACAGACAAACCTGACATAAAGTGTACCAGGAGGTACTTGTTAAATGGACAGACAGGGATGAGGAGGCAGCTACTTGGGAACGCTGTAGTGCAATTTCCAAGAGGTTTCCCTAGTTTGTTTTCGAGGACGAAAACGCTTCTTAAAGAGGGGGAGTAATGTCACGTAGGCTGTAACGCCTATGACCAACGGTAGACCGGATGGCCAGACGGGGCTTTAGCGTCAACGTCTCGGTCGGAGCGCCGAGGACGTGGCCATCCGGGGTTCAGTGGGAGAGGACGCCCATGCGGAGTCATGGGTGGCCAGGCTAGTGTGGACGGCAGGCCACACACTATATAGCTTGGGGGATGAGGGGCAATCCTCATTCTTCCTCTGTGCTGGGTGGTGAGCCAGAGGCCGTCCCCTCCTATGGTAGCACCCGTAGTGGCGCTATGGTGATCTAACATGCATGCATGTACAACTATGTGGAACGGGGTTATTTTGGGGGCAATGGTATAGGTTACTATTTCCATACAAGGTTGTAACAGGTACCCAAGATAAACATACACCCATGATATTAAGTAAATGCCACTGACGTGGCATGGCATTTAATTAATACAACCTTAGAAGATGAGTTTCCTCCACCCCTCCCTCTCCTCCTTCTCTCTCTCCCTCCCTCTACTCGTTGAGTGAGCCCTTTGAGGCTTTTTATAGAGAATCGTGTAGAAAGGATATGGGTGAATGCATGCAAATAGAAACAATATGCTGTGGGGTCATCATTTTATTGCCTTAAATAGGTAGGATTGCAAATAGAAAGCATATGGGTGAATGTATGGAACAATATCCTGCTGGGTCATCATTTTATTGCCTTAAATAAAGAGGATATGGGATCATCATTTCATTGACTTTTTCAAGCATTAATCATTACACACTAAAATGAAACCTTAGAAAAACACTCTTATTCTTGAAAATCTCACATAATATATTTAATGAAAATGCAAAAAACATTTTGGTGCCATATTTAATATTTTCAAGCTCAAGTTTTTTTTGTTTTTTTTTTTGGTTTTTTTTTGGCTGCTGCTTTGGTTTAGTTTTGTCCAAAGATCACCTGGTTTTTTCATATTACGGGCAGCTTCTCATCAACATCGATGGTGGACGATTGGAGAGTAGAGCGACTGCAGCAGCTGCCCTCTGCCCAGGAGTTTGCATCCCAAGTGGAGGCTCGCAACATGCCCGTGGTAAAATGTCCCTCTCATCCCTGAACGAGAACCCCCATCCCATCCATCATCATCCATGACAAGTATACGGTTCATGTGGATCAGGTCTATGAAGGGTCTGTCAAAAATTGGCCTGCGTACACAAAGTGGCATCCTGCTGATGGCGGGCTTGATTATCTTAAGGTAAGCCCTCTGTATGCGCATGTACGCTTGGCAACATAAACGTACCCTAGTCACATGTATTTTCACAGCCTTGGTCTTTGGACAGCAGAGAAGAAATGCACTTTGAACAGATTTTTTGATCGGAGGTAAAGAACAAGGCAGCCTCTTTCCAAACAATTTTCTAGTTGACGCCAACTCGCTAACATTCTTTTCTTAGAATAAATGTCTTATTGACGGTTTTGTCCAGGGGTGACTGACATACGCTGTCTTAATTTTTATTGAAGTTGTAATCAGTTTGTAAGAAGCGGGGAATGACTGTCATTTGGGATTACTGAATGCTTTATTGTATATGTCTATGTAATGTAGATACTGTATAGGTCTAGGTGATGATCTGATGCCGTACAGCACTTGTTGGTTAGCATTTGATACTTGGGGAGCTTTTAGCTCTTATTTATTTTGGGAGCTTTTAGCTCAGCCTGGAAGATAGTTTTGCAAAGTGGGCTGATTCCAATATATAACCACTTTTCACAAAAAAGAAGTTATTGAGGTTGGTTTTTCTGTTCTCCAGGTGAGCATGCATAACGCTCATGAGAAGTGCCTTCTCGAGGTGCTGATTCTGATGTCTTCTAGTGCTCCTCTAGGATGAGTGACCCTCGACCTACCTTTATGTAGTGGCTAGAGGTGGGTCCGCCAGCTGCACGTGGTACCGCCACCATCGCTTGGTGCCTCTCTCTCTGGCACACAAGTGGGCTGCAACAGGGACTTCTCCTCCATCGCTTTGAGCTTCTCTCTGGGGTCCTTGGTGTAAATCTTTCGAGGGATATTCATTGCAGCTAACACCCGTTCGGTGCCGGGTAGTCCAAGCTTTTGGAGAACCACGGTCTGTGGGTGCCGAGATCAGGAGAGCCAGGCGTTAGTACAGGAGTGCCTGTTTGTGCATGGTCCTAGAACACCAGTGGGGCGCTCTCTGCGGATTCTAGTGAAGGCACGGGACCGTAAAGACTGGGCTTCTTCAAGTGGTTCGCTCTACTTCGAACGTCTACTTCAAGACTATTGTTTGGTAACTGTATTCATTTCAGTTGTACATGGACATCATCTGGTTCATTGAACCCATGGAACATTGTACCCCTTAAATACTCCCAATAATATATTATATATTGAGGGTGGGGTCGGCCCGTTCCGGCCCCAGTGCTGGTGTCCATTGATCATTATTTCATTTCAGTTTTTTTTTCAGTTGTCATTGAGTTATTCATTCATATTGTGATTTTTAAGTTGTGCTATTACGTGTGTGGGTGTCCAACGGAGTCTACTCCCACTCGACGGGATCGGTTTCAGCCATCGAGACATCCCGTTATAGATAACGAGACATGTGCAGCTCCCAGCTCTAAAAAATATCTCCCATACACCGTGACCTCCTCACAGTCCTGTGGTGATCTCTGTAGCCCAGTGTCAATGATGTCTAGCTCCTGTAGTGTGATAGGGTCATCCAGATTGAGTAGTAGGACCTTGAAGTCTCCGAGCAAGAGGACTTCTCCCAGTTGTGAGAACTCCATAATATCCCCATATAATGGAAAGTAGGGTGACTGGCCATGTTGTGTGGCGTGGAGCAAAATAACACTTAGTAATGTGGACGACTTTGTCACTACTAAGTTTTAGCCGCACCCAAAGATACTGTTCTCGTCCTTTCTAACGATGCTGAGAATCTGTCAGAGATGGGATCTAAAGAGGATAGCTACCCCTCTAAGCCACGTACTCGTCGTGATGTGCGGGTCTCGCCTCGGATAGTTGACTCCCACTCATACCCGGCTATGTATGGTAAGCCCCTCTCAGGGCTATGATGAGTCTCTGTATAGAAAATGACATCCCTGCCCGTGAGAATCTCGCTCAAATCTCCTGGATTTGACCACAGGATGCCATTGTAGTTTCATACTGCTAACCTCAGGTGTTTGGTCTCTAGACCCTGCATCCCTATTTGGGACGGAGCTCAGTGATAATGACCCTACCATCTCTGTAGATAGCCCACTTGCCTGCACTACGGGCCTCATGAACTGTCACCAGCGCCTCACGCCGGTGTGCCACCTGTGCTGGGTTGAGATAATCTCCGATGTACACCTGTGTGGCCTTGAGGGCAGCCTGTCTGTCTAAGAAGGCCTGTTTGCTAGTGGCATCAGGGAATCTAATCATGAGGGGCCGTTAAAGCGTCAGCATCCTCCTTGGGGGAAGCCCCCGCTTGTAGCCCCCACACTGGCACATGGAGTGCCCTATCCTTCCCGTGTTTCTCCTCCTCAAGAGTCTCTTGTATGATGCTCTGGGGGGGTTTGTGCTTCTTCACCCAATCTTTCTTGGTGGTCTACAGTTCTTCCCACAGCTATCACTCGCAGCCTTTGTTAGACATCATCTCCTTCTTGCTGGCTTCCTGTTTGGTGTCCTATTTTAGCCTCTAGGGTTGACCATGTTAGTCAGAGGGGCTGGTCACCCCTCACATATACTTTCCCACATTATTCCCCATATTATGGACTCTTGGGTATTTTCCCAGTCGTGGAGGTTTTTTATCACCAGACGGCTGCCTACTCATGGGCATATATATAGCTGGCTTGCCTCCCTCATTTCTCACTGCTTGCTTAGCATTGTTTGCTGCAGTCCCTCACATACGATGTTTTCTCCCCTCTTGCTCGGGACATGTATTCCTTTTGGTGATGATATTGAGAACAGGTTCTCACCTGTGTTTCCTATCCATCTCTCTCTCTCTCACTCTCTCTTCTGTGTTTCCACTTTCCCTTCTTCCGCCGCACATTCTATCATGGTATCAGAGTGTTGGTGATCTACAGTGTTGGATGCTCCCTCCTCTCCCTCTTGCGTTTTTGCGTTTTCAGCAAGGTGGACAGATCTGCGTTTTTTCTCAGAAGTGCTGCTGGCTGCCTGCCTCTTCCAGGCGTTTCTTCTCAGCAGCCTGTGGTCCTTCTTCATCACTTTGACCTCTGAGAACACCTGTTTTCTGCACTGTTTTCAGGGCAGCAGCACATAGTTTGCTGCGTTTTTCTACTGGTGGCTGTCTACAGCAGTTCGCAGCATTAATCCCCCCCGCCCCCCCCCCCCCCCCCCCTCAGTGCTGGTCACCTGTTTTGTACAGGCCAGCAGCAGCATATTTGCTGCATTTTTTTCTTCTACAGGTTTCTGATACTAATTTGCTGATATGAGGCTTGGTTGTACCTATTTCTTCTGTGTTTCCAGATTCAGCCCTTTCTACTACCCCGAATACCTCTATGTTTTTCAGATTTGCAGCCATGGTTGCTGCGTTTTTCTGAACAAATCTTGCTGGTAGCTCTACCTTCTTTTGGGCTTCATCTTTTGGACCCGAAGGTACCTTCTCTTCAACTTTTTTCCTCATAGGAGGTGTGGACACTGGTTGACCTGAATTTTCAGGTTTGTAGCCCTTGTTTGGTTGCGTTTTCTTCTCCAATGGACACAGATCACTTGTAGAGGGGGTTTCTTGTTTGGATTGTGGCTTTGGAGGCAGTTTGATACTTGAGGAGGATTCTGAATTTCTGATTTCAATCAGTGTTTTGCTGATTTTGGAGCATCTATACCCGTGTTTTGTTCCTGGCCTACACGGTTTCCCGGTTTCTTCATGTTCCTTGCCTTCTGTTGACGGTGGAGTGCTATTTTTTGCTGGAGAGTAGTGTTTTGCTTCCCACATGAGTTTTCTACACTCAGAGGGGGCCTTTCTCCAGTTACTTCACTTGAGGATCAGTTCCGGGAGCTGTTTTGTATCTGTGGAGACTTTCTTCTATGACAGGTTTTTACAAATTTTGGAGGAGAGCAGTGATCTTTTTAGAGATCCTGAGCAGAGTTTATTTTGTCCGAGCTTGTGTTCTTTGCAGTGTTTGCAGAACAACGAGGGTGTTTTGCCCTTAGAGGTGCGATCCTTTCACATGGATCATTTATTTGTTGTTGATTCTTGGGATCTGATTCTACTTCTAGAACAGAGTCTTCTGCTATCTATGATGCTTTTGAGGACTTTGTTACCACTGCACTTTATATTCCTGCTTCCCTTCCTCATTGTGAGGAGTCTACCTGTGCCTCTCTTTGTGATGCTTCTGAGGATGCCTCTCCCCTTGTCAGTTCTGCAGGTTTGTTGTTTCGGAGGATGGTTTTTTGGACCCAGTGGGATGCTTTGGATCTGTGGTTGCTAACTGTGCCTGGGGCACAATGGTACTTCTAGAGTTTTTTGGATTTGGATGAGAATCAGGTTGGGCTTGTACCAGACCGACGACTTTTTTTTTCAGAGAGGGATGTGGAGTCTTTTCATCTTGCCATGCCCACCTTAGTGGCGTGTACTTATATCCAGCATTGGGCAACTCATGGTATTGAGTTTGAGCATATGGATTCCATCTTTTCTATCGAGTCTTTACATCTTGCGATGCCGACCTTTTCAGAGGATGCTTTTGTACAGCATTTGGCTACTTTTGGTACAGATTTGGAGCAGATTGACTCTTTCTTTTGAGGGTTCCAGTGAGGAGCAGCTTGCTCTTCCCAGGATTGATTATATACAGGATCTGATCTAGGTTGGTTATGAGGTTTTTCATACCTTCTCTAGGCTGGATACACGACATTCGACTTCGGGGAGTGTTTATTGGAACCATTATTTGGAGAAGCACGTCGCAGCCCACATGGTTGTTTTCTTCCAGAGGAGCGGTGTACCTGGCAGCTTGTTCTGTTGCTTTTGTAGCTGAGTTGTTGAGGAGATTGCTTGTGGAGCTTTCTTGGTACCCGTTTCTGCAGTCTTTCGAGGACGGTGTCTCTGGCTTCTTGGAGTTCACTCAACATCCGATGCTGAGAGGGGGTGTTAGACATCATCTCCTTCTTGCTGGCTTCCTGTTTGGTGTCCTATTTTAGCCTCTAGGATTGACCATGTTAGTCAGAGGGGTTGGTCACCCCTCACATATATTTTCTCACATTATTTCCCATATTATGGAGTCTTGGGTATTTTCCCAGTCGTGGAGGTTTTTTATCACGAGTCGGCTGCCTACTCATGGGCATATATATAGCTGGCTTGCCTCCCTCATTTCTCGCTGCGTGCTTAGCATTGTTTGCTGTAGTCCCTCACATACGAGGTTTTCTCCCCTCTTGCTCGGGACATGTATTCCTTTTGGTGATGATATTGAGAACAGGTTCTCACCTGCGTTTCCTCTCCATCTCTCTCTCTCACTCTCTCTCCTGTGTTTCCACTTTCCCTTCTTCTGCTACACATTCTACCAGCCTTCAGCTGCACCAAGTCCGTTCTCAGACCTTCCTGAATATTCAGTTCCCCTTCCTCCATTGTATGGTCCTTGACCGTAGCATTTAGGGCTTCCATTTTTGCTCGGAGTTCCCCTATCACTGTGGAAGCGTCTGGCATTTCTTGTTGTTGCATTTGGGTCTCTTTCGACATCTGAATCTCCTCCTCTTGGTGGTTCACCTTTGCTGCCAATTCCTAAATCTTGTTATTCTTGCTTTGTATCTCCTTGCGAAGGCCTTTCAACTGTTTTTCGTGTTGGTTCAGGACCCTGCCGAGCACCTTCTTCTGATCGCCCAATGCCTTCTTGGTGTTGTCCTCTATTGTCTTGATGTATGCCTCCAGGTGCTGTAGATTCATTGTGGCTATTTTCCCTAGTTGCTGCTTTGGGGGTCTGAGCAAGGGTTGGTGGGAATAGCGAGCGGACGGCCTGCACACAACGCATTAGAGAGCAGCGCACAAGGCACAGCAGGAGAAGCGGATGGCCTGTGCACAGCAGCGGCGCACAGGAAAAGGGGTGCAAACGGGGCGCGCACAGCAGCAAGAGAGAGAGAGAGAGAGAGAGAGAGAGAGAGAGAGAGAGAGAGAGAGAGAGAGAGAGAGAGAGAGAGAGAGAGAGAGAGAGAGAGAGAGAGAGAGAGAGAGAGAGAGCTGTATTAACGTCTACTAGAGGCTGAACTCGACCTATGAGACAAATCAATGTACAACTGTCAATGTCTTCTGGATGTCCAAAAAAAAAAGGACAAAATGAACATGAAATAAACTATGAAAGTACTGAGCTAGTGGGGGGGTGTGATGGATGGAGCACTACTGCTAGAGGCTCAGTATGCAACCTATATGCGTAGGATATACAAGAATGCAATGCAAATATGTCTAGCTCCAACCAGTACCATAATGGGGGTGTAATATGTGATACATAGGCGATGGCGAGACAAATATACCTCGGAGCATGATCTCCGGTGTGAGTGTAAGTGAGCTAGCCGCTCCTGGATATGGTGCTGATGTGGAGCCCGTATCTCTATGATCTCCCTCTGATGTAGTCTGGGAGTTTGGTAGCCTGGCGCTCTCGGTCTCCGTCTGGCTCGGAGGCCGCAACGCGTTGAAGTGTAAACCCCTCCTGTGTCAGAATAGGCACTGGGATAGATCTCTGGAAGAAATCAGTGAGCTGGAGCTGTCGCCCACCTCTCCCTGTGGTATGAGTCCGTAGCAGTGTCTGTCTCTATGGTGCTGTGTCTCTAGCAAGAACTGGCCAAATCTACGCTGGTCTGCGGACTCCAATATCTGGCGGAGTGAGGGATGCTCACTGAAGATGACGGAGAGTCAACGCAGGACGTCTCGCGTAGCAAGGTCGGCCAAGGTCTTGACCAGTCTCGGTTCATTTTAAATGGTGAGCTTCCGGTATGGTGGATGAGGGACCAAGGAAGCGGCCTATGAGTGAAGCGCTAGGTCACCTGCGAAGGATCCTAGAGGGTGTTGACCATACGGTGCTCGGGCTCTGCGTCGCCGACGATACCCACACGTGCGTCGTGGAAGATATTGGAACAAGGAGTAAGAGTTGTTTTCTGAATTTGGGCATGGATCTGGTTGATTGACCTTGCTGGTCCTCAACGGATGAGTCCATGGCTCTTTTATATGGATCCGTTGGTTGATCTCGTTGATCTTCAACGGAGATTCTATTTTTGATATGTGAATATATTACCGGTTACTATGAGCTAGAAACTATCGAAAAGGCCCTTGAGTGGACAGGTGGTGAGCGTTCTGGTTACCAATGATGCCATAGGTACACCGATGAAGGAATGATTGGAAATAAGGATTCAACTAGAGATTTTGAGGATTATGATCGTGACACAAGGGTTTCATTAAATGATTGTTTTTAAAGATAGATGATGCTGAGAAAAAAAGTAAAAAGGCAATTTCATATTGGGTGTGTAAGTGGTGTGACTAGTTTTAAGTTTGCATGAATATCCGGCTAGGGGGCCTGGGAACTCTTTTCCTTCGTACCCGGGACAAAACCTAACCAAATTCTTAATTGGATCTCATCACTACAGTGGTTGGGCGGTTGGCTAACCCACGGGACTGGATGGAGTTAGGCTGGACTGATGGAGGATCCCTAAAATGAGACTAAATTTCTGTTGGTATGATAGATGAAGTAAATCCCGGATAAAAATTATTCTATGGAAAAGAATCAACGGCTGTGTCTCTCAATGAGGAAAAAAGCGTTGGTCTCTATGATCCAAGTGCAATCTTTCCTTTGATCTGACTATGGGACTTACGGGTTCGGTTAGATCAGTTCAGTTAGTTAAGGTTTTTGACTACGATAGAGAAAAGTTATCTTGGTGGAATCGCCCGTGCTTTCCGGACAAGGGAAGTCTTTTTGGGTTCGGTTTTGCAAGAACCGATGGATTAGTCTCTTGTTCGGATATCCGTGGGCGAGGCCCCGAGTGTGGGATCCTGGCCCGCGCAAGAAGTGCTTCTTCCGCTGCTAGCACCCCTAAATTCGTTGCGTGGTGGAGACAGGGATCTCACAGCTGGTATCAATGGAGGCCGATGCCGCTTCCGCCGCCGGCAGGAGCCCCGGAGCGGGCGGGCGGGGATCCCACAGCGGCGGGGTGAGAGTCCTGCACACTCAAGATACAAAGGAATGAGAGTCTATTTATAGGAGAGGGAGGCTACTAACTGAGTGCAACTAAGTTCTAGAATTTTTAGTTTGGTTGAATTTGGACAAGATTTGGACTAGTTTGGTTTCCTTTTTGATTTGGTTTGATTTAGGAGAGAGGAGAGATAAAAATATCCTATTATTTTTGAGTTTTAAACTCATCCAAGCATGTGAAGTAGGCGCCTCCTTGAAGGTCTTTCTTTTCCTTATACACGTGTCAAAAATGAACGATTACTCCAAAATATCTCACTTTTTTATTAATACTTCATAATTTTTAACTAATAAATCTAGTACTTGGTCATCTCTTCATCTTATGTAGGCATTTACTTACTTTTGGGTATTTTCTTTTATTCTTTGGATTTATCTTGTCCCAACACTTGGATGAATCTTATTGGTCCATAGGAACCTTAATTGGACTATAATATTTTTTTTTCTCGAAAATATGGACCCTTAGACTAAGGTCTTCTGAATCAATTTTAATTAATTCCAATTGCACCTTGGAAAATCTATTTTGATTTTTTGTTTCAAGGAAACATTTTTTTAATATTTGTAGAATTTATTTATCCAAAAATATTCCAATTTTGATTTACCACTCTCTAGAAATTTTTATCTCACTACGCAAAACAAGAAAAAATGATATTTTCTTGCATCTAGAAACATAGAATGATTACAAGGGATTGAAGTAGAGGCTTATTTAATATTCAGCCTAAGGAGGAATCTTACATCCTCTCCCACTTGAAAAACGCAAGATGTCCTCATCTCGCAAAGTGGATGTAATCCTTCGCCAACTCTTCTTCTTTCTCCCAGGTGGCATCTTCTAGAGGGAAGAACTTTCACTTTACTAAGAATTCTCTGAGGACTCTGCTCCTGAGAATCTTCTCCCGAACGTCAAGGATTTTCTCAGTTTAGAGTACCATCTGGCCTTGAGTCGGAGAGATCAATTGCTCATCATCAAGCACGTGATTCGGGCTAGGTACATACTTCGTAAGCAAACTGACATGGAATACATCATGTATCTTGAGATGGGGAGGCAGAAGAAGTTTGTAGGCTAGATCGCCCACTTTCTTTATGACAGCATACGGCCCACAATATCTGGGAGAGAGCGTCTTGTACTTCCCTAAGGATAAGGAACTTCTTTTTGGTCGTACTCAAATGAAGACCATATCTGATTCTTCAAACTCTCTCTCAGATCTCTTTTTATCTGCATCATACTGCTTTTGCCTGTCTTGGGTTGCCTTTATATCTTTACGGATTGATTGCATCTGCTGGTCCATGTCATCAAGCATTTGTCTGGACATTTCGACTCCGATCAATGGATCAGACTAAGTCAATGGTGTAAGGCAATCTTGTCCATACAAAGCTTTGAAAGGACTCATCCCAATGCTCCGATGATTAGAAGCATTGTAAGCAAAGTCAACCAGATGCAAATGACTTAACCACTTCTTGGGTTTCCTGCTGCAGGATATCTTCTATTACCTGATTGACCCTTTTCGTCTGGCCATCCGTTTCGGGGTGATAGGCTGTGTTGAGATCCAAGAAAGTTCCTACTGCTTCAAAGAACGCAGTCCAGAATTTCGATGTGAATTTGGGATCTCTGTCACTTACTATCCTCCTGGGTAAACCATGCAATCTGAAGATCTCCTTAAGGAAAACTCTGGCAACATCCACTGCAGAGTATGTTTTTTTCACTGGAATTAGATGGGCAACTTTGGTTAGCTTGTTAACTACCACAAAAATGGAGTTGTAACTTGATTGCAGTGAAGGTAATTCAGTGACAAAGTCCATACTGATGCATTACCACTTCATCTGTGGAATGTCTAGAGACTGCAGTTTCCCTGGCATCTTGACTCTCTCTGCCTTGACTCTTTGGCACATCAAGCATTTCCTTACATGATCAAGTACACCTTTTTTGAGTCCTGGCCAGAAGAAGCTTTTCTTCAAAGACATATAGGTTTTTATAAACCTTGGATGTCTAGCTATCAGGCTATCATGGGCTTCTCTCAGAATTCTTCTCTTTATTTCTTCAAAGACATATAGGTTTTTATAAACCTTGGATGTCCAGCTATCAGGCTATCATGGGCTTCTCTCAGAATTCTTCCCTTTATTTCCTCATCATTGGGGATACATAGCCGATTATTATAATACATGCATTCTTCATCCGGTTTGTATCCAAAAACTCGACTCATTTCCTGAGGAGTCTTGCTTTCCTGCATCAGAAGGGTAGCAATAGGGGCAAAGAATTTGTCCTGCATGATTTTCTCCTTTGCTTCATTGATCAATGGATTTGACACCACTGTAATTGCAAGCAAGGAGGCTTTTTTGCTAAGCGCATCTGCAAACCACATTTTCTTTCCCTGGCCGATACTTTATTTCAAAATCAAATTCCTGCAGGGTCTGCATCCATCTCTTTTGACTCATGTTGAGATCCCTTTGGGTGAAGATCCACTTTAGACTTTGATGATCTGTCATCAAGGTGAACCTTTTTTCCAAGAGATAATGTCTCCACAACTTCAGAGCATACACTATTGAGAGTAACTCCAAGTCATGGACGGCATAATTCCTCTCATGTGTTCTGAGTTTTCTGGATTCATAGGCCACTGCATGACCTTCCTGCATTAGAGCACCGCCTAAGGCAAATCCACTGGCATCAGTAACTATTTCAAAGGGTTTGGTAAAATTTGGTAATTTAAAGACAGGGTTGGTTACTAAGGCTGTCTTTAGCTTGTCAAAGGCACTTTGACACATTGCAGTCCACTGGAAAAGTGTACTTTTCTCGAGAAGGTTAGTTAAAGGAGATGCTATCTGAGCATACCTAGGTATAAAGATCCTATACCATCCGGTTAACCCTAGGAATCCTCTGACTTCCTTTACTGACTTGGGTTCTGGCCATTCAACTACTGCTTGGATCTTTGCGGGGTCAGGAGAAATCCCATCCTTTGAAACTGTGAATCCCAAGTATTCCACCTGGTCAACAGAGAAAGAACACTTGTTCTTCTTTGCAAAGAGTTGGTGTTTCCTTAGGATTTCCAGGACCTTGCGCACGTGATCTTCATGATCTCCAGCATTCTTTGAGTATACTAAGATATCGTCAAAGAAGACAAGAACAAAATCATCCAAGTATTCTCTGAGAATATCTTGCATAAGACGATTGAATGTCGCCGGGGCATTAGTCAATCCAAACGGCATGACCGTGAACTCATAATGCCCATAGCGAGTATTGAATGATGTCTTTGGGATGTCCTGCTCCTTGATTCTGATCTGGTAGTAACCGGTTTTGAGATCTATCTTTGTGAACATTTGTACCACTCAACCGATCCAGAAGTTCATCAAGAGAACAGGCGCACCCCAAGGTGAGACACTGGGTCTGACGAATCCTTGCTCTAACAGTTGTCTTAACTGTTCCTTAAGTTCTATGGCTTCAGGGACTGGCATTTTGTATGCACGCTGGGCTATTGGCTGAGCTCGGGGTGTTAATTCGATCTCATGATCTACTTCATGAGACGGAGGCATCTCAGTCAGCTCTTCAAGAAATACATCTGCATACTCACTTAACCACTCTGGTTCTTTAGCCTTGCATTTTATGCCTACTGGATTCATTTTAACGACATACACAGCTTGCCTCTTTCTGAGCCCTTTTAATAATTTGGAAGCCTTGACTAATTGCAGCACTGGGGTCCGGAAATTCCAATTCCTTGAACTTTATTCCCGTGAAGGTCTAGGAAAGAGATGGTTCCTTTGTGACAATGAATGTCAGTCTGATTCTTTTGGAGCCAATCCATTTCAAGGATTCCATCATATATTCCCAAGGATAGGACTTTGAACTGGCACTCTGTTACGTTCCCATCTAAGCTAAACTGAATAAGGTCAGTCTTAAGGTGAGTGAAAAGAATCTTCCCACTGGCTAATTCCACTTGCATAGGTTTACCTGATTTTTGATTTAGGACTAATTTACGCAGACATCTTGGGGAAATAAAAGAATGAGTACTGCCTGAATCAATCAAAAGCTTGAATTTCTTACCCTGGTACTCTGTTGGAGTTTGGAGGACTGAGAATTGACGGTTATTCCCTTGATGCTCAATTGCTGCAAAGATCTGTCCTTTCTCTTCCTCCACTTCCTCAGCTATGGTGACTGCTCTGGCTGCTGCAGTCTGAGGTGGAACTCTCTCTCTTTGGTTATTCCAATTCTGGGAGGGAGTTCGAAGACTGCTTTGCATGGAGGCTGCAGGCTGAGCTGACACTCTTCTTGGGTTACCCTAATTCTGGCACAAGGGACCCTGATTGGACTGATAAGAAGGAGTCTGTCTCGGAACTCTGGGACCATGGCTTCCTTGGCCCACAGAAGGAGATGGGCAATCCTTGAGCTGGTGCCCAAGCCCCTGACATCCGAAGCATCTGTTCTCGCTTCGAAGGTCTTCCCTTTGCATTCTGGAGAGAGCCGGAGTTCTTGAGAATGTACTTCGGGGGAAAGGTCTTCCTTCGTTTCTGAAGCTTCCCGTCTCCACATTTTGGTTAGGACCTTGGTGGCTCTTTGGAGGCGGAAAGTTGGAAGAACTTCCCGGAGTCTGAAATCTCTTGAAGGATGAGGGAGCTGGCTTTGGCGGGACTTTTAGGATGAATGCTTTGGCAAAGTCCTTCGCCATTCTGACAGCTTCTGCCATGGACACTGGCTTGGCATTTTTGACCAGTCTGTCCAAGGGTTCGTTCATTCCCTGAATGAACTTGGCCATGAGTTGCTCTTCATCTAGAGGTGGTGAATATTTGAGTAGAAGAGCGAAGGCCTGGTGATATTCCTCGATGGTTTTGCTCCCCTGCTTCAGCTCTAAGAATTCGTTCATTTTGGTTTCCAAAAATCCAGGGAGACAAAATCTCTTTCTGAAATAGGTTTTAAGGTCGTTCCAGGACTGAGTATTTCTGTCCAGACGGTTGGTGTCACAGAGGTTCCTCCATGCCACCTTGGCTGTTTTCACTATTTTCAGCCTGGCAAGAGCCATTTTGCTCTGCTCATTGTAGCTTGTGACGTCAAAATATTCTTCCATGGCTTCTACCCATTTCTCCAAAGCCTCGCCCAAGTTCTCCCCTTCTCCTTTGAAGAGTCCTGGCTGAGTCCTATGAAGAGCCTTGCGAACATCAGGGTCAAGCTCATCATCTTCAGAGAGAGGGTCTGGCTGACGGCCACGGTTTTCTCGTCTCATGATTTTGTCAAAAATGATATATATATATATATATATATATATATTGATATCGTCCACGAGATCCTAAGACTTAGGAGGTTCGGAAACAATTTCTTAAACAAGACAATGATCTTACTGGAGATCTATGACATATTTCCTAATAGATTTTTCTTTATCAGTTTGTCCATAAACAATCACTTATACAACAGGGAATTTTCTTCAGAAAACATTTCTTTATTTATATAAAAGTTGCAATATGTATATAGAGCAGCTCGGCTCGAGAATTCGAAATCTCCTCGGAAGACGCATAAGACGACGGTACTGGGCCATAGCCATGCCCTCATACAAACGTTCACTTACTGACAAGGGAGCTATTATCTTCTCCTTAGGAATAAAGCAATTAAGGAGTCTGTAGACTTGGCATGAAAGTCTGAAATTCCGAGGCGTTGAATGATATAGAATGACACCATGTACCATTTTCAGCTTTAATAGAATCATTGCCATGATTCTATTAATAGAATCATTGCCAATGAGAGGTTCTGCCTCAGCATTGCACGCCGGTCGCAAGAGGCGTGGACATACTGCCTTGCAAACCACTTATGCTGTCGTCTCTCCGTTGGATCAAGAAAATCTTAATCCTTGAAATGGCGTGCGAGTCTTGCTCGGCTTGTTCGAGTTGAAGCGGAAGAGATGAGATGCTCAAAGGCGAACGCAGTCATGTCTTGTGACTGGGTGAGGTCGGGAATACCAGATAAGTATGGAACTTCCATCTATAAAAACAATTTCTTTGATTAAAAATTCTTCATTAAAGAAGCTTACGGAATGAAAGTACATTATGAAAAATGCTTTTTCTGAGTTTATTATTATCAATTTCTAATAAGAATTTGTTTATTCTTATTAGCTTTCAACAACGCTCTGATACCAGTTGTGAGGTTCCGGCCCGTCCGCTCCGAGGCTCCTGCCGGTGGCGAAAGCGGCGTCGGCCTCCCGTGCGGGGTGGGAGTCGTGCACACTCGGGGCCTCGCCCGCGGATGTCCGGGAGACGAGAGACTAGCCTGGGGGGCGGTTCCTCTGAGATCGGGCCCGGAAGACTCCCCGCGCCCGGAAGGCACGGGCGATTCCGCCAAGAAGGGGAAAAATCTTCTAACTAGGAGATTACTCTAACGAGTCAAGACTTGACTAAATTAAACGGATTTGACCGAACCTGAAGTCACATGGTCAAATCAAGAAGAGACTTACACTTGGTCCATGGAATCACCGCTTTTTTTCTCATTTCCGAGGCACATCCGATGATCCCTTCCCACAGAACAAGGTCTTCTGAGGATTTAAACTGAGTAACGTAACTAATCGCATCTAGTTGTTTCTCAGGAATCCTTCGATCCAGCCTAACCCCATCCGGCCCATGGGTTAGCCAACCACCCGGCCACTGAATTGGTGGGATTCTTTTATAAAGATTTGATTTGGTTTTTGCCCGGGTACCGAGGAAAAGAGTTCCTAGGTCCCCTAGCCGGCGATTCATGCAAAAATCAAATAGGCATACCACGTACACACCCAATATGAAATTGCCGTTTATAACAGATTCGACTGGCTTTAAGACAATCCTTGAATAAAATCATAATATTTTCGATCATCATTTTTCAAAATTCCAAGTCCATTGTATTGTACCGAGGCTGGTCAAGACCTCGATAGGCTTTGCCGCGGCGGGCGACGTTCCTTGACGACTCCCCGCCAGCTGTTCCAACGAACCTCCTCTTAGAAAAACATAAGCCAAATGCTTCCTCTAGCATTCTGGCGTAAAACAGTCCTTTGAATGAAAAACAGAGTTTCTAATGCAAGTGAGATTCCAGTTTGAGATCGGTTCCAAAGACCCTTTTTCCAATAATTCCTAGTTTCATAATGAGGATCCTTGATCTCTCATGAGGATAATCTACCTGTCATTTTATTCATTTATCCAACTAGATTCTTGGTGAGATTAGTTAGGAAAAAACTAGATTAGTTCCGGTAGTCTATTCTTTGGATTCAGTAACTGGAATTGGTCACGATGTATTTGTCTGATTCAGTTCGAGAGAAAGACAATTAGGTTTACTGTCCGACCTCACGTAATCTAACTAAATTCATTCAGTTTAGTTCTACGAGGATTCCTTTCAACTAAACATCAAGTTTTTGGGTAAATATCTATTTAGTGATTTTACGAATTCAAATATCCAAGATATTCTTTTTCCCACATAAATTCTCAACCTTAATTCATTAGGTAGAATTATGATGGAAATTCATCTTTTGACATTAGAATTTAATTCAAATCCATCTTTTCTCAATTATCATGGAAATTCATCTTTTAACTAAAATATCAATACCTATTTTTTTGAATAAACTTGAAATCCTTCTTTCTCTCATTTGAATGAGTGCAATCCAATTATCATGGAAATTCCTCTTTTCCATAAATTCAATCTATTAAAATTCTTCTTAAAATTACATAAAAATAACCATTAATTCCTTTAAGCTAAAAATTTCACTTTTCTCATCTAAACATTTGAATTCCAATATAGTGGGAATTCCTCTTTTATCATTTAAACTTATCTATGCAAAAAGATAAATTTAACTAAATTTTCTCTTAAATTTTAAATAAAAATCTCCATTAATTCCTTTGCACTAGGAATTACACTTGATTCATTTAATTAATTGGATTCCAGTATGGTGGGAATTCTGCTTTCATCATAAAAATTTATCTATACAAAAAGATAAATTTAACTATATTTTCTCTTAAAAATTAAATAAAAATCTTCATTAATTCCTTTGCACTAGGAATTATACTTTCCTTATTTAAATGTTTGAATTTCAATATGGTGGAAATTCCTCTTCCATCATAAAAATTTATCTATACAAAAAGATAAATTTAACTAAAATCTTTCAAAAAATATACATTATTTTAGCATTCTTATTTTTTTCTCTAAATCATTGGAATACATGGATTTCCATAGTCATGGGGATTACTCTTTTAACATAAAAATAAATTATCAAAAATTTCTCTTTTTTTTAATTTACTAATTATGCATGAACATAAAAATCAATTCCTCCATGAGAATCATTCAATTAATCTAGGATGATAATTCCTAGAATATGGTAGGAAGTCCTCTTTTCATATTATGAATGAAAATGTTTTGTGTGTTTATTTTACAGAAATTTTACCATAGCTCTGCTGCTATTACTGATAATTCTCAATTTAATTGAAAGAATGAAGTTTAATATTATTGATATGATTAGAATGACCACTAATTGGATCATTATCTAATTATGAATTGATTCATAATTTCTCTATGAAATAAATATCATAAAAGCATTAAAAAGCCGTTATTTTGGCCTCCAATTAGACAAGCATAGAAATTACTTTTGGATTAGAGAAATGCTTCATAAGAAGCTTCATTTGGATTGAGAATAGGTCATAGAAATGACCTCTCTTTGGAGGGAGAGAGATAAATACTTAAAAACCATTAAAATTAAGCATAAATGGAAATTTATGTGTTTCTTTATTACAATTCATAAAAGAATTTCAATAGTAATCAAAAGCCATTCAAATTAAAGCTTCTCAAACTTGAGAAGGGTTGAGAAGAGAAGCATTTGGAGTTTTAATAAGAAAAAGACAATAATCCATACTTTACCTTCTAATTTACTTGATTCTTTGATGACTGTAGAGGTCCCCAACCAATGAATTGGTTTGGTATGTTGTAGGAGTCACCAAGGAAGATTCAAGAGAGAGAGAAGCTCCAATCTCTTCAATTTTGTAGAGGTTTTTAGAGGATAATAGAAATTAAACTTAGTTTAGAGTAATACTGGCATAGTTTAGTTCACAGATAATAATACAAAGGAATGAGGGTCTATTTATAGGAGAGGGAGGCCACTAACTGAGTCCAACTGAGCTCTAGAATTTTTCAACTTCAGTTTGGCTGAATTTGGACAAGATTTGGACCAATTTGGCTCTCTTTTTGATTTGGTTTGATTTAGGAGAGAGGAGAGAAAAAATATCCTATTATTTTTGAGTTTTAAACTCATCCAAGCATGTGAAGTAGGCGCCTCCTTGAAGGTCTCATTTTTCCTTACACGTGTCAAAAATGAATGATTACTCCAAAATATCTCATTTTTTTATTAATACTTTATAATTTTTAACTAATAAACCTAGTACTTGGTCAACTCTTCATCTTATGTGGGCATTTACTCATTTTTGGCTATTTTCTTTTATTCTTTGGATTTATCTTGTCCCAATACTTGGATTAATCTTATTGGTCCATAGGAACCTTAATTGGACCATAATCAAAATTTTTTCGAAGGTCTTCTGAATCAATTTTAATTAATTCCAATTGCACCATGGAAAATTTATTTTGATTTCAGGGAAACATTTTTTTGATATTTGTAGAATTTATTTATCCAAAAATATCCCGATTTTGATTTACCACTCTCTAGAAATTTTTATCTCACTAGGCAAAACAAGGAATAATGATATTTTCTTGCATTCAGAAACATAGAATGATTACAAGGGATTGAATTAGAGGCTTATTCAATATTCAGCCTGAGCAGGAATCTTACACTAATGACACTATATGCTCTGCATTTGCATACATAATGTTCCTCACTCTCAACCTCCTCGTGGTATAGTTTGCATATCCTCTCTGCTCTGGGGATCCGTGCTGCCCTACCTGCCTCAATCTAAAGCTGCTGTGATGACATTCTGAGGTGGCCAATCACCACTCGGGCACTGAGGCGTGTACACATCCATGTATCCAGGTCTCTGTGTGAATCCATCCGCTGAGATACGCATAAACTGATCTCTGTAGTATAGCATCTTCGGCGGTAGAGGTTGAGTGGGTGTAATCCAAGTCTCTTGAGTGTATCGCTACTGCCACAAATCCTGTCGAAGGACTCTGTTCCTCTCACTGTGAGAGAGAGAGATGTGTGGTGCATGTATATCATACTAGAAAGGTGGCAGGTGATCTATGTCAAGACCATGCTGAGTGAGCCACTGTATCATCTGTGAATACCATGATCTCCTATCTCCACTCTCTGCGAGCTGTCGGGACGCCTCAAAAGCTCTATGTGAGAGTCGATCTGATGGCATATCTCTGATCCTCTGTATGAAGCAGATCGTCTGGGGAAGTGTGCCTGGTGACACTGTCTCTCTAGCATGGCCAGGCATACCCTCGTGTGCATCTATCCCTGGCTGCCTGTGCCATAGTAAATCTTCTTGGCGGAGTCGTAAATGTAATCCCCAGGTACACATACGAGTCTACCACCTCTACCTGTCCTCCTGCTAGTGTGAAGATGGCCTGTCGTTGAACCGGCCCTGAGGTGTGGAAAATCATGGCCTTGGTTTTCCCACCACGGTTCACTGTAAACCCCCTCTGTGTGCAGAAGTCATCGAGTGCCTGGAGATGGTGCTGTAGTCCCATTTGCGACTTAAGAGACCAGAATAATATCATCTGCATATAGCATAATGTGGACTCTGGTACCTGAGATGTCTACCCCGTTCCCACCATCGTGACCAATGAATTCAGCCACCTCATCGATGTATAGCCCAAATAGTGTAGGAGAGAGTGGGCATCCTTGCTTCACACCTATGGTGCTAGCAATAACATCAGATAGCCCCCCGGGGCATCGTATGCGCCCGAAGGCCTGCTCATATAAAGCATAGATGCCCCAAACCATCTCTAATGGGATCCCCAATGACTGTAGGCGCTGGAAGAGTCTCTCTCGTGGCACCGTGTCAAATGCTTTGCAGAAATCCACAAAGCAGCAGTATAATCTCTTCTCCCGCGCCCTAGCCTGGTCAATCAGACATCTCAGAGTGAATATATGGTCAATAGTGGAGAAAGCTCGTCAGAATCCAACCTGCCCTGGTGTTCGCAGTCCCTCCTTATCTGCATATGCGCTCAACTCTGCCTCGAGCATTGCGCCGTAAAGTTTGGCCAATGTATGACCAATCATGATAGTCCTATAGTTACTGGGGTCTAGCATGTCTCCCGCTTTGTGGAGAGGCACGATGGTGTGCATAGTCCACTCAGCTGGTAGGCCCTTCACTAGTGCCCTATTTAAGAGAAATGAAATGAAATGATATATTAACGTCTTCAAAAGGCCAAAATGAACTATGAGAGAGAGAGAGAGAGAGAGAGAGAGAGAGAGAGAGAGAGAGAGAGAGAAATGAAATGTTATATTAACGTCTTCAAAAGGCCATAATGACCTATGAGACCAAAAAGTTACATCATGGTGGATCTGATACAATGTCTGGATAAAAAATTAGAAAATGAAAAATAAAGATGATACTACTGGCACCTAGAAAATGAAACTGGAACTGGAAGGTAAACAGAAACCCTTATAGGGTGTGAATATAGTGAGGGGGAGGGTACGCTATGGAGGTGAGTGGAGTAGAGAGAGAGAGAGAGAGAGAGAGAGAGAGAGAGAGGGAGGGAGTCTACTAAAGACCCAATGGGCCTATGAGACCAAAGTGATACAATAATGTCCATGGCATATCTCATCATGGAATTTAAAATAAAAACAGAAAGAAAACATAAACATAGCTATCTCTTTGGGGTGATACAATACTGTCCATGGAAACTCATCATGGAATACTAAGAACATAAAAACATGGGAGCAACATCAGCTCCGAGTAGATGGTATACCACTCTCCACTCTCCAAAATGTCAAGCATGGGGCTGATGAGTATGGCTGAGAGGTCTTCCTCAGCTATGTCACGTGGAAAGGTAGCTCGATGGCGGTGGAGCATGTCCTGGATCTGGAGCTGATGAGGTGATCGTGGCCGACGGGGGGGTTGAGGGCGTTGGGCACGCCGGAGTGCAGAGGCTCGGTCGGAGGTAACTCCTCTCGGGAGAGGTAGGTCCAGAGCAACTCGTGGAGGTTCCACAAGATCCGTTATGTCGGTGTCCTCCACCTCCTGGGTTCGGAAGAAACTGGTGATGGTTGGCTGGCGAGGGAGGGGGCGGGGTGGCTGGGGCTGAGGCTCTCTCTCAAGGCGTCCCTGTGTCTGCGGAGCTCAAGTAGGAAGAGGCCCAGGCAACGCTGGTCCTGGAAGTCAATGATCCTGGAGAGTGGACCGAATCCCTCACGAAATAGACGGTGAAACCTCCCGCGGATCTCATAGTATACTGGGCAGCGGCATATGTAATGCTCCTCCGTCTCAACCAACCTTTGTGTGGCATAGTCGGCAGATCCTCTCCTCTCTGGGTGTCCGTATGAGCTTCCCGGCTCTAAAGATGCGCTCAACTCTACCTGTCTCCACTCTGAGGTGGTGGGATGAAACCCGTATCTGGCCAATCGCAATCCGCATGGCATGGGACATGTGAACACTCAAGTAGCCCGGCTGCTGGATGAATCCATCCTCAGTGAGTGTGAGGAAGGGCATCTTCGTGGGGAGCTCCGGAGTGTGATCCATGTGCAATGTGTGTAAAAACTGAGAAGATCTGACTGGATAACCTGGTTGGTATCCTCGTGAGCCAGCCGGAGAAAAGGGGAGTCCAAACTGTACTGAAGGGGGGGTAGGTGGTCCAAGTGGAAACTAGTGCATAGCATACTCCGGAGTGCCCCTCAAGTGCTAGCTATCTGGAGGACTCTCAGGTACCTGTGGGGATCCATGTGACTGATGCGATGGAGGTATGTGACTGTCTGGAAGAGTGCCTCCACTACCATCGGGGCTGTAGCAAACTCTGCTTGGATAATCTGGTGTGGGACTGATGGTTTGCTGCGGATCATACGGGAGAACATCAACTCGCTACCAATCCTCATTAGATAAATCTGGCCCCTAGAAAGCTGCTCCATACATCAAGGCTGGTGTGACGATGGTGTCAAAAAGCCAGCCCTTCGTCGTGGGCTCCTAGAAATGTGCCTGGAAGCACTGCCGCTGCCGCTCAAGTAAGCTCAAGGCTGCATATCCCCGCGTCACTCTGGCATGTGCTGTGGGAAGCATGGTAAAGCGTGGGCCACCGAAAGTGACACCAAGGTAGACATAGGATGAGACAATCTCCACCGGACCTCCTCTATATGTGAAGCTCAATCTGGATGTGAAGGGGCGAGAGGTATTGAAGACCATTACCTTGGTTTTACCAAGGTTAACAGAGAGGTCCCGCTGAGTGCAAAAGTCATGTAAGGCATCCAACTGTCTCTGAAGCCCTTCGGCTGAGTCTGAGAGGAGGACGATGTCATCTGCATAAAGTAGTATGGGGATCAATATGCCTGCCAGTGTGGGACCAGCCCCGCCTAATCCATCAATGAAGCTCGAGATCTCATCAATGTAGAGGCCGAAAAGAGTGGGTGATAGAGGGCAGCCCTGTTTCACCCCAATAGTGTTGGAAATCTCCTGTGATGTACCTCCTGGGGCTCTCACTCATCCGGTGACGGACTTGTAGAGGGCGATGATGCCCCAAACCATAAAGGTACATGTACTTCATTGAAAAAAATACAACTAATGCAAGTCACATCATTTTGAGTCGTGTTGTACTTCTTCACTCTATAGCTTGTGTTTCTCACTGTATGTCTATTGCAACAGCCATAGCCATGTTTGACTTTCAACCACCGTAGCCTGGAGCTTCTCCTTCCATAGCTCAAGCTCCAAGAACTAACAGTGGCATTAGCATCTGTTTGCATTTGTAATTTTTCTCGTTTTCAACACGTTTGCGGGCTCACTGTTTGCACTCTACTGTTCCAGTCCACTGGGACTTGCTGACAATTAGGTGTCAGAGAATCTTCATCACACTTTGCATGTCTTTTGAAAGGCATCAGGAAACCTGATGGGGTCTCTCAGTTGATTGAGGCTGGTAGGGAGATTGCGGGTTTGGATTGTGTATCACATGGTTACCCTAAAAGAGTTATTGAATTATTTTGAGAGAAATTTTGGCTACAACTTCTTAATGTTGCAATACTTGCATGAGGTAAGACATGCGCTTATGCAACTCGTGCTCTCAAAGAAGTGGAGGACTTGAAACTTGAGTGGCACCTCTAGATGAATATTGGTCTTCACATGATGCCTGGACACTACTTTTTGGGATGTCATTTTCCATATTGTTGCTGTTGCAATGCAGATTGTATTCATGTTTAGGATGATGGATGAGGATGACCTTTCCCTTGGGAAGATTTATGAAGGCATGGATAAGACGGTGGAGAAAATTATGGACTTGGAGCGCGACGAAGAGAGGAAGGAGACCTTGCAAGTGTTATATACCTCTCCATGGCAAGCTTATTACATCCCTTTTGCAAGCTTGTGCAATCATATTGGATCATGAATTTCAGCATAAGAAGCAATATAAGGATCTTCAGGTGGCATCTGGATGAGAGGAGGTTATTCAACATCTTGTATTGGATCCAGAGCGGCACGGGATAGGAAAGGACCAGATTTTAGTTGATAGGAGAAAAGGGTACTTGATTTTAGTTGATAGGTGAAGAGAGGGCTTGTATTGGATCCAGAGCAGCACATGATAGTAAAGGACCAGATTTATAGGAGAAAAGAGGGCTTGTTTGGCAGCTTGGATGCTTGGTCTGATAGGTTTTTATGTGTGCATCAGTAGCATGGTGGGAGTACTATGGATTAAGGGTCCTTGTTGCAAGATCTAGTTTTGAGCCATGGATGTAGCTTGTCACTTGTTGGGCGTCTATGGAGTTCTTATGGCAACATAGCATGTGTAAAGGGAAGGTGCAAAAAGCAACCGATCTTGTTGAAGTGAATGCTTATTTGAGGTTGCAAGAGATTACACGGAGATTTCAAGCCAAAACCTTTTATTGGATGGGAGGAGATGCAGGATGAGATAGAAACTCACATAGTTAGACTTCGAGAAGGATATACATTGTTGATCAAACGTTGTAGCACACATGCCATGTGCTTTTTCATTCTTGTCTCTTAATGGTGTTGTATTTTTGTTCATCGTCAATGAGCACGATCTAATACTCGTGGTTTAACCTGTGCACTGATAAGTGTTCATATGGGTTCTGCAGTAGGTGAATATGAAACCAAGCCCTTTTTATATTAGTGTTATTATATAACTAACCTTGTAATGTGAAAGTACTAAGGGTTATTGAAGGCCGAGACCAAAGAAAAAGAATGTGTGGGCCAAACAATAGTAATAAATGTGAAGTGTGGCAAACCTTGCCACGTGGGATGTTGGCATGCTTGTGGGTGAAGGTGGAGTTGGCCAACTAGCTTTAAGGAAAGGAGGAAGCGCCAATTTCACAATCTTGCAGCCCATGACCTGTAGGAAACTGTATGGTACTCCAACCCTGGTGTTTGGTCTATGTATGAACCTGCTGCTGCTGTTGTACAGCCCTGCACAGCTGCTGTATGGTCTTGTATGGCTGTTGTACGGCCTTGTTTCTAGCTGTACCCAACCAATTGTGCCCGAAACCAGCTGCCCAGACCCCTATATCAGCTGTCCGGTGCCCTGAATCAGTTGCCTGATGGCTTGTAATTGCAGCTTGGCGCTCGTACCCACTGATGGACCTACTGAATGGCGCCTTTCTACTGCTGCCAGTCACCCAGTTGCTTTTATACAACATATTGAAATATTGGAAGGTCAGCATGGGAAGTGTTTGAATGACTGTTGCAGTATATGAATCTCAGCGGGTGGGTGACTTGGCTGGAGATGCGAATTTTGGGGCCACTTGAAAACTTTAAAGTAGCCTGGTAGTTTATCTGGCAGAGAAATTGTCATTGAGTTTGAAAATCCAGTGCGACAGGAGAAGAAGTCTTAGGGTCCCGCAGCTTTTTTTTAATTAAAAAAATCCCTTTTGGTAAAAAAGAATCTAGAAAATGGGGGGGGGGGGGGGGTGGTGGTGGTGTAGGCAGCCCATCTTCAGCTTCTAGTGGTGTATTGAGCACAGATCCACATCATTCATAGATGAGTATGAGTCATGCATCTATTCATTTTTGCATTGTGTTGTTGATTTATTGAATATTTAAGGTTTCTGTGATACGCGCTCCCATCACATCAGCTTTTGAGGATTCAGCAATCATTAGAAGCATTCTCCAGCAGGCAACTTGGGTGCCTTTTATCCTTGTCCTCTACACAATAGATGCTTTTGAGTGCGTGCATGCAAATCTTCTGTTGTTATCTTGGTATTTTTCTAAAAAAAGACTTATGTGAAAATCTTCACAACTTTCCGATGCTCTGCAGTAACCCTATGACTTGCTTTCCATTTCTTATCTTTGTATGTATGCAAACTTCAAATGTCTACACCAGGCTTAGAGTTTGCATGAACAAGACTTTCTTGCTTTTTTATTGTTGAGAGCATGGCAAGTGCTGCGATTGTGCTAGCAATGTTATATACCACAATTGGTGTGGAAATCTATTATTGCCTGGACAGACAACATTCTTGCTGAATTAAGTATGTACCATGTACACACCCTTGAAATGGGGGTGACGTGGTTTATGATGTGAATGTGGTCCCTTTACTTCTTTTATTAGGTTTCATCAATGTGATATCTTGTTTTTCACTGTTTAGAGTATCGCAAGTGGTGCTGCAGTACAAGCTATGCTATCTACATCAGGTAGCAATTTCTATGGAGACATCAGGAGTCATGAGAGGGTAAGCAAAAAATCTATATACAATGGAAAACCTTGCCTTTTCTGTATCCTAGCTATATGATGGTATTGCTTATGAATTTTGCAGGTGGCTCTCTCTTTTGGAGACTATGTTGACTATGCTTCACAACTGTGCATGGAGCTGCAGGGACAAGTTGAAGAAAGTGGATTGTCAGATGGCAGGAAACAGAATGAGTGTCGTGCAAGTAATCTTCCAGAGGGGTCTCGGTTGTTTTTAGCACAGGTTAAAATCTTTTTCTTTACTCTTCATCTTTTCTCCACGATTGCTTTGGCCCTATTGGTGATGAAAATAGAGAAGTGTATTATGTTATTATACTGTCTTTACAGACCCCCGCCCATCTGATGGGCATGTTTGTATGCAAGTGAGTGGGTGAGGTCTCCCCGTTTCATGGATGCCATTATCAAATCAAGTACCTCCAAAAATTTTCACTACTGCTGAAAAATAACTCTTTACCATGCAGGCACCAATGTTCAACAAAGAGCAGCAGGAACCTTCCCCCTTGAGAGCACTAATGCAGGACATTACAATGGTCTGAGTGAATGTATATGTGTCAATGTTTTCACGTGTCCCAGTTTTCAATCTTTATGCAACCGATTCAGGCTCATCAAGTTGCTCATGATTTTTAATATTGGCAGCCCAGCTATTTGATCTCTAGTTCCATGACAAACATAAACTTGTGGATGAGTGCGATTGAATCCAAGTCAAGTACGCATTATGATCCGTACCACAACATGCTGTGTGTAGTTGCGGGACAGAAGCAAGGTATGGCCCTGGATAAACTAAATGGACTGTGTGTCTTGAAGGGTGCCTGTATGTAGAAGGTTAGACGTGCCGTAGATAATATTTAATGGGTGTGAATGGAGGCAAAGGGAAGAAAATTGGGCTAACAAGATCTGTTTGTGCAGTTATATTGTGGCCGCCTTGTGCAACTCCATTTTTGTACCCATATCCTGTTCATGGAGAAGCTTCAAATCACAGGTACGTGCATCATTAGTGCTGAAAAAAATTGCATGCATATTGTTGTGGTATGCAAGATGTTTTTGTTGCCTCGTGATTGTTTGTGTTACCAACAAGGGATTGAATTTTATTTCCAGCTCTGTTGATTTTGTGAAGCCAGATGCTGAGGTGCATCCACTTTTTGAACGTGCATCGAATTACTGTCAAGTGGTGATGTTGCAGGCTGGAGATGCATTATTTATACCGGAAGGCTGGTAAAGTCGCTCAGCAACTTTAATTAATCTGTCTCCTAGTGTTGGATGCATGTTTTTCCAATGGTTTTAGATACCCTGGGCCTTGTTATGTAGGTATCATCAAGTCAATAGTGACAATCTCACAATAGCTGTCAACTTGTGGTGGCCTTCAGCGGTAACCTCAGCCCTGAACTCTCATATGGATGGATACTATCTACGTCGAATAGTCAGCAGGTAAAGTCAATATGAGGACAAGCTATTTGAATAGTCTTTCTTTTGGAAAGAACTATTTATGGTCTGTAACCTGATTTTTTAAGTCTTTTGTGTGCTCTATGCCTACTTTGGTCCACATTACAACAGCCTCTTGGATCATGAGAAGGTAAGCGTTTTGCAAATTGTTGGTTTGTCTAACCAGTAATAAATTCTGTGCTACAAATTTTCTGGATAAAGTGATTGCAGGAAAGGATTGTAGAGATGGCAACATTTCACATAGTCAAGAAACAACCAGTCAGACAAGTAGGCGTGAGCAAAGTTGAGTCTTCAATGAAGCAAAGTGCTGCCAACCTCAATGTTGAGCAATCTGAAGTAATTATGCATGCCAGTGGGCTGGACGATAAACAAGAAAGCATGCACATGATAGGGAAAGAAAGAAAGTTTGCTGCTGTAGAGCTTTTGACACCTTTACAGAAGCAGTGCCTCCAATCCCTTGTGATGTGCGCGTCTGAGGACACTACAAATGCTCGAGAAGAGCAATTTAGGAAAGTGTGTGTAGAGGGTGATCAAAATTTACAGGTCTCTGGAGAGGTGAAAGGAGAAGTTTTGGCCTCTTGCCTGCAGCGAAGGTCCAACAAAGAATCTCAAAAGCTTATGCTGAGTATGCCTGGAGAGAACATTGTAGTTCAGGTTTTCAGCATCCTTGATCCTTCAGCTCTCAAGCAGGTGCTGGTTATTATGCTGGTATGTGTGCATGCCCTCCTTACATTCATTGTTACCCCTAGATTATGGTTTTGTTCCTCAGACTTGAAGATCAATGAGTGTTATCTCATGTTAGCTCAATTTTACTTGGTTTCACATTGCACATTAGTTCCTCTGGGAGGAGCCCTCTTGCTTTTTCCCAAGAAAAGCTCCTTCTATAAGAAGACAAAAAGGGTCCACTCGAAAGCAAACTACAACCCTCTAATGAGGTAATGATACAATGAAGTAAATGAGGGGGGCTGATCACTCTCAGAGATATGCTATAATAGGGGTTGGGGAGTCACTGATTGAAATCCTCCGCGAATGGGGTTGAGCACGATCTTGTCACACTCTTAAACTATTAATACCAATAAACAATATGAAATGGCACAACACCAAATAAGATAGCAATGCTGAAATTCAAATGACACAGGCATATGGGCCGGAGAGGGATGCCCCCCCTTCTAATATATTGTAGTGGTTGTGTAAATAGGCACCTAATTCTAGGTTTAAAATAAAGCGGTTGTAGTGTGTGTGAACAACTGCTTGACTTGTTACAAGTAGCTATGCTCCATTGGCATCCATACACATCCATGCGTGTGGCAGGCTGAGACATAGGAGACCTTAATGATCAAGTACGCAGATGTAGAGCAGGAAAACTGTGTTGGAAAGCATTTGCTCAATGCTCCACCCTCGTGTTGGTTGTGCTCTATTTTGTAAGGCCCCCTATATGAGGACTAGCCATTGTAGTGAGCACCGGGGCACTCGATAGTTCCCAGTTTAGATAGTGGATGGTGGTCTAATGGTTAGAAGACGGCTTATGTAGACTTGGCACTGTGCCAAGTAGGATGTATGCTTGCGCGGGCTATGTGATTGCATTAGTGAGCAGTAAACCGAGGACACTGTTCTCGGGTTGCAGAGTCCATTTGAGGGTCAAGATGATCTCAGAGGGCCCGCTTGAGGTCTCAGTTGTAGTCTACTATGGTCCCATCGGATGATATGGTCGGTTGGTCATTTTGGACCAAGTTGTGGCCGACCCTCGGTACTATATATAGACTAGTTTGGTAGCCTTAGTTTATTATCAAGTTCATTGTGTTCAAGCGCTCTTGTAAGGAAGACATCCTTCGTCCAGAGTGTGTCTAGATCGCCATCAAAGCTCCTTACCCAGAGCACATGGGTGGCCAACGGCAATTAGTTTGTAATCAAAGTTTGCAAGGAGTAATATTGTTTATTCTCCACTTCTTCAGTGATTCAATGCTTTATATTGTGTTGATTTTGCTTTTGCTATTGTCACTTGTGTTTGAAATGCCATTTATTGGACCCATTAAAAAAGAGTCATGACTCTACCTTTTTTATTTTTAAAAAATGTCAAGTGTCTTTATACACTAAGGCTCATAACCTTAGTCCCTTCAAACCACATTAAAATCTGCCATAGCCTTCTACGTAAGCAAAACCGATTTGCTTAATACAAAATAAAAGCACCACACACACACACAAAAAAAAAAACGGCCAGCTATACCCTTCGAAAAAAAACCGTTATCCCCCCTCTTCTATGTGCATGGAGTTTCGAGGCCCTGTGTTGCACAACATGAAATCGACCTCCTCCCTAGCGCTTGCATGACGGCCTAGTATCTGCATGTTCTGATGAGCATGTTACTATAATTGTGAAAGTGCAGCCTCGTTTAGTTCCTGTAACTAGAGAATTCAGCCTGTTTTCATTAAACACTAGGTGTGCTCTTTCCATTGTAACAGATGGTCATAAAAAAAAGAGAGAAAGAAACACATATGTAGCATTTCCATGTTAGGGAAACTTGTCGTTTCATCATCTTATGGACGCAACACGCCTCGGGCAACAACATCTTATGGACTGAAGACACCTACCTGCATTCGTTGGACACACCTCACCATCTTTGAGTAAACCCTTTTGCTGAGGTGGCTTATGACCGAGGAAATTCACAAACTTAGTTATCTCCAGGATTCTCCTTCTTGAAAACCCTTTTGGGCGTTCACTCCAATGCCTTCTCCCCCCTTCTCTTAGTATGATGAGAGGCGGGCATAGACACTGGCTAAGCGTTTGCTTGGGTCTGAGGTCAAAACCATATCTTTACCATGAGGATTGTCTCATGGAATGTGCAGGGCCTTGGAGAGCTTCCCACCCATAGTTGGAAGCGCCTTGTGAAGGACTAGCTCCATCTTGCTGTATACAGGTGGAGCTATGGATGTGCTCTTGTTGCAGAAGCACAAATTGGATAGGCACCAGTGTGGTAAAACTGGTAAGATTCTTTTTGGCTACACTTATTGGTCGTGGACAGATGGGACCAAAGGGTTGTATGCATTTCTGTTGCAGCGTCACTTATGCCTCATGCTATTGGATATGGTGTTATCATACTTGCTAGGATGCAATGGATTATGGTCATGTATGAGGGTCAGAAATTGGGCATCTTGAATATTTATGCACCTAATGTGAGAGGTGAGAGGGTGGCCTTTTGGGGGACACCATCACAAACCTCCTCTAGATCATTGGATAGTCGGAGGGGATTTCAACATGGTTGAGAAACCCTTTGACAAAAAAGGTGGTTGTGAGGGTAGAACTTGAAACCGGCCTTCAATCAAACTGACAGGCGGTAGACAAAAACTTTCCTACACACAAGTACTTAAAAATAGTTTAAATCACTTAAACTTGAGAGAGAAAATAGAGAGAGAATGTAGACAGGGGAAACTAGATTGCTCCTACACAAGAGAAGTGGTGGCTCCAAACCGCTCTGGCGCCCCTGCAGGTATTTCTTTACTCTTCACAAAGTTGGGTTACAACTTCACCGGTCTCACTCCAAGTATCCTCGGCTAGGAGTACTCCCACACATGCACTAGCGCCCATGGCCCGTGAGTGAAGGCTTCTTTGGCCGCCTCCTCTCAGGCCCACGCTGTGGTTACGACTAGAGCCCTCCCCCATGCCTCACTATAGAGCCGGCTTAGGCTTGCTTTAAAGCAAGTTTTGCTTTTAAAAAGCACTTTTGAAAAGTAACTTTCTTTTAAAAAGCAATCGAAAAGCAACTTTTTTGACTTTTTACGCGAAAAGTTATCATCGTAAAAATCTCTCAAACCACTTTGAATTTGAAGACGCAGTAAGAGACAAAGTTGCGCCTCTCAACAAGCTCTTCGCGATGACACAAATAGATCTTCATTTTGACAATCTTGAAAATTAGGGTTAGGGTTAGGGTTTCTGAATTTGAAGATGTTGGAAGAGACAAAGTTTCTCCTATCAATGAGCTCTTCGCGATGATGCGAACAGATCTTCATTCTGACAATCTCGAAAATTAGGATTAGGGTTAGGGTTTTCGCCGAGGCAAAACATGGACTATGGTAATAGAACACATCCCTTGGAGAGAGCCTCATGGGGGTGATTCATGCTCTCCTTCTATGGCAGGGACTGTTGGACAGAGGATGACTTATGTATTTTTGCACGGTTGGATAGGTTTTTGATTGGGACCTAGGGGAGGCACCATTGCTATCATGCCTCTGGCACCACAGTGGTACCCGGTTCGCGTACCGCCCAGCGGGTTCGATTCGATACGGTTGGTTCGGTTCAGTATAGGCGGTACAGTCGTTTTTCTCGCCTTTTCTTGGGCGTTTTGGGGATTGTTTTAGGCTTTAGCCTTGGCCCTTTGTTTGCCTTTGCTTGCATGATGCATCCTATATAATAGAATAGCCCCTCCCCCAATCCCATCCTCACAAGTGCTCATTGCTCAACCCTCCTCTCACAAGTGCTCATTGCTCAAGATCAATCCTCTCCCTTGAGCTCACCTTCAAGGTTCAAGCCTCTCCCCTCTAGGCTCTCTCAAGCATCTTCTTCTTCCGCAAGCCTCCTCCTCAAGCCTCTCCCTCTCAAGCCTCCCCCTCAAGCTTCTCCCTCTTCCTCAAGCCTCTTCCTCCCTCTCCCTTTCCTTCTCCTGGGACCCCTCTCTCCTCTTTCACCATGAGAGAAAAGCATGAAGCCTTTCCTTTGCATGCCATTACCCATGAGAAGAACGACGGGAAGTTGGGGGCATGGAAGTGGACTTGCAAGTATTGTGGCAAGAAGTGCCACTAGGCTTCTTGCACATCTTTCCAAGACAGGGAGGCAAATTGCATCTTGCAAGATGATCCCTCAAGACATTGCCGATGGCATTGTGAAGAAGTACTCCTTGCTAGGCAAAGCAAGTGATAGTGGAAGAGTCGCACCCTCCCCCCCCCCCCGCCCCGGTCGTTGCTGCCGCTCAAGACGAAGTCATCCCGTCGGCAAAGGATACATCCTCCTCATCCTTCTCTGCATTCTTCTAACTCCAACCCCTCATCAGAGAGACCAAGTGAGTTTGAGGTTCCACACAAGAGGCAAGCCACTCTTGGATGCACCATTGGAGCGAATGTGACCTCTCTCTCTTGGGTCCGGACTCCTTGTGTCTCTCACTGCCTTGACTTGCTTATAGAGGACATAGGCAAGTTAGAGTGGGTGAAGACTGTGGTGACACAAGCCAATCATATTGTCACTTTTTTCAATCAGAAAGCCAAGGCTCTCGCTATCTTCCGCGATCACAATGACTTGGAAATGAAGAAGCCCTCCTTGATGCGCTTTGCCTGCATGTGGCTTCTTCTAGATCGCCTTTATGATGTGATGCCGAAGCTCCAGGTAACAGAGGTTTCGACGGAGTGGCAGAAATGGATACAAAGTGAGATACCTTGAGTGTCAATGAGGCAAGAGCAATTCAATGGCTATGCTTGAGAGAGGAGTTTTGGCGCCAGGTCCACACCATAGTCATTGCGATTACTCCCTTGTATAGGGTTTTACACATGACAGACATGGAGGGGCCTACTATGGGACGCCTCACTCACCTTATCAGAGAGGCCATTGCTAGGATTCATCGCTCCACAGTCCTAGATGAGCTTGATCCAGAGTATATGCTAAGAAGATAAATAAGAATAATTCGATAACTAAAATAGAATGATGATTCATGAATCTAAATACTTATTCTTTCTTTTTTCTCATATAATATATTCTTTCTTTATTTCAAAATTCAGCGATCCCCTTGAGG